>NC_045427.1:483157664-483476164 GCF_902635505.1 Sarcophilus harrisii | reverse complement strand
CTCTGTGCTCTGAAATCAATCTCCCAACCTACACTCGGACTGATAGGTCAAGTGCCCAGAGCTGAACTACTACAACCTCCTCAGGATTCTAGAGATAAAACTTTGAGGAGTTGTGTAGCTTCTTTCTAATATTATTGCTCATAAGCCCTGATCCAGTGTTTTTCCCCAATGTCATTTACTATCCTCTGACCACTTGATCTCTTCTCATTATCAATTAAGCAATTAACATTGATTAGCATTATGGAGAAGATATTAAAAATATAAAAAATGACAGGAGGGTTGGTGCACAGCTCTCCTGCTTGGGAGTCTGAGGCTGGTGCAGCTCTTAAGTTCAGCAATTTTGAGCTTTTGTGGCCAATGCGATGTCCAAACCTACCATGCTAATAAGGGAAGACCTTGGGAACAGGGTCCTACCAAGCTGTTTAAGGACCAGCAAATTGCCCCAAGTGAAAAGCAGAGCACAACAAATGTTTTGTGCTTGCAAGTACAGCATTGAGCCCAGGTGGGGCCACTGCACTTTCTGCCGGCAAGATAGAGAAGAACCAGTCTCAAAAACCAAAACAAAACAAAATAATTGCCCAAACATGATCACCTCAAAAACTGAGGACACAGACAGAAGGGGCAGCTAGCAGGTAGTTCAGTGGATAGAGTGCCAGGCGTGGAGAAAGGAAGATTTCTCTTCCTGAGTTTAAAATGTGTCCTTAGATGATAGCTGTGTGACCTTGGGACATAATCCTGTTTGCCTCAGTTTCCTCATCTGTACCACAAGCTAAAAAAGGAAAGGGCAACTATTCCAGTATTTTCACCAAGAAAATCCCACATAGGGTCATGAAGAGTCAGATACAACTGAAATGACTGAATAACATCAAGTACACTCAAATTTAAAATGGTGATTACATTCCACCAATGCAGTTCTGGCTAGGGCATAGTCAGTGGACAAGTTGTTGTTCCCTTGCTTACAGGAAATGGCACACACAAAAAAGGAAAATGACCTATATGTACAAAAAAATATTCATAGCCCAGGGCAAAAAATGGAAACTGAGGGGATGCCCATCAAATGGGGAATGGTTCAATAAACTGTGGTATGTGTTTGTTCTGGAATATTATTGTTCTTTGGGAAATGATGAGCAGGATGTTCTCAGGAAAGAAAAAAAAAAAAACTTGAAAAGTCCTCCATGACTCAAGCAAAGTGAAATGTACTCTATACAAAGTAACAGCAATGTTCCCGGGATGACCAGCTGTGAATGACTTTGCTATTCTCAATAGCACAATCATCCACAACTACTCTGTAGGACTTATAATGAAAAATCCTATCCAGACCCAGAGAAGGAACTGTTTGTGTTTGAGTACAGATTAAAGCATTCTCTCTTTCTCTCTTTTTTTAACTTAATTTTTCTTAAAGGTTTTTATTTTTATTAGAGTAGGAGATCTATGTTTTCTTTCACAACTTGACTTTTATAGAAACATTTTGCATAACTTCACATGTGGTTTCTTAGTTATTGGTAGGGATAAAGGAGAGAACTTAGAATGTAAAATTTTAAAAACAAATGTAAATTTTTTAATGCAACTGGGAGGAAAATATTAAATAAATCAAATACAAAAAAAAAAGGGAGAGAATATGGCACTTTGCAAGGCTAGGTGAAGCAAGTTATTTGTTCACCAGGGCTGGCTTCTTACTGAACTTAACTACTGTGGCTACTTGATAGACTCTGCTACAGACTGTAGTTATTGGACCTCTGGCAGCTCTCCCAACATTTTGAAGCTGGAGAGTTGATAATCTGGCCTGTTCTGTCTCTGGTACTCATTCACCTAAACTCAGGAAAGAATCAATACAATGGAGACAGAAAAACAACATGTTCTAGGTCACAAGGCAACCAGGTTAGAGCAGGAGATTCCCCCTTGGATGCTCATGATGTTGATGAACTGGTGTTCATTTGCTACCAGGGAAAAGAAGAGATAGTTTATCTCTTCACACAGCTCTCATGTACTTGGTTCCAACTCAACAGACAATTAAAAAGTTTGTAGTCACCTTGAAATAAACTAACAATAGAGGACACTTATATGAACTCTGAAGCAGAGAGGGAAAGGGATCCTCCATCCCACATTTCCAGAAGTATATTGGCAGCAGAAAGAGCACTTTGTGCATATTGTAAGGATTAAGTCTACAGTGACAACATCCTCCAATGTGTAATTTTAAAAAATTATAATATGTCATAAATCATAATATATTTTAAAATTATATAAAGCTCTATTGTAGTAAGTAGGTGGTACAGTGATTAGAACATTGCACTTAAAATCAGGAAAATTCGTCTTCCTGAGTTAAAATTTGGCTTCAGATACTTGTGAGTTGTGTGATACTGTACAAACCACTTAACCTTGCTCAATTCAGTTTCCTCATCTGTAAAATGAGCTGGAAAGGGAAAAGGCAAACCACTTCAATCTCTTTGCCAAGAAAACCTCAATTGGGATCATAAAGAGTTGGACAGTTCTACAACTGAAAAACACTAGCTCTAAAGTTGCAAGGTAGTCACAATATTATCCTATTTGATTTTCATAATAATCCAGAGAAGTAGATATTATTCCATTATTTTTGTGGTAGCAAAAAATTAGTAATTGTGGGGATATCCATCAACTTTAGAATGGCTAAACAAGTTGTAGTATATGATTGTGATGAAATACTATTGAGCTGTAAGAAATGACAAGCAAGATAATTTTTTAAAAAACTGGAAAAATTTATATGAACTGATGCAAAGTGAACTGAGCAGAAGCAAAAGAACATTGTAACAATATTGTGTAATAATTGTATGGTAATCAATTGTATAGGAGTTAGCTCTTCTCAGCAATGCAATGACCCAAGACAATTCCACAGGATTCATGATGAAAAATGTTATCCACAAAAGAAATCTGAATACAGATCAAAGCACACTATTTTTCCTTTATTTTTTTCATGCTTTTTTTGGGGGGGGGTGTCTTCTTTCACAACATAAAAAAATGGAAATATTTTGTATGGTTGCATATGTATAGCCTACATCAAATTGCTTAGCATCTTGGTAGGAATAAGAAGGGAAAGAATCTGGAACTCAAAATTTTTTTTAATGTTAAAAATTATTTTTATACATAATTGGGGAAAATATTACTGAGGTTAAAAAAAGGAGTAGGTGTTATCCCCATTTTTACAGATGATGAAACTGAGGCAAACAGAGATTGTACCTTATTTCTGACTCATAGCTATTATCTGAAGCAGGAACTGAGTTTAGGTCTTCCAGACCTTCCAATTTCATTTCTATCTACTGTACTAGCTAGCTGCCAAGAACTACTTTCTGGGGCTGAATAGGCTCACATATTACTCACTTTTGCTATAAGTTTTAGCAGGAAGTCTATCAGTGCCCCAGGTCCTGCCATCTTTTTTAGCTAGCTAAGCCCATTTTTATGATCTCTCTTCTTAGGCTTCCTTGAGGCAGATACAACTGCCACACCCTTCTGCATAAGACAATCATTTTGGTACTAGTGGGAAGAATTATGAGAGAGCACAGGTTTCCCTCTCTTCAGGAATAAGCCTGCTCTTCTGTTTGCTGAGACAGGAGAAAACAGAAAGAGATTCTTTCCTCCCTGCCAAAAAAGAGGCAGACCAGGCAATTTTAAAAGTCAAAGAGACAGGCAGCTTTTCCCCACAAGGATCCTTCTTCCTGAATCCCATTAGCCAATTATCTTGGTGGGAGAATTGCAAGGCAACTCAATGAATGAGAACCATAAAGTAGTAGTTCTGTATCCTTTCTTTCCACAAGGAATTTGCCAGCATGCCTGGTTCTAACAGATCAGAGCCTCTTGGATGCCTCTAAACAAAGTCTCAGAGGAAATCATCACAATGATCAGTACTCTTGCTCCTTACACTCAGTTTTATGTGCCCTCGTCTTAATTTTAAAATGGATGAATGGAATCATATATTCTAGTTAGAGCTAGTTAGAGACCGACAAGCCCAGCCTCTTCATTTTTCACAAAGGAAACTGAAGTCCAGACAAGTGAAGAATATTGTTCCAAGTCACATAGTTAGGAGCAAAGTCAGTGCTAGAATACAACTTTCCTGATTCTCAAGTCAGGATTCAAAAGACCACAGACTCAGAGCTGAAAATCAGAATTTCTAATACCACAGACCTAAAGCCAAAAGTAAGGATTCACAAGACACACAGACTCAGAGCTGAAAGTCAGGATTCCTAAGACCACAGATCCAGAGTTGAAAGTCAGGATTTGTAAAACCATTGACCTAGATCTTAGAGATGTAATCTAATCCAATGCCCCCCATTTTATAGATAAGCCAAATGCATCCCAGAGTGGTGATCATGACAAGGTCAAACTAAACTTCCAAATGAAGACAGTTGTCAAACTCAGATTCTCTGACATTGAATCCAACCTTCTTTGTACTGAATCATTTTCCACAAGCTCTTTCCATTTGATCAGCTAAATCCCCATATTTCCCACTTCCCTTTCTAAAACAATAGCAAGGGTCCAAACTAAATAAAGCTGCAGTTTATTTCTGTAGCCCTTCGTTGATTTCTTTTTTTTCTTACAGATCACTTGACTGAATCATATATTAGAGCAGCAAAGGAAAGTCACTGATAATTCAATACAACCTTCCAGTTTTACAGATGAAGCACAAATAAGATAAGTGACTTGAAGTCTTATTAAGCCCCCAGTCCTTAGTTACCAAAAGTAAGTACCAGTGACTCTCAAGAGAAAAAAGTTCTTCACCCCCGACTTAAGGCAATGAAAATCCTCTTTTTAAAAAAAGTAAATTATATTATCTGAGAGGGATGATGCATTACACTAGGCTTAGTGTGAATTTGTCGATCAGATTGGCTAGTTAGTAATAGTTCCTAATGAGATTAAATACAGCACAGCTCAATTTTGATTAGAGAAGGATGAGGAAAGGTCTCGGAGAAATGTAGAATACCATTGAAGAAAGGGCAACAGAGTGAAAGGTGGGAAGAGGGCAAGATGGAGAGAATAAGGTTCTCTGGGGAGTCAAGGAGGCAGCATGAGAGTGGTAGCTTCCAAAAAAGAAAAGCTTAGAACAACGGTAGACAAATGGTGATCCCCAGGGCCAACTATAATCTGCTTTTGTACTGCTCATTTTAAAATAAAGTTGTTATTTGCTATTATTTATTTTTATTTGACTAATATCTGGCTGCTAGTGCTAGATAACTTCATTCACCTCTATCTTCTCTAGTGTTTCCCATAAGTGATCCCCTGCTTCAGGGGAAAATGTCAATAGTGTTTGTAGTGGAAACAGTGGAAATCCTTCCAAGGTCTATAGAAATAGAATTAATTACTGAGACTTGTGTATTCTGCACTTCTTTCCATTTTCCATTAAGGTGGGCAGCTCTTTTGAGAATAAGTGAAAACTGGGCTAAAGAGCTAAAAATGTGAGCTGAATAAGCATGTATGTAGCACATAGCCATGTCCTCACTTGGAAGTTAGTATCTTGATAAAGTTAATTTTCCTTCCCTAGGAAAGAAATTTTCTTCATTTTCTTCAATTGTAAAAACAACTCTTTGAGTTAAAATCAACAGTTCTTTGAATATGCATTTATTATCTAAAGAAAAACCAGAATTTGGAAGGGTAATCATGTGCAGGATTATTTTTGCAACTTGCTTCCATCTCTTTGGTGAGCCAATGCCCCTCTCTCCTAGAATGTGCCATGTGGGAAATAAAATTGTGATACATAAATCTAACATTTTATTAGAGCTGCTTCTGGGCCCAAATGCCTTGGGCTTGGAATCCATTCCATCCAGTCTTCAGATAGAACCCACTGCTTAGATCAAGCAGGGTATAATCCTAGGACAAGCCTGGCTTCTAAAAAAAGGTAGGTACTCCTATCTGATTGGCAAAGTTGGCAAATAAGAAAATGACAAATGTTGAAGGGGTTAAGTGCAGGAAGGGACAGGAATTGATGTGTTAAAGTAGTGTTGGTAGAACTGTGAACTGATACAGGAATTCTGCAAAACAGTTTGAAAGTATGTGCCAAAAGTCACTAAACTGTGCATATTCTTTGATCCAACAATGCCACAACTAGGTCTATATTCAAAAGAGAACAAAGAAAGAGCAAACACACACACATATACATTTATATATAATATTTACATTGCTTTTTTATATATGGCAAAAAAAAAAGTAAACTAAGGGATGCTTTTTAGTTGTAGAATGGCTTGACAAATAATGGCTTATGAATGCGATTAAATGCTATTATGCCAAAAGAATGATGAAAGATAGTTTCAAAGACTTATATGAACTGATACAGAGTGAAGTAAACAGAACCAAAAGAACAAATTATACAAAAATAATATTGCAGAGATAAACAGCTTTGAAAGAATTAAGAACTCCCTTAAATGCAATGATCAACCTCGGTGCAAAATGAGACATACATTTTTGGACATGGCAAATGTAATAATTTGCTTAACTTGACTGCACACATTTATTTCAAGGGTTTTAGTCTTCTTTTTTTCTTTTTTTGGAAAGGAAAAAATAGAGTTTTGTTCATTAAGAAAAGAAAATTTATAATGCTGAACGTCTAATGAATTGCTAGACTTTCAGGATTTTGTTGCAAAAAGACCTGAACTTAATAGAGAATTTGACATAAGAGAAATATAAGGTAAACATCAAACACTAATTACAAGGGATTTAGTAAGGACAAACTGTTGTTTACTTTTTATATGTGTGAAATGTAAGCCATATGTCTAAGATTGTCATTAGTAATTAGCAATGTAAAAGAAAGATTGGGGTAGAGATGAACATTATGTCACTCTAAAAAGCAAAACCATGTAGAAAAAGTAAAAAATATTTTATACAAATGAGGTGCAAGAGGAAAAACTGACACAGACAAAGATGGGTGAGGAGGGCTAGTAATTCTGGCATCCTACAACCATCTGGAATGGGTTACAGCGAGAACAATACATATATATACACATATGTATATATGTACCTATATGAATGTATGTATATATATAAAAGTTTTCTAACTTTAGAAAGAAATAAGGCAAGAGGATAAGAGTAGGAAGAAGAAAAGGAAGGGATTTTTAGAGGTAGCTCTAACCACATTAGCTGTGGATTAAAGAGAGAACAACATATATATTTAGAAAGAAATAAAAGTTTTATATATATGAGTATGTAGATTAATGAGAATGAGATAAAGAGGGAACAACACATATATTTGGAAGGCTATAAAAGTCTTCTAAATTTAGATAGAAACAAGATATCAAGGGGAAAGGGTGGAGGAGGGAAGAGGATAAAGGAGGGGATCTTTGGAGAGGGGGTAGGTTAAGTAATAGGATAGCAAAGTAGGAGGTAGAAGTAAAGTAGAGGAGTCAGGAAGGATTGGAAATAAGAGATAACACACAAAGATCAGGAGTAGAAATTATTATGTAAAAAAACAAGGATGATAATTACGATCTCAGATAAAATTAAAGGTAAAATAGATTAAATCAAAAGAGGAAAACAGGGAAACTACACTACATGAACACCCTATTGGATGTTAAACCTATATTTAGAGTGTTTTTACCTTAATAGAACCAGTCAACTCTTGTGCTGTTCAGACACAATCTCTGAGAATCCAGTCCTTTCCAAAAGGTGATGAGCTGCCATATTAGGGCTTTAGTTGAGGTTCTTCTCCTATTATCTAAATATCAAAGAATTGTCTGCTTTTCCAAACCACAACTTCCTCTATTTAAGAAGGAGCCTCATTAGGAGGTAAAATGTGGCAGATTAGAAGACTTCTAGCTAGACTCTTCCTAACTCTGTGATGTCGGTCAAATCATTTGAGATAATGTTTGTAAAAGTTTAAAGTGTCTTATAAATGCTGGAAGTCATTATTACTATTAATAATTTTAATCAGCCTCAGTTTCCTCATCCATATAATGAGAATAATACCCAGAGCACCACTCCCCTGGAGCTAAGAGACTCAAAAGACAGAGTGAATCCATGCTCACACAAACTAAAAAAAAATATTAAATCTAAATTTATACTTACAAAAAAAAATCCTGATCTTAGTTTACAGTATACTTTTTTAAACAATGTGACTGTTATGGGCCAGAACTTGAAACAAGGTGTTAAGTCACTGGAATTAATAGAGATAATGATTATATACTTAGTACTTATTAAAGTTCACACCTTTAAGAGAGCATATATAAGCTAGGAGCCTCAACCAGGATGCAGTTCCGGAGATTCAGAGCCAGGATTCAGTTGAGGAGATTCACAAGTCAGGACAGAAGCCCACAAGCCCACTCTTGGAGGCGGAGTCAGATTCATTCCATTTTCCACCTTTGTGCTGGCTGGAGATTCGGAGAGAGCTAGAGGCAGAAGATGGAAGAGACAAAGGACTAGTGGCAAGAGCTCTCAAAACCAAGGAGAGAGATAGGACTCTAAGAAAGGTAATCAGGTTATTTTTAAAGAAACAATAAAGGATTTGGACTTTAATCCCTGGCTTCATTTGAAGTGATTATTACACTGAACTGAAACTAAGACTGCCTCCAGAAGCCCCCCAAGAAACCTGCTCTCAGAGAACGATTATATTTTAGAGAAGAGAACATTACATGTGACCCTTTTACATGAAGCTTAAAATTAAGGAAGTTCAGCAGGGAGTGATTTGTTCTTTTCTTCTCTATGTTGGGTTCTAATCTGTTTGGCTTTCTAGCACAATCTCCCCATTCATTAAGTCATTTATGAAATGCAGTGACTCATTTGAGGAAATGACAGCACCCATGTAAGATGTGCTGGCCATTGACCTCACACTGTAAACAAACTGGCAGGAAGCCACCATGGAAGCAAAAGTCTCATTCTTCCTGGTTTTTCTGTTTGTTGGTTGTTTTGAATGTTACTTCTGAAAATGAATGGTCACTACCACCACCATCAGTAATGTGACAGCCCTTGAACACATAGGAAAAAGGGATGGCAGGTACCAAATCAGATAAATCCAATCCTGCTAACAACAATGACAAAATGTCAACCTCTTCCAATGTGGGAACAGCTCCTACCAACTGTTCTCCTGGACATGAGGGGAAAAAATGTTACATGATCTTAGAGCTAGAAGGGATCTTAAAAGGCCTAAATTAATTGTAAACAGGATAGGCTCATAAAAACCAGCCATCTTTTTTTCTCTTCCATATTTGTTTAATCAATAAACAGTTATTAGATGAATACTTATGGGCAAATGATTGTATCCTAGTGTCATAAGTAAATCAAAGAGGAAGTATGTGTCCAACATGGCTATGGAAGGAGGGGCAATCATCCAGATCCAAAATACCTACTAGTAGAAGGTTTAACTTCTCCCCAAAGTGAATAATGAACAAGAATCCAATGAGAAACTGTGAGTGATTTCTTCCACCTCAGAACTCCACATGTCCATCAGCCTTAAGCCCAAAAGCAATTTAATAAAGGACTACTGGAAAAGCAGCAATAACACCACCCAGCAAATCCCCAAGGGTGTTATAAGCCTTTGGAGAGAGCAGAGGCCAGGGTGGAGAGGCAGTTCCACTGTGACACTAAGCTCAGGAGTTCTGAGATCCCTAACACTGCCCTAAAGCATCAGAGGGGGTCTTGAATAGCTAACACTCTGAACATCAAAGATCCAGGAAAGGTTAATGTTAGAACTGAACATCAACATAGAAGTCAAGATAATCAAGAGTTAGACCAAGCAGGGCCAACCACACCACCCAAAAGCACAATGGAGGATTCAAGTAAATCAAAGAAAAGAATAAGTATAAAAATACTATGTAACTCTAAAGATCCCTTACAAGAAAGAATAGGTAAGTAGTTATAACAGTAAGCAGAAAATTTAAAGGGAAAATAAATTGGTTTTTCATAAGGACTATATAAATACTTAGAAGAAATGAAGTGAGAGGAGGAAAAAAAATAAAATAAAATCTCTAAAGGAAACAATTGGAAGGAGAATAGATAACTTTAAGAGAAAAAGTAAAATGTATCCAAGTAAGGGATCCCATCAGAACTATAATAGACCAAGAGAAAGACAATAAAGCAATAGAAATCGATGACTTCATGAGACAGAAATATTACAGGAAAAAATTAAAGATTAAAAAGTAGGTCAAATAGGGACTTACAATTGGATCTGAGAAACAAGAGATATTGTTAAAAAAAAAAATTAAATTCCCTGGAAATTAAATAAATAATGACAAAATTAATAAAGTAATTTAAATAATTAAAAAAAAAACTTTGACACTCTACTTCAAGAAATCACAAATGAAAACTGCCCAGATTAATTACATTACACACCTCTCAGATGGGCTAAAATGACAGGAAAAGATAATGACAAATGTTGGAGGGGATGTGGGAAAACAGGGACACTAATACATTGTGGCAGTTGTGAACTGATTTAACTGTTCTGGAAAGCAATTTGGAACTATGCCCAAAGGGCAATAAAACTCTTCATATTCTTCCATCCAGCAGTGTTTCTACTGGGTTTGTATCCCAAAGAGGGATAAAGAAGGGAAACAGACCCCACATGTGCAAAAATGTTTGTGGCAAGAAATTGGAAACTGACTGGTTCCCATCAGTTAGAGAATAATTGTACAAATCATGATATATGAATGTTATAGAATATTATTGTTCTGTAAGAAATGACTAGCAGGATGATTTCAGAGAAGCCTGGAGAGATGTATATAAATTGATGCTTAGTGAAGTGAGCAGAACCATGAGAACAGTGTAAGCAACAACAAATTTATGTGATGATCAACTCTGATAGACATGGTTCTTTTCAACAATGACAAGATTCAGGCCAATTCCAATGGTCTTGTGAGGGAGAGAACCATCTGCACCCAGAGAGAGGACTGTGGGAACTGAATATGGATCATCAAACAGCATTTTCACTCTTTCTGTTGTTGTTTACTTGCATTTTGTTTTCTTTCTAATTTTTTTCCCTTTCTGATCTGATTTTTCTTGTGCAGCAAGATAATTGTGGAAATATTTATAGAAGAATTACACACATTTAACCTATATTTGATTATCTATCATTTAGGAGAGGGGGAGGGAAAAATTTTGGAATACAAGGTTTTGCAAGGGTGAATGCTGAAAATTATCCATGCATATGTTTTGAAAATAAAAAGTTTTTTTTTTTTTAATTTAATAGCCTTTTATTTACAGGATATATACATGGGTAACTTTACAGCATTAACAATTGCCAAACCTCTTGTTCCAGTTTTTCACCTCTTACCCCCCCACCCCCTCCCCTAAATGGCAGGATGACCAGTAGATGTTAAATATATTAAAATATAACTTAGATACACAATAAGTATACATGACCAAAACATTATTTTGCTGTACAAAAAGAATCAGACTCTGAATTATTGTACAATTAGCTTGTGAAGGAAATCAAAAATGCAGGTGGGCATAAATATAGGGATTGGGAATTCAATGTAATGGTTTTTAGTCATCTCCCAGAGTTAGAAAATAAAAAGTTTTAATAAAAAAAAAAAGAACCAAGGGGTACCAAAGTTAAGGTGGCAGAACTGCACAAAGAAGTACAATTAGCTCTCCTAGCCCCATTCTCCATACATAACTCCACAAAGATCTAGACAACATACCAGATGAAGTATTTATTGGGAAATATATGAAAAAAAAAATCTAAGCCACATCAGCAAAGAGGGAAAGGTGCAGAGGCCTATGGACAGTAGGCACGGGGTCTAAGCAGGAAAAGTCTACGTAGAGCATTCCAATGCAGGGAGAAGTTGTGCACTGGAGCAATAAGTGGTCACAGATCCCCTGTAAAGAGGTATAATCTTTTGTAGGATATAGGAACAGTAGCAAATTGGCAGATCTTTCACTATCCAGTTCCAGACTATTTATTAAGGGTTGACTGAGGAGGAGATCTGCAATTATAGCTGGCATTCCAGAGTAAGGAGTGCTCATTGTCTGAAGGCTGTATGCTGAGCAGGGAATCAGTTCAAAAGCAACAGTCACATGGCTTTAATCCCAGGAATGGAGCATGGTCTCAGTTCTAGCTTCTAGCCCTCTCTAAAGTTTGTAATAGAATAATCAGAATAGGAATCTGAGACTGTTACTTTGGACCAGCAGAACTTTTCAACCAGCAACAATCCACTGGAACTCCAAATGGGGCAAGTTCACGGGTGTATTGCTCAGTCCCAGCTTCACTCAGGCCAGGAGTACAGCTGTTGGACTTTTTCCTGAATGAGACCACTTTGGGAGTACTGAAACTCAACCTGAGTAATCCTTGAGATCCTGGATTAAAATAACACTCAATACCCCAAGAAAGCAACAGCAAGACCATCCCAAATATTCTCTTCAAAAGTGCACAGAATCTGCCTTTATATGAAGTTTGATGCCTGGAAGTAATCTGGAAGAGTGGACAACACAAAAAAAGAATGCTACCATGAAAGGTTTTTATGATGATAGGGACAATCAAGTCACAAACTCAGAAGAAGAGAATGAGTCTAAAATATTTACAAGCAAAGCTTTAAAGAAAAATGCAGCTTGTTCACTATTTCAACTAGAATTCCCAGAAGAAATTAAAAGAATTTTTAAAAGCTTCAAAATGCTTTTTTGCAGATGAAACAAAAGCACAAAATGGGAAAATAATGAAAGAAATGAAAGAAATGATTGGAAATGGAATTAAAAGCTTGACACAAGAAGTACCTATATAACAAACTATCTGAAAATTAGGATGGACCAAGAAAATAATGATTCTGTGAGATAACAAGAAATATTAAAATAAAGTTAAAAGACTGAAAAAAATAGAAAATGTAAGCCACTCATAACCAAAAAAAAAAAAAAAAAAAAAAAAAAACTGATGTGAAAAGCAGATCATTGGACTACCTGAACACTATGACCCAAAAAAGAACCTAGACATCCTTTTTCAAGAAACAGGAAAGGAAAATTATCTAGACTTTCTAGAGTCAAAGGGCAAAGTGCAAATTGAAAGAAATCCACTGGTCACTTTTTAGAAGAAACCCAAAAATGAATATTATATTAATCCCAGGAACATTATAGTAAAAATTCAGACCTTTTTTTGTTGATGATGTTGATGGGTTGAGTTTTTTGCTTATTTGTTTGTTTTGCTGATTGAAAAAAAAAATAGTTCAAAAAAGAAAAAATAATAAATGATAGAAGAGACAAGTTCAGAGAATCTTGAGTAGTTCAAATTGATTAAGTTCAGAATTTTAAAATTCAAATAAAATTATTGGAAAAAATGAGATATAAGACATGGCCCCTGCTCCTAAGAAGCTTACAAACTAGTTCAGGATAAATAATGTATACATAATTATACAAAGAATTAGCAAAGTTATTTAGAGTCATTCATTTACTCAACATTATTCAACATCTATATTCCAGGCTCTGTCCTAGGTGCTAGGATACAAAGACAAAATGAAATACCCAAATCTATATCCTTTAGCACCCTAATCTGCCCTTTCCCAATTTCACTTGGCTCCAATAGGGATTATAGTAATTTCACTGTTAAATTAAACACGTCATTACAGAAGCAGATGCCACTGCACAATGAAGAAAGACAGGGAACTGCAGTGGAAAGAGCCCTGACCTGGGAGTAAGAAAACCTAGAGTTTGGTCCTATTATGTAATCTTTGGCAAGTTGTTTACTCTTTATAAACCTCAATTTCCTCCTCTTTAAATTGGTACTAGCAGGAGTCTCTTCTCTTAAAATATGATGTGTTGGTGCTGCTAGTTGGTGCCGTGGATAGAGCACCAGCCCTGAAGTCAGGAGGACCTGATTTCAAATGTGGCCTCAGATACTTAACACTTCCTAGCTATGTGACCCTGCACAGGTCACTTAACCCCAATTGCCTCAGGGGGAAAAAGAAAAAGAAAAAACAAAAAAAAAATGATGTGTTTTGTTTTTACATTTCTTTTTTTTGTGTGTGTATGTGTGAGGCAACTAGGAATAAGTGACTGTAGTTCCTGTGTTTCTTCATTGTGCAATAAATGACACAGAGACATGAGGTAAGGACATGCTATTGGAAAAATGAGGCAGATATTGTGCATAATCCCTGTTGGAGACAAGTGAAATTGGGAAAGGGCAGATTAGGGTGATAAATTCCAAAGCCAGATAAATTTGCTTCATAAAAGTTTACCATAAACTGTGATGACTGTGTTAGCACCCTGGATACTTTAAAATCAGCCAGAATCAGTATAAGCAAAAGTCCTTGATTTTTATTATTTGTTGAAGCCAGAGGAAAGAGGGTAGACACAGGAATATCCTCTTTCTTCTACCACCCAGACTCACCTCCTCATCTTACTCCACTCTCTTATCCCCCCCTCCTCTTCTCCCTATACACCAATAGATCAAGCCCACACAGAATGGTGGGGCAGGCCATTTTCCAAGCAAATGCTAATAGAGTATTATCCAATTGGTAATTAGCCTTAAGTGCTTATTTGTCCGAACCTCAGTGCATCTGCTCAGTTTCAGCCCATTACATCTCCCACTTTCTTTTGTTTTAAAACACAGGTGATCACGCCCTCCCTTACTTCTCAGGAGAGGAGGTAAAAACACCGAAAAGGAGGTGATTACCCCCCCCCCCCCGACTTCTCAGGAAAGGAGGTAAAAACACTGAAAAGGAGGTGATCATGCCCTCTTTGACATCTCAGGAAAGGAGGTGAAAACACCAAAAAGAAGGTGATCATGCCCCCCTGACTTCTCAGGAAAGGAGGTAAAAACACTGAAAAGGAGATGATCATGCCCTCCCTGACATCTCAGGAAGGGAGGTAAAAGCACTAAAAAGGAGATGATCATGTCCTCCCTGACATCTCAGGGAGGGAGATGGAAAGAACCAAAGGGAAGTGGGGATTGCTAGTGGGTTTCTGGGCTGAAGGGTCTTATTAGAAACAGGTATGCACAAACCCATCAGCATGGGAGGTATTACACAAGCACATAGCAATAACACAAAGGCTATTAGTGATGACTCTCCCCACAGCCAGTGCAGGCTCAATGTGGTGTAACAAACATGAATTGTACATGCAAGTAGTGATATAAGAAAGAATATGAATCAACATGGTGTTGTAAAAGATTTCCAGAAGTCCTAGAAGGAGGATATGTAAACAACAATCGCATATATGCCTTCTTCAGCAGCCAAGAGATAGTCCAAAACCAATCCATTGTCCATTGCTTCACCAGAGAATCCAATGATCCCCACAAGTTTTTGAAGTCCTGCAACAGTCTTTTTATATGTTAGGGAATCCAAAGATTCCTGCAGATTTTGAAGTCCTGCAACAGTCTTATGTTTCAGAGAATCCAATGATTCCTGAGGTTTTCAAGTCCTACAGCATTCTTATCATGTCTCAGAGAATCCAATGATTCCTGAGGGTTTTCAAGTCCTACAGCATTCTTATCATGTCTCAGAGAATCCAGTGATTCCTGAGGGTTTTAAAGTCCAACAATTTTCGATGTCCATGAGTCAAACACCATAACTGCCATACTCTTTCAGTGGTGGGCACAATCAGCAATGGAACCACCTGATGTTTCTTGGGTCTTCTCCTTTGTTTCAAGGGTCTTCTCCGTCTCTGATGGACAAGGTGAATACGGCTCGTTGGCAACCATCTGATTCCTTTTCCACCTGTAGAGATACAAGCAAACCCTCTCCCCCAAGCAGTTAACCTATCTGGTCCCTTCCATTCACCACTTTCTGGGTCTCTCCACATCACCTGGCGATTATCTAAAGATAGTGGAGCTGCTTGCACTGGACACTGCCCTTCTGGTGGGTTATAAAACCTGTCTGCCCGGGCCAGTGCATCTTTGTCAAAAATACAGAAGTTAATAGTATAAAGAGCTAAATTTAGAAGTTCTTTAGGGTCACCTGTGACTCCCCCTTACTTTTGTTTTTGGAGGAGCGTCTTCATGTCTGTTTCTCCTCTCTACTATTGCCTGTCCTTGAGGATCAAAAGGTATGCCAGTGGTGTCTAAAATCTTATACTGTGCACAAAAGTGTGCAAAATGTTTAGAAGTATATGCAGGTCCCATTATCTGTTTTTATTGCTTGTGGCACACCCATAATTGCAAATGCTTGGATAAGGAATTCAGTGACCACTCGGGCTGTCTCTTTTGCTGCTGATATTGCAAAAGTGAATCCTGAAAAGGTGTCTACCACAACATGGATAAAAGGCAGAGGACCAAAGATTTATAATGGGTCAATCCATTTGCCAAACTTCACTGGGTCTCAAATCATGAGGGTTCCTCCCTGGAGGCAGTGTAGGAGTGTGGAAAGGAAGGCAAGCTCTACAGGTTTTTACTATATTCCTAGCTTCCTCTTTTGTTATTCCAAATTGTAAACATAAAGCTCCAGCAGCCTGATGATATTTAGAAAGAGATTCCTAGGCTTCTTGAAATAAAGGAGTATTAGCCAACATGGTTAGAAGGCTATCTGCCTTTGAATTACCATCAAAAATAGAACCTGGAAGTCCACTATGAGACTTGAAATGCAAGATATAAATCTTACCTGGATGCTTTCTCATTTGCTCTTGAAGTTCCTTAAAGAGCTGATATATATTAGAAGCTACAAATTGTATTTGGGCTGTGGCAATTCTTTGTACCACACCTACTGAATAGGCCGAATCAGATATTATATTTATGTCTCCTGGATAATAAGTAAGAGGTAGAATGATTGCATACAATTCATTCTGCTGAGTGGACTGAAAAAGAGTTCTGACTACTCTCTAGTTAGTTAAGTTATAGTATAGTTAAGTATAGTATAGTATAGTATAGTATATATAGTATATATATAGTATATATATATATAGTATAGTATATATAGTATAGTATAGTATAGTATAGTATAGTATAGTATAGTATAGTATAGTTAAGTCATGAGAGTATACAGTGCGAATTTAAGGGAATTAGAGAAAGCTTCATGTAATAGATGATCCTGAGCCAAGACTTGGAGAAACAGAAAATTTCAAAGCCACTAGATTTAGAATAAGAGGACCTGGATTTGTTATCCAGACTCAAGATCAATGTGGTCTACTAGAGAAAAAAAATTGGATCTGCACTTAGAGAACCTCTGTTGGAATAGAGTAGCTCCCACTACGCTAGTTGAAAATCTTTTCCCTTTCATCTGAATTGTAACAGCCTAATGTCTGGTCTTCCAGCGTATAGACTCTTTTCTCTCTAATCTAGCCTTTATACTAATGTCCAAGGAATTTTTTTCATGTTCTAATAGAAGATATCCAAAAAAGCAGTTGGTTGAAAGTACAGGACTGGAATTCAAGGAAGTTATTGGAAAGAATCTTAGAACAGCAGAGAACTCAGATCAGAAATAGGGTATCTCCTCTCCCATCCTCCTTGTCCCCATAACCTTGGAAGTGTTTCTATGGTAATCTCTGATTAAACACGAATTTTTTAAGGAGAGGTAACACTACTCTGTAGCATGGTGGGGAAAGAGCTGGCCTTTGGATGAGGAATATCTAAGTTGGTGTCTTCTCTGACATATGTGAGTTATATGGCCATGGCTAGATCATTATACTAACTTCTCCTGGCTTCTCCACCACAGTCATCTCCTAAACCTGGGAATGATTTTTTCCTTATAGCCCTCTCTTCTGATTGGTGAGTTCCTGCCCAGAATCATATTTAAGTTCCAGAGCATCTTTGTTCCTGTTTTTCCTGGTTCCACTCCTGATTCATAGGTCCCTCCTACAAGTGGAGACATTTCCTTCCAGTTTTCTCTTTCTCTCTTTCTTTCTCTCTCTCTCTTTCTCTCTCTCTCTCTCATTATAGCTTTTTATTTACAAGATATATGCATAGGTAATTTTTCAGCACTGACAGTTGCAAATCCTTTTGTTCCAACTTTTCCCCTCCTTCCCCCCCCCCCCCCCCAGATGGCAGGTTGACCAATACATGTTAAATATGTTAAAGTATAAGTTAAATACAATATATATATATACATGTCCAAATAGTTATTTTGTTGTATAAAAAGAGTGGGACTTTGAAATAGCGTACAATTAGCCTGTGAAGGAAATCAAAAATGCAAGTGGACAAAAATAGAGGGAT
The DNA here is from genome assembly GCF_902635505.1 of Sarcophilus harrisii. Classification (NCBI taxonomy): domain Eukaryota; kingdom Metazoa; phylum Chordata; class Mammalia; order Dasyuromorphia; family Dasyuridae; genus Sarcophilus; species Sarcophilus harrisii. The sequence continues at coordinate 483,458,154 of NC_045427.1, read as the reverse complement.
TGGGAATTCTATGTAGTGGTTCAGTCATCTCCTAGAGTTCTTTCGCTGGGTGTAGCTGGTTCAATTCATTACTGCTCTATTGTAACTGATTTGGTTCATCTCATTGTTGAAGAGGGCCACGTCCATCAGAATTGATTATCATATAGTATTGTTGTTGAAGTATATAATGATCTCCTGGTTCTGCTCATTTCACTCAGCATCAGTTCATGTAAGTCCCTTTAGGCCTTTCTGAAATCATCCTACTGGTCATTTCTTACCGAACAATAATATTCCATAACATTCATATACCACAATTTTTTCAGCCATTCTCCGGTTGATGGGCATCCACTCAGTTTCCAGTTTCTGGCCACTACAAACAGGGCTGCCACAAACATTCTTGCACATACAGGTCCCTTTCCCTTCTTTAAGATTCTCTTTGGATTATAAGCCCAGTAGTAACACTGGTGGGTCAAACAAAGGGTGTGCACAGTTTGATAGCTTTTTGAGCATAGTTCCAAATCGCTCTCCAGAATGGCTGGATGTATTCACAATTTCACCAACAATGTATCAGTGTCCCTGTTATCCCACATCCCCTCCAACATTCCACATTATCTTTCCCTGTTGTTCTAGCCAATCTGACAGGTGTGTAGTGGTATCTCAGAGTTGTCTTAATTTGCATTTCTCTGTTTAATAATGACTTGGAACATCTTTTCATATGGCTCAATTTCTTTGTTTGAGAATTGTCTGTTCATATCCTTTGATCATTTACAATTGGAGAATGGCTTGATTTCTTATAGAATAGAGTCAGTTCTTTATATATTTTGGAAATGAGGCTGAACGAGATGAGGTGAGATCTTTCAAGACAGTTGTGAAAATCAAGTAAGGCTTCATCTATTTCAAAGTTGGAGTAGGCCTGAAGGACTTTAAGCATCAAGTCAAGGGCATACTTAAGTTCCCTCCCTGCTATCCCCTAAGGGCATACTTAAATCCCCTTGTTATCCTCCTATGACATCAGTGTCTTTCTGTTAGGTCAAATATGGGCAACTATGTACTTATTGGTCAAGTTCAATTTCTTGGGTAGTTCCCTCGTTTAGAATGCAAGATCCTCAGCCAATAAGGATGAGGGTCAGTGGTGGGAGGGGGTGTTTGCGTTGGGGATAAAAAGTGTTGACCCTGCCCCCTACGGTGCTTCCTCCCTTCGATTGTCTGCTCAATCGGTGGGACGCCGGATTCTCTCGAGATCGTATAATAAACTTTGCTTTGCTTCTAGATATCTCTCCAGCTTTTTTATTAAATGCTGTCTGAACCACACAAGACCTTTATCAGAATCTTTGACTCCAGCTCTCTTTTATGAGTTATCTTACCCTATTAGTATATAAGCTCCTTGAGGATAATAGCTTGTCCTTTTTTTGGCTTACATTTATGTGTAAAGTGAACATTTATTAGCAAGCTTCTATTATGTGTCAGGCATTGTATTAAGAGATGGAAGTACAAATAAGAGAAAGAAAATCAGTCCTAGTTCTCAAGGAGGTGGAAGATATTACACAAAAGAAAGGTGAAAGTGCAGAGCAGGTTCCTGAGAAATGAAGAATTGGCTAGGCTTCTGAGCTCTCTTTAAAGAGGGAGGCTTTGGGGGGAGATTTGGGTTTTTTTGACCTCCAATTAGCAGTACAGAAGTGACTAAGAGTATTGATGCAATCTCTAGGGATGATGAATTTCCTGGTAACTGGTAGTTCCTTTTTAGGGGTGGGAGTGGGAAGTGGGGCATAATGATAGGAAAGCTGAGTCCAACTCAATAAACATTAAGTCCCAAGCACTATGCTAAGTGCTAGGGATAAAATTAATTAAAAAAAAAAAAGTCATTTTCTGCTTCCAGTGAACTTACAGTCTAAAAGGGGAAGACAACAGGAGAAAGGAGGCAGGAAAGTGATTGTGTGGGGTGGGGGTGGAAGGAGATGGCAACAGGACTGCAGGGGTAATCTTGTGAAATGGAGTTGAAACCAGGCAGAGGGAGCAGATGCAAAGTGGAGTAATCTGAGTGTCCAGTTTCTGCCTTCTATAAAAGAAAGAATTGGGAGAAATTTGGTGTTCTGCCTTCCAGTCTTCCAAACATAAGGGAAAAGTGGAGTCATTGAGGCTTGATTTAACAGCCAGGTGGTGAGTTTAGAAGAGATGAGCTGATCTTGAAGGGGCATCTTGTTGGAACCACGAAGGGCAGCAGATGAACAGTGGGCAGTGCATCCAAACAGTAATAGCCCAGAAGGAAATACACTTAAGCACAGTACCTGGCACAGAGCAAGCACTTACATTTAATAAATTCTCCTCATTCTATCATCTATCTATCTATGCCCCGTGGCAATTCTCTAAGATCATCCATTAGAAAGGAATTGCTGATCTGCATTTGTGAAGGGGTTTTCACTACTGAGAATTCCCTACACCAATGAAATCACTCATCTGGACTCTCCCCTACCACCCCCCAAACAAAACAACTATTTCTATAACTTTTATTTGCTCCATGAAATGTATTTTGTTTTGCTAATTAGAATGTACTTCTTCAGCATTGCTTTCAATCTGGCACTTAAAACTTCCCACTTTGAAACACTGAATCCCATCACCAGCAATGGTTAGGAGTTTGATGATTGCAGTGTTGGGGGAAGCAAAGGAATGGCCATATGCCAGTTTTGCTTTGGAAATGCAGCTGCCTCTATTACAAGGGAAAAGACTATGAAATGAGACATTGGATCAGAGCCCTAGTGCCCTGCAACTATTCATCCATTTGAACAGTGAATGAATTTGTCAATCTTTGACTTTCCTTTTGACCCTTGGAGGGCAGGAAGTGAGGGGACTGGAAGATTTCTAGCTGAGATTTCTATCTAGCTCTGTAGGAGCAGCTAGGTGGCACAGTGGATAGAGTGCCAGCCTGATATCAGGAAGACTCATCTCCCTGGGTTCAAATCTGAGACACTTCCTAGTTGCGTAGCCCCGGACTATCACTCTATCTTGTTTGCCTCCGTTTCCTCATCTGCAAAATGAGCTGGAGAAGGAAATGCCAATCTCTTAGGAGTGGCCTTGAAAACCCAAAATATGGTTATGAAGAGTTGAACATGACTGAACAACAACATATAAGTAGATATTAATGGAGCGATCACCAGTAGAGAGATGCAATTTTATTTTATCGTTTTTTTGAGAGGATTTTTTTGTTGTTGTTGTTGCAAAATATGTTTATTTAGGAGAAGAGATTACAAGACAAAATGAAGAGATACAATAAGACATTTTTTTTCAGGGATGGTAAATATAGAGTTGGGAGAGAGAGATACAATTTTGAATCTCAATTTGCTCATTTCTTTGCTACCTTTTGGGCTAACCCTCCTCCTTGTTGCAAAAAGGAAAGTAAACCAGCATTACAGCTCAAACTGAGACAATTTTTTGGATTTTTTTTTTTTCCTGGAGCATAAACTCAATCTGACATATAAATAGCCAAAAGATCATGCAAAGGCTAGTAAGTTGCCTAATCATTTGGATAGCTATTGGAGTCAACCTAATTACCCTTTCCATGTCTTTATATTTTTATCCTCAAGTAGACCAGAAGTTTCTTAGGAAGGGACTTTGCTTTGTTATCTTTGTATCTGTCTCAGAACTAGGAAAGGGATTTTCATTCAGTAGGCCTCGGTAAATACTTGATTTGATTCTGAGATCTGATCTCAGGGATTATAGATCTGAGCTGGAAGACACTATAAAGATTTTCAAATACAATACCCTCATTTTATAGATGTAGAGACTGAGAAATCAATTAACTTGCCCATTTGATAGAATCAGGATTGGAGCCTAAGGGCCAGGCCTCAGACCCCCAAAGCTATTTCTCTTCCCACTGTATCCCGTTGAAAGTTAAAATATCTGTAAACTTTCAACTTTTCATTTATTTGAAATGGGGTATTTTTTTCTTACAGGTTCACAGAATGTTAGACCCAGATAAAACCTTAAAGATTCTGCTTATTTTATTGTTGTTCAGTCATGTCTGACTCTGTGACTCCATTTTCTTGGCAGAGATACTGCAGTGATTCGCCATTTCCTTCCCCGAGCTCATTTTACAGATGAGGAAACTGATGTAAACAGGGTTAAGTGACTTGCCCAGGGTCACCCAGCCAGTTAAACCCCTGATTTTAGGGCTGAAGAAATCCCTGGCCCAAAGGCATTAAACTACTTGCCCCAAGCAGCAGATCAAAACCCTGAGCCAGATCAGAGCAGCTCACAAGAACAGCTAGTTAAATTTTCAATTCGTGCCTGGATTTAATGTTTGTTGATTGTCTAGACTTAAGAATATGATGGCTAAAATGCTAATATACATATAAACCGCAGGTTACAGTTAAACCCTTTGTTGGGTACATTCTCTCCCCCCCAAAAAAAAATAAAGCTGGCTGTTAAAACACTTTACTACCCAATTTCTAGCTCCATTTGTAGCAAATGACAAGTGAGGAATTCTGTTAAATCACCCTTCAGGAGCAGCGTGGATACATACATAACGCAGAGAGAGATCACTCTGGGAAACACTCTCCCGGAGTAGGAGGTGCCGCCTGTCATGAAGAAGAACCGGATCCGGAGCCTTCTGGATTGTTCTTCTATTTCAGTGGGTCAGAGAGGGCGGCCCTCTGAAAAGCTTCACCCTGGCTAGGCTTCCGCGGGCAGTGATCTCGGTCGGGAAACCATGCAAAAAGCCTGGGAGAAAGGGAAAAGAGGCGGTGCAGGTGATGGCGAGGGCTCTCACCAGCTGCTCGCATTTATCTGACCTTCCAGGGCTGGCAGAGTGCCTAAAGTGTGTTACCTCGTTTGGTTCTCTTGTGAAATAAGTGCTCTTATCTCCCATTTTACGGATGAAGAGACTGAGGCAGCCTGCAGTTAAGTGATGCCCTTAACTAGAAGTTTCTGAGGAGGAATTTGAACCCAAGACTTCCTAAATCCACGTCCATCCCGATGGCTACTGGCCACCCAGTTATATTTGATAAATACCCAATTGAATCTAACTGAACTACGTGGACAGGGTCTGCAGCGCGGACGCCTTAGAGGGCGGGGAAGAAGGATGCTGGGTTGCTAGGAGACGAAAGTAAGCAAGGCCAGGAGGGGGCGGGGGCGCATCGGATTGTAAGCTCCTTGAGGCCGGGCCCTGTTTCGTTTGCGCCCTCTCTCGGCGCCGGGAATACAGCAGGCGCTTAAGCAGTGTTACCGTTTGTCCTTGGTTCTAGAAGGAAGCCAGGGCTTCGGGAAGGCAGGCCACGACACAGTGTGCTTAAGCAGCATGAGTTAGGTGGAATAGCAAGCGCTGAGGAGATTCTGGGTCCCCGGGGCTGGGCGGGGAGAGGCGAGGCCCGGGAGAGGGCGCTGCGTCCGGGCAGGGGCCCGGCAGGCCGTGAGAGGCTGAGCTTCCGGCTCGGGTCGGGAGAGGGCGCTGCGTCCCCGGGGCGGCAAAGTCTTCGCGCGGGTTCCGGGCCCTGGGCTCTGGGCTTGGCCCGCCGAGGGCGCTGCTGGTCAGGGCCGCCGCTCCGCGCGCTGTCGTGCGGAGGCCGCCCGGCAGGTCGCGCTGTGGCTTCGGCGCTGGCCCGGCTGGCTGCGGCGGCGGCGGCGGCCCGGGCTCCGAGGGTCCTGGCGGCGGCGGCGGCGGCTGGAGGAGGAGGAGCGGCAGGAGCGGCAGCGGCGGCAGCGGCGGCGGCGGGAGCAGCGGCGGCAGGAACAGCGGCAGGAACAGCGGCCGCCGCCGCCTCAGCAGCAGCAGCAGCGGCCGCCGCCGCAGTGTCCGCTCGGCCTTGGGCCGGCGCGCCCTCCCGGGAGGGCAGGAGGGAGCCCCGGAGCGCCGGAGCCCGGGCCATGCTGCGGCAGCGGGACTGAGGCGCCGCCGAGTCAGGGCCGCCCCACCGCGCCGGCCTGTGCGCCCCGGGCCCGGAGGAACGGCGGCCTCGGCCTCCGGCGCAGCCCGGAAATGTCTGGCAAGATCGAGAAAGCAGGTGAGGGAGGAGGTAGCGGGAGGAGAGCCGCGGGGCCCGGAGGCAGCGGCCGGGGGGGGCCGAGGCCTGGGCCCGCCCGCTGTGGGGCGATGCGGGTGTGAGGGGCGGGCGGGCGGGGCTGGCCCCGCTTCTTGTGCCCATTTGTCCCGGGAGGCGAAACCCGCCTGGCCGGGGCCGGGGCGTCCCCCAGGGCTTTGTCACCGGCGCGGTCCCGGCCTTCCCCGCCCCTCCCTGCGGCTGCGGCCGGGCCCTGGGCTTTGCCTCGGGCCGCTCTCCCCGCGGCGCGTCCGGGAAGGAAGGGGTCAAGCGGACGGATTTGTGCGGGACTTAGAACCTGCCCCCGCTCTCGGCGTCCGGCGAGTTTTCTCGGAGACTCGGGGAGGGCGGCTTCTCTGAGCGATTTTTAAACAGAGATAATTACAGCCGGAGTCCGTCAGTCGGTCGGTCCATTGAGTCCGCTGAGCTTCCAGCGGGAGCCGAAGCAAAACTGACATCTTCGAGGCCTAAACTCGGCAGTTAAAAGGCAGCAAAGTGTCGCCCATTCCACCCAATTCCTTGTTGGAAACAATTCCGTTTCTCTGATTGTGGGAATAGGGAGAGGATCAACAGATCTAGTTGATACTTTATTTTTTAAAAAGGACTGGAACGTACGGTTTCCCTTGTGATTATAAGCAGGGCCCGCCCCCCCCCCCCCCCCCCCAAGTATTTGTTTTTCTTAAAGCATTAGAGAAATAACTTTCAGAGAAGAGCTGATGATCTGGAAGAGGTCTGTCATGACAGACACATTTAAAAGTATCTCCTAAGCTATGTGTTTGTTGCTGGTTGGTTTCCCTTTTATAAGATGAATAACCCCGATAAAGTGTGCCCTTTGTAATGGACTCAGTGTTTGCATTGAACTTAAATTGTCTTCCACTTACTTGGAAGGAAACAGAAAAGATGATTATGTATGGACACACTTGAGAGTTCAGTCAGCCTTTCCTATTATTCCAGCTTAGATTTGGAAACTGTCCGTGTGGCTACCCCACATGGCTTGAGGGAAGGGTACTACTATCTTATAAATCTTGATGCAAGCTTCAGAAAAAGTCTTTGGTTCAACCTTTCTTTGTGTTTTCCTAGAAATCTGGGAGGGCTGTCTCCTGGGTACCTGATTTTCTCAGTCCGGGGAATAGCCTCTCCAAAGATTTGATTACTGTTTTCCAGTGTAGGACAGTGCATTTAAAAATTATGATAATAGTGCTTAAGCTGAAAGATGGCTAGAGCTCACCATGGTTAATGAATAGTAGTTTCAGTTGCTTTATAGTCTACAAGTTTTCACAGCTTTCAACTAGGAAGAGATCATTATTAGAAGCTGCAGAAGTGACTAAAGTTGAGTTTTTGTTATTGTTGTTGTTATCATTGTTATTTTGATAAATTTTTTTGTGGTTTTCTGTCATCTGTTCTCAATGTTGTAGGAAGATGCATTTTCCCATGATATTGTCCTAAAGTAGTTTCAGTAATGGAAGAGAATAAACTAGATAATCTTCAAAGTTCATTCTGACTCAGTGATTCTTTTTTTGTTTTGGGAGTCTGTTTATAAGTGGGACTTTTCCAGAGGTACAGTAACTTGTACTATTTTTTTTTTTTTTAAGTCAGTACCACCATGTATCCCATTACTGGACAAGTGCTATTCTAGAAATACCAGGTGTTAATCTGTGCTGGATTTCTTAGGGGCTTCTTAAGCAGTATTCAGTCTTCTAGAATAGTACCATTCCTGAAGTCTGGATTGTTACTGAATTAGTGGTGTCTTCACAAAAATTTTTTAATTGTTCTATGCTCAGCCTGAGTAAGAACAGCTTGTAGAATAGAATTTTTCAGAAAAATTTTTTTACATGAGGTCTTTTAAAAATGTGATACATAATGGTCTGTCTGGGGAAGATTCAGAATATGTGCCTGCAAAGATGCAGTGAAACAGACAGCCATTCTCTTTAATTTACTGTGATGTGCAAGTGCCTCTCTCTATGGAGGAAGCCTGCTTCTCTCTCAAAAGTTGTATTTAAATTGACTTTTGATATCTTTTGGAGAGAGTCCTCCCATGATTATGTCAATGAAAGGTTGGCTAGGATATTTTTATGAGTCTGTCGGTGTACTTAGTCAGCAGACATTAATTGAGTGTGCTTAGGGTATTAGTGGGCCAAATAGAAGAAACAATTGGAGCTGTCATAATCTATTATGAAATCATGAAATGCTGTAGAAAGTTAAATAAGAATGTAAAACTTATATTGAGACAATGTAATCTCAGATTGGAAGCCCCTTAAAGTTAGAGACTTTGTAGTCCCTATGGCATGGTTGAAAATGGGACTGGACTTGGAGTCAGGAAGCTGGCTTCAGATGCTCTGGGTGGCTGTTGGGAGCTGCTGTGTAAGGGACCCTGGGGAAGGGTGTCTTCACTCCATTGAGTCTCATTTTCCTCATTTATAAAATGAAGAGAGAAGGAGGTCGATGTAGTTGTCTCTCAGGTCCTTTCCAGTTTTAAATCCTTGATCCTTCATAACCCTCCTAGGCCCAGCTCAGTAGATAGCATTTAAATGTTTGTTGAATAAGTGCCAGATAAGGGTGCAGATGGTAAGTGCTTTACCTATTCTGAGGAGGGAGAGAATCCTGTAGACTAAAGTAGTTCAGGAAGAAGGTTTTGGGCAAGGGTCAGATTAGGAAGACAGAGAGAAGGGGAGATGCAGAGCTAAAAAAAATCTGCCAATTTAAATTGGATCAACAATTCAATCCATCTAAAAATAGAAGGGGCTTCTGCATCTGGGAGGCTTTCAAGCTCAGGCTAGGAGACAGCTTCTTGGCTGTTTGATAGAGAAGATTCTTGTTCAAGTTCAGGTTAGGAGATGTCCTCAGAGGTCCCTTCCAACCTTGAGGTTCTGAGCTCAGAATGGAATTGGGTGTTGAAGGTTTTTGAGAAGGCAGAAGATATTTCAGAACAAGAGATGGGGATGGTAACAGATTTGGAAAAGAACTGCTGGTGGTGATGGAGCATTTGATTTGTGCTGGGGAGTTATAGGCCAGGGAGTAGGGCTAAAGAAAAAAGAGAGAGAGAAGCTTGGAAATAGGAGCCCCAGTTGTGAGGGTCCTGATAAGGAGAATGAACATTACCTTTAGGTGATGGAAAGCCAGTAGAAGTTCTGAGAGTGACATGAGGTAGATGAAGACAGCATTTTAGATTAACTTGGGCATGATGTGTAGAAGGGGTTGGATGAGGCAAGAACTTAGAGGGACGAGTTTAATGGAAGCTATTCAAAGTCATGTTGATAGAAAAGATGTTGGGGGTGACGTCAAGATGTGTAACTTTGTTTCTGGGTAAGTCATTTCCCCTTCTAAACCTCAGGTTTCTTATTCTTCGCTTCTGGACTATTTGTGGTGATCTCCTGACTGATCTTGTATCTAGTCTTTTCCCACTGCAGATCATTCTCCTATTTGATATTCCTGAAGTGCCAGTCTGACCATGTCACTTTTCTGCTCAAGAAGACTCCCTGCCTTTAGGATAATATACAAACTTCTCTGTTTGGCTTTTAAAGTTTTTCACAATCTGGTCCATTCCTATCTGTCTAGGCTGAGTATAAGTCATTCCCCCTCACGTACTTTAGTACAACCAAATTGATATACTTGCTTCAAAGCTTGGGGGTGGAAAACTAAGGAAGGAGGCAAAGAGAGGGCATTGCAGGTGTGTGAGTGACCTAAGCAGAGACCCAGGCAGAGAAGGGGATCAATTTAAGTAAAGCCGGTGGGGCATAAAATGGTGGAAGGCTGGCTAATATTTTTTTGAGCTTACGAGTAGAATTGATTAATACGGGTTATTGGATAATACTATGCTTATTGGATTGGAGCTGGAATTAGAGGCATGTTGCTCTGAAAACCCGTTGACTGGCTTACACCTACTTCTTTTCCTTTTGCACAGATTTCTGTCCCTAAGTTTTTTGTCCATACTGGCTTACATCAGGCTTTTTACTCCCTTTCTTTAGACATGTTCTTAGACCGTCCTTGGTTACAAAATGAGTTGTGGGAGGGAAAGAGGCCTTGCTAATAGACTATTACTAAGCTTGCTTATGTGGCTTGTAAAGATGACTCATGTATTAGTTTGCAGAAAAACCATTTCCCAAATTAGACCAAATTTGAAGATGGCCTGTAAGCCAAGCAATATCATGCTCCACTCCAGCTAAATGTATTTGTTGTTGCCACAATAAGATGATGAAATGGAAAGAGGGAAAGGTTTGAAAATATTGCCTGATTTTACTTGTTACCAAGATATCTTCCAGCCTTGAAGCTCTGTCATTGAAGTTGTAATCCCCTAAGGCTGTGTCCCTGTTCAGTGGCTAAGACTGAAAGAATCCCAGATTTGATGAGATTTGCCTCTTGGTTTCCTATTGTGCAAGAGTTCATCCAAGAAAGCCCAAGACCAGGAGTCCAGAAAAGGATTCTAATTTCTTTTCTCTTAGATGACCTTGGTGAAGTGCCTCTCTCAAGACCTTAGTTTTTTTGTTTTGCTAATGAGGGAATTGGTGCTTTCCCCTGCTCTAAGATTCTGGGCTATCTCTTTTTACCTTAATTAAATTATTCCAAGAGTAGAATACCCTCATGTCTTATAAAAAGTGCTTGATCTGGAATCAGGGGAGATCCTATTTTTGAATCCAGTCTCTGACATTTAGTTAGTGTGATGTGGGCAAATTGCTTAACTTTTCGGAGCTTTCTTCATCTATGAAATGGTGATAATCACGCCTATACTGTAGGAACTACTTCACATAGTTGTTGGTAAGATTGAATGAGATAATGTCTGTAAAGTGCTATCTAAACCACAAGATGCTATGTAAATAAATGTCAGTCATCATTGTTGTTATTAATCTTCTCTATTCCTAACTGTGAATTCTCTATTCTCTAATAACTAACAATGCTGAACACATGCTAAAGGTTAAATATATGTATACATACATATACACACATACAGGTATATGTACACATATACATATGTATATGTATGTCTGTATATTCACCTACATGTGTATGTGTACATGAACATTAGAAACATGTGTTGATGCAGTGATTCTGTTAACTAACTCTGAAAAACAACCATATCCCTTTCTGGCCAGAAGTTAGGTGCATTCAGTCATGTCAGACATTATTGAAAAATGAACCCTAATTCTGGGGCCCTCTGGTTCTTTATCTCAAATTTCCCTTTAAAAGTAGTCTCCCATACTCAATGAATTGTCCATTGCTGTGTTTCATTGGAGGAGGCTAATGGTATAGACAGTTTCTTGGATAAAGGGGCATGAAGGTAGCCAAGGTCCTATGCTAAAACTTATAAAGGAATCACTTGGTCAATATTTAATTATTCTCTGTAAATTTCTAGTAAAGCCAGGACAAAGATACAAGAATACATTATAGGAGGACTAGAGACCTAGGGGAAAGGAACTAACTGCTTGTAAATCAACTGAAATAAATTTTGTGTTCTGGTCCAACTCATTCTTGAACAGTTATGCTTTTTATAGTATTCAGCCACCAAGTGAGTCTTCACCCACTAGGGTCAGCTTTGCCGCTCTAGCTTTGGTTGGTGGTGCTAGGCTAGGGGCCTGTTCGAGCTGTGTTCATTTTGTTATGTGGTCACCATCTCTACCTGCTGTTTTCCCATTTAACAGCTTGGTTTGATTGAAGGTTTCAATTTGGGCTTCTTTATCTCTTCATCAACTGCCACTTTCTGAAATATCTCAATGGTTTATGTCGCTTGGGGGTTCCCTATTACATCTTCTGTCTTTCTCCATTTTATTGGTCATCACATTGTTTCAAGGAGTTTATGGATAGTTATGTCCTTTGTTATATTTTCAGTTCTACTCTAGAGTGTCAGAGAAAGGCTTAAATGAGATAATTAGAAAATTGTCATTTGATAAATACAGAGGGAGGAAATTTCTCTTCTCTACCTCCTTTGGTTTGAAGGCTAAGAACTGAAGCAGAGTGGTTCATTAAAAAGAATGCTGGATTTGAAGTCAGAGGGCCTATGTTCATGTCCTAGAGATACCACTTACTAAAAAAGGGGGTTGAAGTAGATAAACTAGCAAAGTTGTCTGTTCCAGTGCTAAATCCAGGATCTTGAGCATCCGATGGATATATGCTTTTTAATGTTTTGTACCCATACCTTCAATATTAATCCATCTCTGTCTTTACTCTCTGCCACAATCCAGAACTGGCTCAGTTTATATTCTGAAAGTTTCTTCATTTTACCTCCCATTCTGAATGGCCTTGGTTGGGGAGAGAAGCCTTAAGATATGAGCAAATCCTTCCTTTCCACTTCCAAATTAATTCTTATTGCCTGCTCCTATCAGCAGTAACTTTCCTGCAAGTTAAAGTTTGAAGTGAGTAAACTCTCCTGACTTTGTGGAAGAGCACTAGGGATGTCAAACTTTTGGGAGTATGTGGGGGCTTTCCAGAACTCACTTCAGAAGAGGATGATTTCATGCATAGCCTGGTTGCCCTCCATGGAGAGTTGACACATGTGGCTGTAGCTCATACTGTCCAGTTACCACGCTTACCAGGCACAGCCCTCCAACTTGTTGGAGCAAGAATCAGATGCTTGTAATGTTTGGAGAGAAAAGGAGACAGCTGAACTCCTGTGGAATGTAATGGGGCTGCATTTCACAAGTGGACAAAGAAAGGGGGGAAAAAATCCCACAAAAAACTAGGACTGAAAACAATTTTTCTGTTTGTTTACTGGATGTGGATAATCACTTTTGCCATATCTTCTCTGAAAGGATAGCCTGTCCACGGGCACAAACTCATTTTGCACTGTCTTTTAGTACGAAAGGGCACACTGTGGCATTGAGGAAAATATTTGAATAAAAAGGTGTAGGACTTTGTACAACCCTGAGGAACTCCTGGCTGACATGTTGAAATGGCACCAGGAGCCAAGAGGCCTTATTCATGGTGTAGACTTGGACCTGAGCTTCGTCTCTGTCCATCTGTTTCCTTCTGAAATGAGGAGATTGGACTTCCAGTTCTGACATCCTATGATTCTTGGCTAGAGTTTAATGTGTAATAAGGGTGGAGACATTCTAGTGAATGCTTTTTATAGCACCAATCATGGAAGAGGTACTAAATAATTATTTATAAGAATGCCTTGCATTCATATGGCATTTCCTGCTCTCTGCCACACGGCACAGTCACATTTATGGTTTTGTTTGACCTTATAATATTCTTGAAAGGTGTGTGTGGGGGTGTATGATGCCCATTTGGTAGGCTGAAAGGCCAAAGCTCTTGAGAAGTTAAAAGCCATGTCCAAGGTTACACATGGAAAACAAGAATCTTAGAATCTTAGAAGCTGGGAAGGGCCCCTAGAAACCATTCTAATTCAGTCCCTTCCACGTGTGGGGAAGCTGAGACAGAGAAAGAATTGATTCTAGAATCCAAGTCTTATACTTCCAGTCCAGATTTATAGAATCTGGAACCTCTTGATCTTCTAATTTTATTTGTTACAGCCTTAAATCAGCAAAAGTTATAGAAGACTCAGAGATGTCGCATTGTCTTCAATTGAAATGACTGTGGGATTTCCCTGGTGTTTTCTAACAGGCCTGTCTGAATCTGCCAACTCCTTCTTGACACTATTTGGGCTTCTAAGGTATAGAAGTGGCCTAAATTTATGTTTAAAAACTGAGTGGTGGATAGAGCACCAGCCTAAAGTCAGGAGGACCTGAGTTTAAATCTGGTCTCAGACACTTAACACTTCCTAGCTGTGTGACCTTGGGCAAGTCACTTGACCCCAAATGACTCAGCAAAAAACAAAAACAAAAAAACTGAGTGAAGTGAAACCATTTGGGAAATATCCTTCCTTAGCCTTAGCAGAGGGCTGCCCTGTTTGGTTTAATTGGCCCCAGCTTAAACTCTTAGTCATTCTTCTGAGATGGGATCGGGGCATTTTAGATTTAGATCCAGGAGTCCCAGAGCTGGAAGGGGAGGACCTTGGATGTCCGGCAGTCCCACCTCTCCTGTAAGCATGGCAGAAACTGAACCATGGACAGGTCAGGAGCTCACTGAGGCCCCGCAGCCGCTGTCTGAGGTGGGCCTGTCTGATTCCAGGGGCAGCCTCTTCATTGTACAGACAAGGAACCTGAGACTCAGAGACTTGGGAAATCTGCCCGACATCCCCAAGGCAGTCCGTGACCCAACTGGGATTCAAGCATGAGTCCCTTTGCCTGATTCAGCCCATTGCCCTTTCTATCTTTCCTCACTGTTGTGTCTTGGCTTTTGCCATGTCATTGGGCCCACTGTTAAAGAGAGGAAGCTCGGATTTGGAATGCACTACTTGCAGGGGCTGGCATTCCCAACCCCAGGACTTTTGTCCATCATTTACTGCAAGATTTCTTCATCTTCAGAATAAAATTTGTTTGAATCTTTTCACTTCTGTTCAGCCCTGATGTTCTTGTTCTAGGGGCTTTTGTAGCCCAGATCTGGGTTTCTAAGTGACATGATTCTGATAGGTGCTCTTAAGAGCAGAGATTTCTATATAGGCTTACCTCAACCAGGAAGCCTTCGTTTCTGGCCAGCATCTAACAAATTCCTTTTGGGTTGCCTTTTTTTTTTTTTTTTTTTTTTTAAAGCATCTGAAACTAATGAATGTTACTGGATGGATTTTTATGACCAAGAACTAAACTTCTGAATTGCTGAATCTAGAGAAAAAGGGGATGGCATTTCATTTTAATTGCACTAAGACTATTGGTGAGCTAGATTGATGCTTGATTTTTGCTTTCCTTTATGGCTATCTTAAAGGCACTCGGCAAAACTCAAGAAATGTTAGTAGCCTGTTGCCAAGCTCAAGACAAGCATTTCCTTCCCCTTCTTCTGCTCCTCCCCACTGCCTGCCAGTCCTAGGGAATATAAAAGCTGTCTCAGTTTTCTCTGCTGTAGGGATGCTATCGGGATTAATTAAATCATCTTTGTTCAGCAGTGAGAGAGAAATGATAGAGTACATTCCTGGCTTTTGGTGACAGATGAAATACCACAATCCATTGAAGATTCTTGTATACAGGCAGACTCATAAATTGCCTGTGATAGCCCCAAGAAAGGTGATGAATATCCACTATGCCTTTCCTTTGATTAATTTCCATAGTTAAGCTAAATAGAGAAATGCTAATTTATTTGTTTCGTTCTTCCTTATTAACCTCTGCCTCTATAGGGGCATTTGGTGGCTTCATTTAAATGTGTCTGGGAACCTTAGGTGGTCATGAATGATGGTTACCCCATTTGGAGGAATGGCAGAAACCCAAGTTGTCCCATCACTTTAATCCTTTGCTACTAAAGATCCTTTACATTAAACAAACTAATTTCAAGTAACACTGTTAGAGAAGGAGCCATTGCATATACAGTATAGGATTTTTAACTCAGGTTTCCTTTTAGGAGTCTGTGAACTTGGATGGAGAAAAAAACCCATGTCTTTATTTCAACAGAATTGGTTCTTCTGTCATTCTGTGACTTCCATTTTATATATTTAAAAATATTTCTCCAAAAAGGGGCTGTAGGTTTCACCAGGCTACCAGCAGGGTCCATGATGCAAGAAAAGGTGAACCAGTCCTGATGTAGCCGATGGAGAGCAGGCCTCTGGCTGTGTGGCTCTGACCTCTCCATGCTCCAGGAAATTCTAAGACTGAGTTGCACAGCAGATGTGCATCTCTCTTGGGGTCAGCTCCCTATGTAGATGAAATAACAGATACAATCAAAAACTATCAAAAATGGGGGAAACTTTTAGAGATCAAAAACATCCAATCACCCATTCTATGGAAACCTGTCTAAGGAAGGGAGAGTTGGCTGGACAGAGACCTCATGATTAGTCATTGGCAGTTCTCCTGGCTTTCAAGGACCTTTCCCACTACCCTATATTGCTCTTTATACTAAATTTGTTAAAGGAGTTTAAAAATATTTGTTCAGTCAGGTTTTGCAGGGTGAATATTGAGGATTGTTTTTGCATGTGTTTGGAAAATAAAAAGCTATTATTCTTTGAAAAAAAAAAGAAAAGAAATATTTGTTCTCCCATTGTGCTTATCAGAACAAAAGGCTTATACATATGTATGTGCATATGACAAAAATATGCTAGCAAAAACAAACTTACATTTATTAAGACCCTACAATCTATAACACAAGAGGCAGTAAGTGTAGTTAGTAAATAGTAAACTTCAGAAAGAGGAAGAACTGGGTTCAAGTCTTTCTCCTGACATATGTACAAGTATAACCCTTGACTGGTATGTAACCTCTCGGTTTCCCAGGCTGAACAGTAGCCAATCTACATTGGTGATGAGAATGTCCTTAGTGGGAGTTCCTTACAACAGCAAAAATACAGGTCCCAACACACTTCTTGATAAATTACTGATTTATTAAATATTATGACTGAGAATCGAGATCCATGAGATCCCCATTGAGTTACACCATCAGCACCTATCTATGGACAGATACTACAGATGAACACTAAGCTGGGCCCTAAATTGGACAACAAGCTAGATTGTACTTAGGGAAACTGCCCATTTTCAGTGGTCCTGAGTTGCTATCTACTACCAAAGTCCATTAAAAACATTTTTTAATTGCGTTTTTATTGCCATTTTGTTTTCAGATCATCTACATTTCTCTTTTTATTCTTTCCCACTGCTCCTTTCTGGAGAGCCATCCTTTAATATTTAAAAGTTAAAAAATGAGGAAGGGGGGAAGCTCAGCCAAGTTAACCAGTAATTTGAAAAAAGCCTGACATCATATGCATTTTTTTCACAACAGCAGTCCCTCATTTCTGCTTTGAAGGTAGGATGAGGTATATTTCTTCACAGGGGCCAAGATTGGTCATTAAAATTTCACATTCAATTTCATTTGTTTTGTTGTTCTTTTTTCATGGGGAATTAAGAAGTGCCCAGATAACTTGTACAAATTGGAGTGTGAGAAGTGTAAAGTGCTTTGAAAAACCTGAGAAGTAGGAGGAGGCCACTTTTGCTAGATTAGGGCTCCATGAAAGGTCTCTATCCAAGGACCTGCCCTCTTTAACATTTGGCTTTGTGGCATTCTAGAGCAAATGGCACAGTCCTAGGCCAGTGATCTCACAAACTGGAGAAGTCTCATTAACTTCCCAGAGCTTTAAAGGAGAAAAGGACTTGAAAGATTTTCTAACCAACCCCCTCATTTTACAGATGGAGAAACAGTGGGTAACAGTGTAGTTCTCAGCAGAGACAGGATCAAGCACTATTGATATGTCAGAATCACAATCAGATAACACAAAATGATAAAGGATGTATAAAACTGATGACTCTTTTCTTTAAAACAGTAGCAACAAAAGCTAAAAAGATTGAGCCTCCAGTAAAAAGATTAACCAGTTGTTAAATACAAGTGATTTGGACAGATTAGAAAAAATTACACTTATTTATTTTATTATAGGTGTAGCAGATAAAGTGAGTATATGACTTCTGGGGCCCACAGAATAGTAGGCAATAAATAGAGTTTCTAACAACTAGCCAGGAGTAGACAGAAATGTGATTCATTTTAATGTAATTGATGAACTTGGCATTTAATCAGAAGATTTGCTAAAGCCATTTTCTGTCCTCTACCCTTCTACAGTTAAAGGACTGCCTAAAAGTGCTTCTTCCCCCCTCACCCCACACTGGGTACTTGTCCCAGAGGAACATTTCCCCTCACCAACCTTTTCTCCAGTTAAAGAGAAAAGAATCAATGAGGAGAGGCACTTGTGCTAACAGTCTGTGGGTAATGAAAATGCAGGGAGTAGAGTGAAGAAGCTCCAGAGATTTGACCTTTAAAA
The DNA here is from genome assembly GCF_902635505.1 of Sarcophilus harrisii. Classification (NCBI taxonomy): domain Eukaryota; kingdom Metazoa; phylum Chordata; class Mammalia; order Dasyuromorphia; family Dasyuridae; genus Sarcophilus; species Sarcophilus harrisii. The sequence continues at coordinate 483,440,379 of NC_045427.1, read as the reverse complement.
ACCCTTTACGGTTGCCAGTGGTGACTTGGGGGTCATATTTTTCTGGTCCTGCATCTCTGTCCTTATCTTTCTGTTTTCATATTGCTGTGTATGTTTAGTTTAGACCTTGTGTCTGTAATTACATCCGTGCTGGATGTTTTAAATCTAGAATTTATCATCTTAGAGTTTCAAAGTACTCTAGAGACTATCCAGTCTAGCCCCCTCAATTCACTGATGAGGAAAAAAGGCACAGAAACAGAAATCATTTGTCTGTAGTCACAAAGCTGATTAATGGCCACACCAAAGTTCTGAACCTAATTTCCCTGATCTCCAGAGCAAAGGTTCTTAACTTTTTTTTTTTGGTAAGGACTTAGAGACCCCTTTCAGAATTTTAAATGCATAAAATTAATTATATAGGATTACAAAGAGAACTAGTTATGCAATTATATAAAAATATAATGGAATTTTTTTTTTTTATGTTCACAGACGGGAGGGTAAGAACCTCTACTCTATTTTTTTTTTTTAATTTAATAACCTTTTATTTACAGGATATGTGCATGGGTAACTTTACATCATTAACAATTGCCAAATCTCTTGTTCCAATTTTTCACCTCTTACCCCCCACCCTCTCCCCCAGATGGCAGGATGACCAGTAGATGTTAAGTACATTAAAATATAAATTAGATACACAATAAGTATACATGACCAAAACGTTATTTTGCTGTACAAAAAGAATCAGACTCTGAAATATTGTACAATTAGCTTGTGAAGGAAATCAAAAATGCAGGTGTGCATAAATATAGGGATTGGGAATTCAATGTAATGGTTTTTAGTCATCTCCTAGAGTTCTTTCTCTGGGCATAGCTGGAAGAACCTTTACTCTAAACCACCATTCCTTATATGGGCAGATTCCATGCCTGAATTCTGCATGACACCAAATACTATACTCTATATCTTTGTTTTACGTATTGTAAGAGACAGGCTTCACCTCAAGAATATTGTTAAAAGAGTTTTACCTCCCATTTCAGCAAGTAGAAAAGTTAGGGCTCTCAGAGAAAATACAAATCTTACTTTGGGTGTTTTTCCATGACCAGCAGTGAGTGGAAGGTCTGGCTCATGATTTAGTAAATCTGAGAAAAATGAACTACACTGAACTAAGACTCTTAAAAGTCAATTACTTATTTATTTATTAGCAATTAAAATGTGTGAACAACTTCTCCCTAAGCCTTATTTATCTGCTCTGTGAAATATTTAACAGAAATTTAACAGAAATCTGATTGACAGGAGTTTGATGGTCAAACTAAAGATTAGTCAGGTCATAACTTAAATTCTTCAAAGATCTGTGATCTCATCTTTGTACTGGTTCTAGCCCTTTTACTGAAGCTTTAGGAGATGGTTCACTAAGTTGGCTAAAAAATCCACTGCCTTGAGAGCAGCCTTTTAATGATGAGATTTACTGAATTCAGCCAGGTTGGCTGAACCCTAAATAACAGGCCTTATGATACTACTGGGCCAAAAGTTTAAGCAATTCCAGTTTGAAAGAACTTGCCATAGCTTAGGTGTCCCCTTGGGCCTTGATATCACATTTAGGACTTAGGAGAGTTAGATCATTATTTTCATTGTACATGGGAAGTGTTTTATGTAACAATCATAAGATCATAGATTTATATGGATCGTAGGTTTAGAGCTAGAAGGGATCTTAAAGGTCATATGGGCTAACAATCCTTTAAATTTTTAAAATACATTTTTATTGATGTCCACTATTTCTTAGTTATCCCAAAGGGTCCTTTCTCTTCTGCCTTGTCCTCCCAGAGATTCATCCCTTATAACAAATGGCTTTTTTTTTTTTTTTAAAGAGAGGAAAAAATCAACACAACTGATCAAGTTGAAAAAGGCTAAAAATATATGCAAAGTTCAACATCTCTGGACCTCCCAGCTCCTCGAAGGGTGGGGTGGGGCCAGCCCCTTAATTTAATGATGAAGCAGTCAAGGTCCAGAGAGTGACTTATCTAGAGTCACATACATATGGTAGCAATGGCACATTTTGGGCTCAGATCCTTTAACTCTAAAACCTTTCCAATGAACCACATGCTGAATAATTGTGTTGGTGAATCCTGAGCCTTTTGAAGAGCCATTAGAGAAGTCTGTGGAGAGTTGTGAGTAGCATGTGCCTGGGATTTTAGGGACATAAGACTGATGACAGGAGAGGATTCTTGTAGGGCACAATAAGCATAAAGATCTTCTTGTGCAAGACAGTTTCTAGGTATGAAGGATACAAAAACAAAATGAAAACCAGTCATTCCCCTTCAGAAAGTTTCCATTCTACTTGGGGGATGCAGTATGTAAACATTTTTAGAGGAAATGTTGCTGCATGGAAATCTTCTTGTGGAATTTGTTTTCACGTAAGTTGATTCAATTTAAGAAATGCTGATATAGAGTACTAGTGGGAGAGAAGTTGGAAAGGTATTTGGGGGCAGATGTAGAGGACTTTGAATAGCAGGCTCAGGACTTTGGACTTTATCCTGCAAGCAATTAAAAATAGGAATGTTTTCTACATTCACATTGTTTCCTGAATATACTAAGGGTTGTGAAATAGACTGAAAGGAATCAGTATTTAAACTTGGATTTCAGGGAAAAAATTTTTTTTAAACATAACAGTACTTTTCTATCAAGTCCAGATGGGAGTCTTTTCTATCCCCTTTTTGATGTCTCTATGCTATATTTACTTACTGGCACATTCCTGGTGCTTCTAACCCCCACCCCAAATCAAAACAAACAAACAATTTCAGAATTCAGGAGTGTTGACTTTGCAGTGAACTCTTTACTGGAGTTAGGTTTCTTTTTATCAAATAGAATAGCTCAATGGGGTCACTTGAAGTTGCTGTGTGTGTGTGTGTGTGTGTGTGTGTGTGTACACTAAGCCCCTGTAGTTTGCAAATACTAAAATTGGGACGACTGGTTAAGGTGATTATTGTCTGTTGTTGAAATCTCTGTTTCAATTTCCTGGGTGCTATAACGAAGAGGAAGAATAATAGTAATAATAATCGCTAACATTTATATAGTGCTTACTCTGTGCCAGGTACTGTGCTAATAAGCACTTTACAAATGTAATTTTACCTGACTTTCACAACAATCATGGAAGGTAGACACTGTTATTTTCCCCATTTTACAGATGAGGATACTGAAGCAAATGACTTTCCCAGTCACACTGCTAGTGAAAATTTGAGGGTAGATTTGAACTGCGAGCCCAGCAAGATAGCAAAGCAAATAGTTTCCTAGGCTATCGAGACAAATTTCAGTGTGTTCTCTCATATGTTGTCTACCAAAAATAAATTCCACTGCAGACAGAATTGGTCTGAGCAGTTGAGTATTCCACAGTGTATCATAGAGGTTGAAAGATAGGAAATAGCCTTAAAATGAAAGTTGAGTTGAGAAATTTGTAGCAAAATAAAGGGAATTTTAGCCTTTTTTTTCTCTCCCTTTCATTCTAGGCATGCCCTGACCTGAGACTTGATTTTTGTGATAAAATTAGAACTTCCTTTTATTGACATAGACCTGCAATAATTTAGAATTCAATGTCTTCAGGAATGACCTGGCTATGAGCACGTGTCTCCCCAGGATCTGATTCTAGGTCTTCTTGATTCAAAGACCAGCACCTCTATGGATTCCACCAATTCTTAACTGTCAATCTTTTTTTTTCATGCCCTACAAAATGCCAAATAGTAAGTATTCTTATATATGCATAATTTAATATCCAAGTAAGGGAAATAGCACTAACATTAACATTTTCTTGGAAAATCCTCATTCATAGTTGTGGCATATGAAAGTAATGGAATATTATTGTTCTATAAAAATTATGAACAAGTTGATTTTAGAAAGGCCTAGCAAGATTTACAAGAGCTGATGCTGAGCAAAACAAGCAGAACCAGGAATACATCGTACATAGTAACAGCAAGCTTGTCGATGATCAACTATAAAAAACTTGTTTTTTTTTTTCAGTGCTTCAGTGATCTAAGACAATCCCTATAAACTGGATAGAAAACACCATCTGCATCCAGAAAAAGAACTATGGAGATTGAATGTGAATCAATACATGCTATGTTCACTTCTTTTTTCTGTTTTTTTTTCCCTACTCTCTCATTTCTCCCTTTTGTTCCAATTTTTCTTTCCCAACACAATTCATAAAGAAATGTATATTTTAAAAAGTTAATATATATGTATAACCATGAAAAAAAAAAAGAAAATCCCCATTCATATCATGTGGAACTCAGTTATTGATATAAGGAAGTTAATGGTGGGAAGATATTGTATAGTGGGAAAAGCTAGGCAAAGTAAGGCATGTTACATGGCATGTTCACCAGATTATTAGATGCTAGTCAGAAGCCTTGAAATTGGTTCTTAATTCTACTACCTGCATATTTGTATTTCCTGCTGGGGTTGAAGTACATAGCCTTGAATTGAAATTCCCTTTGATTCTAATTTCTATATTCCTGTGATAAGGTTAGAAAGGCATTTGAGGATGAGATAATTCATTTTGCTGTGTGACCCTGGGTAAGTCACTTAACTCCAATTGCCTCAGCAAAAAAATAATAATAATAATAATTCATTTTGCCATTACAACTTATAGGAATTTCTCATTCCTTTGAGTGCATGAATAGAATTCACAAATTTTGTGATACAGAAAAACACATTTTTTCCTTGTATTCTAGAAATTTTTAAAAATTTAAACACTGATTTTATTTTATATCATCTGGTGCCTTTACAAAGTCTTCATGGCACAAAGTGCCTCATTCATCTTGGTGTCAAAGTGCTCTTGTATTCTTAGAGGCTTAGATGAAGGTAGTGAAGTCTCTGAGAAGTTTTTGAGGAAGGGCCTGGTTGCCTGTTGGATATGTGTCATTCAGAGAGCATCCAGCCAAGTTTGAAGTCATTCACACCAGCTTAGTTACAAGACAGCAGTCACTCTTAAAGATTTTCTTTCAGGTCATGAAGGACTTGTAGTCTGCACTGGAGGGAATAGTTATCCTGATGAAATCAGTGCTCTTTGAAATATCAACATATACTCTAATATTTAAAATCTAAGGAACATAAACATTGCCAGCTAATCTTCATATTGAGCCAATTTCTGTGCTCTTCTGGCATACTCAAATAATTGGAATGATGCTTCCTTTGAAAATTCCTTTTTAGTATATTATTTCCTTTGGAGACAGATAACATGATTGGGAGTCTCCGAAGAGGAAGTGACTTCAAAGCAGGAACTTGGTATACAGTATACAGTAACTGATTTCCAGCTGGTATTTGGTTCTGAGAATGCTTTTCCTGGGCTGGCTGCTTCATTTCAGTGCGGAAGACTATGATTTGAAGTGGCCTGGTCTGTTTGTTTATTTCCTATACCCAGCTATAGTTCCCTCCTTGAACATTCCCACAGTGCCTGGCTGCTTCCTGGTATTGTTGGAATTTTCCTCTGGAAGGGAAGTGGCCATCATCGCATTTTCCTCTCAAAAGGCACATTCCACACACCAAACTACAGGCAACTGAAAGGTCACACACATGACCTTGTACTTCAAATGTTTCAGTTGCTAGAATATGTTGGGACATTCTGATCTCCCTTCAGCTTCTGAGTGAGCGATACGAGTGACTTTTCTTAAGAAGCATTGTGGCATAGTGTTAGAGACAGTAGACTTGGAGTGAGAGCCAGTTGTGTGAATGTGGTTAAGGAAGCAATTTGGCACAATTTATAGTGCTGGACTGTGTAAGATCTGCATTCGGACCCTACCTCACACACTGCATAAGCTGTGTGGCTGTGAGGAAGGCAGTTAACCTCCCTGAGCCTTATTTGTAAAATGAGGGATTTGGACTCAGTGACCCCTTAAGGTCCTTTCTAGATCTAAGTTTATGATCTTAAAACTCACTTTCTTTCTAAAATTTCCCCCTTATCTATAAAAGAAAATGATAATTGTACTGTCTACTTTACAGAGTACCAGCTATGCCCTCTGAGGCTACACAGAGTAATTCAAGTCTTTTCCCTCAAAGAGTTGAAGATAGCCAGCCTTCTCCAGATTAACCTTTCCCAATTCCTTTATTACTTCCTTACTTGAGGGTAATAAGTATTTATTTTGTTGACCTGCATCAACAGCTGAAATAACAGGGTTGATCAAAAGAGATAATTTTTGTGAAAGTGCTTTGTAAGCTGTAGTCTATTTTTATTATATATGCATGTTACTTTTTATATATCTTGTACATACGTAATTATTTACATGTCCTTTCTCATAGATTGTAAGCTTCTTGAGGGCATGGACTGGTTTTTGCCCTCCCTTGTATCCATATAACAGATGAGCACAGCACTTAGCACATAGTAAGTACTTAATAAATGTTTGTTGATTGACTGTCAGATTGCATCTAAACTTTGACTTTGTCCTATGAAAATGAGTGTCAGATATTTTTGTCTGCAAGATAAGGAACAGCCTCCCATAAGAGTTCGGGCTTTATACTGCATAAGATGAGAAATTTGATTTAGGTGATATTTAAGGAACTTCCAACTCTCATAGTCTATGCCTTTGCCATCACAGGAATAGGACCATGCACATAGTGAGGTGTTGGTAACTTGGAAGCCGATGTTAAGTATATTAGAGTGCACGTCTCCTTGGCTCTTTAAGAAGAAAAATTAGAGCCAGATATGTGGGAATTAGTGGGAGAGCAACTAATTGAATATTATGAAGCTATGGGTCCTGATTCAATTCCTGAAGAAACATTCCTTATGTACAATGTAAGGTTACTCATGCAGTTGTTACTGTTCCTGCTTATTTCACTGAAGTCCAGCGTCAAGCAACCAAAGGTGTTCGTGTTATTGCTGGTCTCAGTGTCATGAGGATAATCAATAAACCCATGGCAGCTGCCATTACAGGCAATGGCCCAGACAAGAGGGAGGGAGAAAAGAAATCCTTGTATTTGATCTGAATGGTGACACCTTCAATGGGTCCTTGCTCCCCACGCCTTCACTCCCCCACTAAAACCAAGGGCTGATCCCGAGGTCTTCCAGAGAGCTAGTCCGGACGTTACCATGAGATGCTTTCCCAAAGTGTGTCTTGGTTTGATTAACAATTGTCATTTCAATTTATTAAAAAAATTAAATGACTCATTTACATATGAGCTTAAAGTTTACAAAATGCTTTCCATATTAAAACACTATGAGGATTGTAGTCTTCCAAGGACTATCCTCCCCATTTTTCAGGTAAGAAAAATGACTTGCCCACAGTCACATACAGATCTAGGATTTGAACCCAGGCCACCAGTGTTCTTTCTGCTACACTGAAAAAGGTCTTTAAAAAGATTATTTTGAAATTTTTATTATGAACCAGATAGACATAAATATAGTTATTTCATCCTAAAAAGATGACAAAACAAACATCGTTATTTCATCATAAAAAAGATGATATGACTATGAAACATATATAGCTTATTTTAAAAAATAAAGTATATGTAAAATGAAACATGGCATTTCCATCGTTGCCCTTCTTATTGAGGTCTCCTTCTGAACTTCTTTCTTTTGTGTATTTTTGGAATGATTTATTGATACTCTTTCCTTTCTTTTTAAATGATCAAATGAGGTAATATTTGTTAAAAATTCTTAGCACAGTACCTGGCACAGAATGTATTATAAATGCTTAATCCCTTCCCTATTTCCTCTTTTGGTGATAACAGTTATTCTTGCCCCTTTGTAAATCTTCCTTTTGCCTCCTCAAAAACAAAACAAAAAAAGTCTTCCATAAAAACAGATGAATGTGGCCAAACAGAACAAACTCACCTGTTGGCCATATATGAAAGCACATGTCTTATTCTACACCTGTCCTTCATCATTTAGCTCTCTCAAGAGGTGGGCAGTACACTCTATCATCAGTCTTTTAGATTTAGGATTGATTTTTGCATTGATCACACTTCTTCATCTAAGTCTTCCCTTAGTTGTTTCTCTTTATAGCCACTGTATGAATTGTTCTACTGCATCTGCTCATTTAGTTCTTTTCAATCCATACAAGTCTTCTTGACTTTCTCTGATCCATCTCTTTTGTCATTTCTTACAGAGCAATAATATTCTGTTACTGTATATCTGCATGCAATAATTTATTTGGCATTTTCCAGTTGATGGGCATCCATTTTATTTCCATCATTTTATCACAACTATATTTTTTATTACTATTATAAATATTTTTGTACATGGGAGTCCTTTTTCTTTTTTTTCCTGATCTCTTTGGTCTATTTGGGCACATAAATAATGTATAGTGCTGTGTCAAGAAGTATACACAGTTTAATGTCGTCTTGTACCAAATTATTTTCCAGAAAGTTGAACCAACTCATAGCTCTACCAGCAGTGAATCCAGTTTCTTATAGTCCTTAACAACAATTGCCTTTTACCATATTGTCATCTTTTCCTTTGCCAATCTATTAGGTGTAAAAGGGAACATCAGAGTTATGTAAATTTGTTTTACTTTTATTTTATTGATTTGGAACTTTTTTTTCAATATAGTCATCAGTTGCTTTTCTTTCTTCTTGGAGAAACTTTTATAAAGTCCCTTCCTCAGTAATAGTCCAGTCCTATGGAATCTGTTTTTTGCTAGACTGATTGACCATTTAATAGAGACCATTTAATATCACTTCCTACAAAGTGAAGACTAATAAAGCAAGTAATTGTTCCCAAATTAATCTGTTTTATTTCTCTCAGGTTGGGATGGGGAGGAAGGATTAGCTTGGTGTAGGGGAAAGAAAACTGGACTTAAGAAGTGGGTTCTAATTTTGGCTCTGCTGTATGTTCTTTCTTCTTCATTTTCTCCATTTTTGACCTAATCTTAAAGGCCTCTTCAAGCTTTATATCTTGTTAGAACAGATATTCCTGGTGTAATGGTACATTATTAGTAATGGTACAGTGGTAGCTGACCACATCTGCTGCTCATTCATGGTTTATGGGCAAGAGATGGAAGAGAGTCTTCTCTATTGGCAGCATGTTATACTTCTTACTTCTGAGAGTACAAGCCATTTTTATTCATCTTGCCTATTACAGTTTCAGTGGTATCTAAACATGAGTCAATCAGTAAATATTTAATAAACACTTACAGTGGGATGGAGCAGGGAGGACCAGATCCAGAATTGGGAACTGACTCCTGCAAAAGGTGAGATTTCAGCTGACTTCAGCTGGCGGAAGGCAGGGAATAGAACAAGGGTGGACAACATTCAGGGATAATGGGCAGCTAGTACCAAGGGAGAGTCTGAAATGGAGTATCCTCTGTGAGGGACAGCAAGTAGACCAGTATAGCTGCTGATCACAGCTTATATGGAAGGGAATAAATTATAAGAAAATTGGAAAAGTAGAAAGGAGCTTTTTAACATAGCTACCTTCTAGTTTGGGTTGCTGTTATCTATAGTTTTGGGAATGGCTCCTTTAAGACTGTGGTTTAAATCAAAAATTAGAAAGTCTCAGGCTTGGAAGAGACTTTAGGTCTGATTCAACCTCTCATAAAGTATGAATTGCCTTCATTTCATGCCTGAGAAGTAGTCATTCAACTTCTGCTATAGTAATGAGGAACTTTCTACCTACTGAGACAGCTTACTTGAGTATTATTAGCTCTTAAGAAGTTTTTCCAGATATTGAGCCAAAATCTGCCTCCCTGCAACTCTTATTCATTGATCCTCCTTATGCCCTCTGGAGCTGTATAAAATAAATATTATCCCACTTTCTCGAGGTAGCTTTCCAAGTAGTTGAATATAGCTATTCCTCCCCCTCTAAATCTTCTCCAGGCTATCCACTCCTAGTTCTTTCAGTGTTTTCTCATGCAAAGATAATAAATGTTTGTTGGGTTGAATTGAAATGAATATGAAAATAAGGATCCATAGATCGTCATACATGGCAACAGCAAGCTTATGCGATGATTAGTTCTGATGGACATGGCTCTCATCAACAATGAGGTGATTCAGACCAGTTCCAATGGTCTTGGGTTGAAGAGAGCAATCTGTACCCAAAGAGAGGACAATGGGAACTGAATGTGGACCACAACATGGTATTTTCACTGTTTTTGTTGTTTGCTTGCATTTTGTTTTCCTTTTTGATCTGATTTTTCTTGTGCAGCATGATATTTGTGGAAATGTGTATAGAGGAATTTCACATGTTTAATCTATATTGGATCACTTGCTGACTGGGGAGGGGGTGGGAGGAAGGGAGGAAAAAAAATAGAACACAGGGTTTTGTAGGGTGAATGTGGAAAATTATCCATGTATATATTTTGAAAATAAAAATCTATAACCAAAAAAAGGAAAGAAGGATCCATCATTAGTGACCTTATAACATATTGCCCATCAACTAATTGAAACTGGCAGAAGAAAAAAAAAGTAATTTTCAGTAGCACTGGTTAATTTAATTCAACAGACATTTATTAAACATCTTCTGGATGCAAAATGCTGGATATTACATAAGAAAGATGAAGTAGTCCCTAACCTCAAGGAACTTATGTTCTGCTGAGGAAAATAACTGAATCATAGATTACTCTGGCAAATTTCTTCTGTAAACTGAGAGTTGGAATGGATGGTCTTCAAAGATTCTTTTCGGTTCTAACCCTGTTAGCCTCTTATCCTAGAATACCAGGATCTCCTATTTAGATATGGATTCGGTACAGTTTTATAAATGGTTATGGGGTTCTTAGACAAGCCCACAAAAGTTATCTTAACCTATGGTACAGCTGAAATCTTGAGCTTCAATCCCTTTGCGGGTCTTAACAGCCTTCATCCTTGAGCTCTGTTACCTGAGGGGGTGGGGTCTGAATGGACAGGCAACCATAGGTCAAGAAGATTGCTACCATGGAACAGGGCAGCAGCTGCTATTCACATGTGTGAATGAATCCAGCTTTTGAGGGAGGAACTGCTGTTACAATAAAGAAATAAATGGCAATAGGCTATCGGTTATTAATATTATTATTATTATTATTATTATTTTTGAATTATGATGTTCACTAAGTAGCATTATTTAAAATGGAAGAAATATCAGATACTTGGTCCCAGGAAAATGTTATATTAATTAAATTATTATAGAATTCAGCAAAAACCAATAAAGTAGCCATTTTCAAAATCAGTTCTGTTGCTTGATCCGCCCAAAAGAAAATAGAATGGTTTTCTGATGCTGCTAGGATGGTAAGACCCTAATTTAAATGGTGGATATTTTATACAATATGTAATTTTTCAATAAACAACTTTAATGAGAGCTCTTTTGGCAATGGAAAGCCTCATGGTGTGAGCATCACTGGGCTATTATGTGTTGCCCATAATGTCTTTTGCCCAATTAGTGTTGTAAAATACATTATCCAAGAAATAAATGATTGCAAAAGATGGTGATCTAGTTATGTATTAGGAGTGAGATTGCACTGGTGCCCATTAAAACAATAAGCAAATAAAAACCTTAAAAGATGGCCTCTAACATGTGAGGTAGATTTTCTGTGGAGATCATGGGAGGTCATGGAGAAGAATCACAAAGGGTGAAAAAGTTAATAGGAAGAAAGAGCTTGCTGATGAGATCACAGACTCACAGACCCACAGAAGTAGACATTCGTTCTCAATCTCTGATTTTCGTTATAATCCTGGGATAGGAAGGATGAGGAAATGGTAGTTCATAGCAGTAATTTGTTTTCTCCCCATCGTTTCATAAATCTTTATTAAATTGATTTTCTCTTTTGAGAAATCAAACTCTCATTGTACCATTTTCCCAATTTGGAAAAACTGGATCTTGCCTTGTAAAATGTTTTTGAGCTCTGTGAATCAAGATTAGTTGTTTGTTTTTTAAAGTCTGACCCCTTTTTTGTTGTTCTAACTCTGTCTGAATTGGTGTTTAGTGGTTAGACCAAGGTCAGTTGAATAGCCTAAAAGTTTAATGGTAGTTTAACTTGACATTTTCCCCTTTTGGATCATATTTTAATTTTATCTTCAAAATCATTTTCCCTTTGTCCCTAGCTTAAGATGATTGAAAAAGATTAAGTGACTTGTCAAGTAAATATCAGAATTGGAACTTGAAAGTCATATCTTCTAACTCCAAGATGTAGGTTCTTATCACCATAATACTCTTTAGATCAGTATAGATATAACTTCTCTTGTTTTTATATTACCTTAGTTTCCCAACATAGCCCTCTCTTCCCACCAAGAAGCCACCCATATAACAAAGAACAAAAAGAAAAAAAAAGCACCTAGGCAAAACTAAATATATCTATCAAGTCTGACAGGATATGTTGTGTTCCATTTCCATAGCTCCCCACCTCTGCAAAGAAAGAGAAAGATACATTCTCAGATCTGCTTTACTCCTCTGCCTATCCTAGTTACCTATGCCATCCAAAAGAGTTTCCTTTTGAGACTGTGTATTTCTAGCATAAGGGTCTGAAGCAGGTATTTCTACATCAACTGTGCTATTATTGCCTCCTTACCCCTATGGTACACTGGTTGGTCTTGCAGTCTAGTTTGGGTGGTTTGGGCCAGTGCAATCTTGTGCAAGTCACTTGTCTCTGGGCTTCAGTTTCTTGACTGAAGGAATTGGACTAGGTGGTCTCTAAAGGAGGAGTTGATTTGAACTCCAGAAAAGTTCCTACCAGAAACCATTGAATATGACAGCCTGCATGTGCTGAAGTTCAGATACTAGATGAGATGTCTTCTCAAGAGGTGTCAGACTCAAATAGTTTTAAATTTCTTGAGTCCTTTGAGACCTCTCTTCCTTCCACAATTTTCTCATTATATTTCTGCTCATTTCTTTTTTCATTTTCATTAACTTCAGGCCCTGTCTACAAGCAAGTAAACCTATACCTCCTAAAATTCACACTACAGATCTTACCAGATTTCCTGATGTTTTTTCCTAAAACCGGAATTGCATGTCCTTCCCTTTCTCTTTCCCAGCAGACCTGTACAGAACTCAGGTGGCGCCAAATTTTCTCCAGGGAAACTGTCTGTATGAGTATAAGGCTGTGTGGTTTGAGGTCTTGCTTTAATTAGTCCCTGTTTGTCCTTGGTGATATTTTTTCCTCTGGAAACTTATGGTGGGAGGTTTAGCAAAGAGGTATATAGCCCCAGGTTTTTACAGATTCCTTGGGGCTGGTTTTTTTTTTTTTTTTTTTTTTTTTTTTTTTTAACCTTAGCACAGCAGTAATTAAAGCAGCTTGTTTATGTTGATGTAACACATAATTCACCATTGACTGTACACTCCTTGGTTCAGGATGTATAAAAGCAGGGCATGGTTTTTCCAGGCTCCAGAGCTGTGCTTTCATCGGGGCTTTGTGTGATTCTTATTTCTCTTGGCACACCCCAAAAAAATGATGCCATTTATATCTCAGGATTTTGGTCACCTGATTTTTATCCCCTTCCCCTCAGAGGGAAACTACAGTCTTGAAAGTGTGCTTTGAAATACAGTTCATTCTGTGAGGCCATGGCTGAGCCGATGAGTAATGAACCCCCAAAGGAACTGGCAGCAAAGATTTTCTTAATATAGACTGATTACTGAGACATACCGGTAGGACTGATAGCAAGAGTTTGTGTCTAATTTTTCTCTCTGGGGTTGAAGAAGATTCAGATGTCAAAGCCATCGATATAATTGCTGAAGTTTTCCTTGGAATCAGGACATGAGGAACAAAGTTGTTTTTGTGGACTGTGAAACGTGGTGATTCAGGATGCCTATGGAAGGATGAACAGTAACTTGGTTCCTCCTCAGCAGTTAAGGAACCCCGGGATCTGATTGGGGTAAAATGGGGAATGTTAATGAAAAACAAAAAGCTTGGAAGCAGAGCAATTTATACCTCTGGAAACAAGGTAAGGGGCACGTGGGGTCATTTAGCAGGCATAGAAGTCTGCCTGCTACTGAGTATTCTGCTTTAAAAGTGAACAGGAACAGCCAGGCAGAGGAATGGTTTTCTGGTCTAAGAAACTCTTTTCTCATTTCTTTGAGCTGGAAACTTTGCAAGTAATTTAGTTAAAAATTAGCAAATAAATCTCCAAAGGATTTAAACAATTCCTACTTGTCTTGGATTTGGTGGAGCTTTGATCAGTGTACTTGGGCTAAGATGGTTTATTCAGGTGTGGAATATTTGTTGACCATTTTCAGTCTTGTTGGGTTTTTTGAGCAAATGTTTTGATGCCAGGACTTCGAGTCATTACTGGAATTTTTGTAATAGAACTACCATTGCTTAATATTATTGAAAATAAGACATCTGAGAAAAATTGGCAGCAGATAGTGACTGCACAGGTTAGCAGGGGAAAAGAATAGTGCTAATTACTAGTTACCAGTTAGCCAACATCTGTGGATCTTAGTTTCCTCATCTGTAAAAGGAGGATATTAGATTAACTAAAGAATAAACTCTCTTCCAACTTGAAATCTCATGAACTTATGAAAAGAGAAAACTTTTAGGGAACATCTTTCCACTCTCTTTAAATGTCTGAAGGGCTTCTGTTTGAATGAGGAAAACAATTCATTTTTGGGTATCTTTAAAGGGCAGAAGTTGGGCCTGTGTGGAGACCCTTTCTAGCAGCAAAGGAATGAGCTGCCTGAAGAAATGATGAATTCTGTGTACAGATGTGTACACACCACACATATTGTATTTAAGATATATTTTAACTTGTTTCACATGTATAAGACTGCCTGCCAACTAGGGGAGGGGGTTGAGGTGGAGGGAGGGAAGGGGAAAGTTGGAACAGAAGTGAGTGCAAGGGACAATGTTGAAAAATTACCCATGCATATATTCTGTCAACATAAAGCTATAATTAAAAAAAAAGAAAAAGAAGCGATGAGTTCTGCATCACTGGAGGCCTTCCAACAAAGGCTGGGCAATCACCATGGGGCAGTATAGAGGAGATTCTGTCAAGTCCTGGACTGCACTAGATAAATTAAATGAAAATAAAAAACAACCCATCATAGCATGTTAGAACTATAAGGGAGCTTCAAGATCTCCTTGGAATGCCTTCTGTTTCTATGGTCCTATTGGTAAGATCACCTTGTGACTGGAGAGCATCTTGCTTCAGAGGAGTTCAAAGTACTTCCTATAAATGATTTAATATTTATCTATTTAAAGTGTGGCATTGTTTTCAGTTAATGCTTGTAAAGTGTCCACTGAGTGCATAGCTCTGTACCATATTATTATCTTTGTTTTATGGTGGATGAAACCAACAAGAATACGAAGCACAGCAGAATGGTAGACAGACTGAAATGTAGAAACTGGGTCAGCTAAAACCATCTCTTGACTGCCACCTGTGAGAAGAGTCAGTGGGAAGTATGCCCTGCCCTTAAGGCAAATGAACAGCCTCTCCTTGTTACCACCCCTGCCTCCCTTTCCGTTCTCAGTGGCAGACAGGCAGGAAAGGATTGGCATAGGAACTTGGGTGTGCTTTTTTTTTTTTCAATAAGTAGAAAGTACCCCTCTTATAGAACACTCATGGTAGTGATTTGTGGCTTATCGATTAGGAATCACAAGGAAATGACAGCAGGTCTCAGTTTGGGGGGAGGGTTTCAAACAGTTGAAAATTAGAAATGCAGGGTCCTAATCTGGAGTCATGAAGTACACCTTCCATGTTCTGCAGAGGGAAACCCTGAGGCCCAGGCAGCTAAAGGTATTACCATTTGTGTATTTATCGGTTTACTTTTTGTCTAAACCCAATGGGATATAAGCTCTTTGAGAATAAGGAATGCCTTTTTCCTTTTCCTTTTCTTTTCTTTTTTTCTTTTTTTTTTTTTTTAATCTTTGTATCTTAAATAATTCTTGAATGATTGGACGGAAAGGGGTAGTCGTGTGATTTTATTGATATAGAGAAGTGCTAGGTGAGGAAACTCTCTAATACCACAGGCTGCACCTTCTCTGTGACTGACTTAGTTTAGAGAATTTCCCAGCATCTGGAGAGGGGACGGTTTGCCCAGGCTCCCCTGCCTTCATGTGTGAGAGGCAGAGCCCAGCCCAGACTAGGACTCTGGACTCGATGCCCTGGGACTTTTCTTTCTCCTTGTCTCACATGTGGAAGTCAGGCCTTACTTACTGATCAAGCCCCTGGAGCAAGCAGCTTTTAGAACCTCACTTGGGCTATTGGTCTGTTGTCATCGCCGGGCAGTTTTCCTGCGGTAGAAATCTCTGGTCCTAGAAAGCTTTAGTTGGAGGACCGTTTTTTGCCCAAGTGTGGAAAGACAACATGAAAGAGGGCAGAAGTTGGAATTAGTAGAATGTTTTAGCCTGGATTCCCCTGGCGTACGGGCTGGAGCTGTGTGGTTGAAGTCCTTAGCAGTTCACTACTTTTATGATTCTTTGTCTTGGATAGGAAGCCCAAGTCTCTGATCTTCTATCTGCCTGACCCGAGGCAAGATTCTCAGTCTCTGCAGAACATCATTGTCCTCCTTGGAATAAATGTCCTGTGAAGTCTTCCAGATCTAGAGCCATTCTTTGCAGAGAAATCAACAGAGCTACATAGAGCTACAGAAAACCCCCCCCCCTTTTTTTTTTTTAAACTTCTTTGGGGGGAAAATGAAAGTAAATTTTTGTTCATTGGGGGGGAAAGGCAAGAATAGGAAGGATAAAAGCAGGTGAAAAGAACTATAGACCAATTTCTCTAATGACCAGTGATACAAAAATATTAAATGAAGTACTGGCAAAGAAAAAAAAAAAAGAAAAATTATAGAAAAGTGAGCACCAGGATTCAGGGTGAAAAAAAATTCATATTGGGAGTTTTTCCTTGATCCCTAAATCTCTTTACCTAATTGCTGACAAATAGCAAATCTTTACTAAAGTCTGGACTTCATTTACTCAGCATAGGCTCAGAGTCTAGTAGTTTCATTCCAGCCCCTAACCTTACCAAAAAAAAGAAAGAAAGAAAGGTATCAGGGAATGGAGGATTCTTGTCCTATTGGCTGAACTTAAAAAAAAAAAAAAACCCAAGGGCTAGAGCCATCTGTTTGGGAGACTCCACACACAGTTCATCTCCCTGTCTTTGGAAATGGAAAAGTGCCAGAAAAATATACTTAGTAGCTATATTTAATGAGTGGCAACCACCACCCCCCTCTTCTGATAATAAGAGTTGTTGTTATCATTGTGTCTGACTCTTCATGATTCCATTTAGGGTTTTCTTGCAAAGACACTGGAGTGGTTTGCCATTTTCCTTCTCTAGTAGATTAAAGCTGACAGAGGTAAAGAGACTTGTCCAAAATCATATAGTTACTAAATGTCCGAGGCTGGATTTGAACTCTGCTCTGACTCCATCTACTGAGCCATCTAGCTGCCCCCTTGATATTAAGAATATTCTTAGGTTAAACAAAGTGAAACAACTCCTGTACTAAGATGATTCAGGTTCATTTCCTGGTACTCATACTTGACACACTCTCTAAAGCAATGCAAACTCATTTGTAAAATAGGGGTCAGATTAAATGGCTTTTGAAGTTCTTTTCAGTTTTGATTTTCAGTAACTGCTATTAAACTACCTTTGTTAATAAATGGCAAGAGAAAAACAAAATTATTGAGGCCATTAATTTTTTTTTTTTTACAATTCTGAACTTAACAAACATCAAATGAAACAATTATTTCCATATACATAATAGAACAGAAAAAGAATATTGCAAATTAAACTGCAATTCTAAAAAGCTATTTTAAAAAAATTAATCATTTTGGAAATAAGCATAAATCATCTTTGGATTCTCTGTCATTTAGAATTGTCCATATCATTACTCTTATCTTCGTCTGCCTGGATATTGGAAAATTAAAGTTACTATCCAGCTGTATGGGAGCTCTGCTCTCCCCCTGCCTGCTTCTCCCCTCCTGTTATGTCTCCCACTTTAAAATCAATTACATTTAATGAAGCAACTTCACTCTCTAATGAACTTGACCAGCATGACACTTCAGGCATGTTTGTTTGTTTTTTTTTTTCTTTTAATCAGAGGCTGGGTGCAGACCATCTTTCACTCAGTAGTTGATACATTTTAAGGTGGGGAGTTAGAATTTATCTTTTGGGCTCCATAAAGGACTGATGTTTAGGACCTAAAACCTAATTGAGCATGAAGAAACTCATTCAGTAGTAGGTTAAACTGTTTGTATTTTTCCCCCTCTGGTTTCCATAATCAGTTTTTTCACCATTCATCCCTCATAGAAGGGGGTAGAATTATTACTGATTTGCTGGCAAATGCAGAGAGTGAACCTTAACTGGAAGATAGAAGTCATTGTCTTCCTGGACTTTAAAATAATAAAGGAGAATTACTACTTGCCCAGGAAAACCTGAATTTGCAAAGGAGAGAACAGTGTTATTGGAAATTCTTAACTGCTCAGAAGGATTACTTCAGGACTAGCCATTGTTCAGTGCTTTTCAAGTTTTAGATTTTTATAGATGATTCTTTGACCTAGGGAGAATGGCAGAGAAATTTACAGCTGAGTTGTTATCCATTGGCAACAGAGGAGACATAAAAAATGAACTGAGACTAACTCTGAAATTATAGTTCTAGACTGTCAGAATTTGAGTCTCCAAGGTGGTAGCTTAATGTAGTGAGAGCCAGAGAGGAAAGGTTCAAAGCCCAATTGGTTATGTGGCCAGGGGGATTCATGGGGATAATAACTCTTGCCTCACTGGGTATGATGAGGAACAGCAGAAGAAGAGTGAGTGTTTATATGACACTACTATGTGCCAGGGACTGTGCTATTATTTCATTTGATCTTCTCCATAATCTTGGGAATAGGTGATGTTATTATTCCCATTGTATAGTTAAGGAAACTGAGGCAAACAGAGGTTATGTGACTTGTCTAAGATGACACAAAATTGGGTCAAATTTATCTGAGGTCACATTTGAACTCAGATTTAGCTGACACAGTGTCGTGAGTCAGGCATTGTGTAGGATTAGAAAGACAGTAATGAAATAGGCCCTGCCTTCAGGAGCCTGTTTTCCTGTGTGGAAGTGTAGTGTAGTGTAGTGGAAGTGTAGTGTAAATACATAGGACCATTTACCTAATAAGTACAAGAGACTTAGGGAGCAGAGCTCCAGCAGCTGAAGGGGCAGGAAGAGATTCAGGGGCATGGTGAAGAGGCGGTGCATTCCTGGCATGAGGGTCTTTGAGTAGAGATGGAATGTTATGTATGAGGAAGGCCAGTCTGGTCAGACCAGAGGGTGGGGACAGGTGGGCTAGAGCCAGGCTGTGAAGGGCTCTCAGGGCCAAAGAGAGCCGCTTGGACTTAATCCTCAAGGCAACGGGGCCCTGCCGGAGCTTCCTGAGGCAGCTGAATGACATGGTCCAGCCTGCGATTCAGGAACCTCATGTGAGCATCCAGAACAATTTGAAAGCAGAGAGCAGAGAGTGGAGACAGAGCTACCAGCTGGGAGGCAGTGGGTCCGGTGAGGGGGATGAGGAGGTGGCAAGGGTGCAGAGGTGTGTGAGGATGGGATGGAAGGGGTTAGAGGAGCTGCTGAGAACGGGGCTGAGCTGGGAAGCTGCTGGGTGCTTACAAGGACAGCCATGGCCCCAAGCTGTGGAGCTGGAGCTTGGTGGACCTTCAGCGACGGCTGTGAGGGAGGATTCCTTGGGCTCTGAATCCAGGCTGTCTGCCAGCAGCGTCCATCGCTTCCCTTGGACGGGGCTCGTCTGTCAGATGAGGCCTTTTCGACGCTAAAGCCTATGCCCTCGTGTGGTTTTTCCAGGGCAGGCCCAAGTCCCCTACAAAGTGGACCTGTAATCTTTTTGCAATTGGTCTGGAAGTGGGCAGAAAAGTTCCTTTACTGGAATCATCTCGCCTCCGAGAACAAACAGAAGTGGGCAGAGGCACACGTCTTCCTCAGCAGCGCCTTCCCAGCAGCGAGGGGGCCATCCCACCTGGGGGATGGAAATGTTAATGACTTGCATGTTTATATACAGTGTGGGTGTAAGTGTATGAAATTAACACCTCTCTGTGCTTGAGCTCACTTGGAAAAAAAAGTGCCCTTTCCTAAAATAAGGCAGATGGGGAGTTATTCTTCTGGGAAGCAGTGGGGGAAAAGAGTTGGACTGGGAAATTTGACTCTTTTGGTCTCATGCTCTCTCTTGCTGATGATACAGGGGGATAAATTTTGGAGGTCCCAACCAGAAATGGAATTGAAACAGAGTGGTACAGTGGATAAAGCAGGAGACTTGAAGTCAATAAATTGAGTTCAAATTCGGACACTTTCCAGCTGTGTGCCTGGTCAAGTGTCTTAATCTCTTTTTGCGTAGGCTTCTTCATCTGTAAAAATGAAGATAATAAAGGTAGCATTTACTTCTCCGAGTTGTTGCCAGGATAAAATGAGATAATAGTTGTGAAGTGCTTTGCAAACCTTAAAATGCTATGTAAATGTTATTTTTTATTGTAATTAATAACTATATATAATATATAGTTTACAATATATGTAATATAATATAAAATATATACTATATATATTTATGCCATACATTATGTAATATTTATATGTAAATATATACTATGTAACATTTATATATTTATGTACAAATATATACTATGTGAATATTTGTAATATGTAATACTATACACAATATATATAATAATAATATAATAATAACTTGTTTAAGCTAGTAACAGAGTGTACCAAGTCACTAATAATGTTCATTCTAGCAGAGGTGGTATTTCTTTATTGCTGTATCCCGCAAGCTTTCTCCTTCAGAACTTCGGAACTCCCTATTCTTCTACTTGGTATCTCTGGTTGCTGTCTGTTGGCTTGTCAGATCTCTTCTGTAGTTCAGAAGAGACCTGGATTCTAAACCTGACTCTCTCATTGACTCCTTCTGAGACCTTGAGTCACTTCTCTCCAGCTTCTAGTGGAGCTAGAAGCCCCACCTCTTAGTGATCCAGGGGATTTGTAATCTCACTGAGGTCCATACTACTACCTCCATGCAAAACTCCATCCATCTTTTCTTTTCCATACCCATAGCTCTTGTCCATGGCAAACCCATTAAGTTTAATCTGGAGCTGGGAACTGGGGGGAACTTCAGAAGGCTGGGTGAACTCCTTCATTTTAAAGATGAAGAAACTGAAGCCTAATGACTTTAATGAACTGCCCAAAGTCACACATTTAGTCAGACAGGATTTGAAATGAGGTCCTTTGGTTATAGAGCCATAGCTTTTCCCACTGTATTTTGCTTTGATTGTAATTTTGATGACATCCTTTTCACCACTTCTTAGGAATGACTTATGTTACATGTTATATAGACTGTTCATATCTACTGTTTGCCCCTCCATTGCCCTTTGGGTCATCCTCAACTCCAGTTTCCTCATCTTTAAATAACTAGATTTTCTCCAAGTTCCTATTGGCCCTAACATTTCAGGGTTCAGTGATTTCTGCTCTTTTTACACTGATAGTAAATTTATTATAATGGCCCCAAGATCCTACAAAATTTTGAAATATCTTCAGGAGCTTTAAAAGATCAGATCTGTCCATTCAGTCAGTTTTGCTGTTAAATACAATTAATTATGCTGGTCATCCAGGTGTGGTATAGAATATAGACATTGGAACTTAAAGGAATAAGCATTGGAGATAGCTAGATGTCGACCAATCCTCCATTTATGGATAGGGAGGTTGAGGCTCAGAGAAAGTAGCTTGCCCAAAGCCAACCAGCCTGACAGGCCTCATACCAAGATGCTAGAATAGTACGTAAAATGGAATGCCTTAGCACCACCTTACTATGCTAGGAAAGCATTACATTGTTAATGCTCCCTTGTTTCCTCTCTCCCCCCCTCCCTCACATTCTTCTATTATTGACTGGTTAAGGGTCTCCCCATGGCTTTGCATAGAAATCTAAACTTTCAACTTACAGAATCCCCACATGGTTTCCCAGCCCTATCCACTTCTTCCCCAACTTAATAGGTCTGGCCTAATTTCTTGTAAGACTTGAGGCCCACATGAAAAGGATATGTAAAACCTTCTACTTAATCATGACATTTCTTACCTCAGAACTTAATGGGATTATAAACTACTTTGATATTTTCCCAATGTAATAGTAGTATGAGCCTGAGATTGTTATTAGCATTATTATTGCAATATTCATGCTTTATGACTAACTGCCTAACTCCTCTCTCCTACTGCTCCTGGATACAGACTGACTGACTGACTGACTCATTGACCTCCATTTCTGCGTGTGTGTGTGTGTGTGTGTGTGTGTGTGAACAGAGGGTTGGGCTTAAGTGTCATTAACACAGATGGAGACTCTGTTATTAAATAGTTTGTTTTTGAAATGGTTGAGTCAAAAATTAGAGTAATGTTTCTATTCCTTGGCATCTGGGAGGTGCTTAATAAATGCTTGTTGAACTGAATTGTGTCCTGCCCTATCCCAATCAGAATATACTATCAATCGGTTTTCATGTTTTTAACCCTAGATACTGGGGTCTTACACTTAGCAGATAGTTGCTTAATAAATGTTTTGAATTGAAATGAGTGTAAGAGATCCTGATCCAGTAAAAGAGCAGATTGGATTTGGAGCCAAATCCTGACATTGTCATCAGTTTGATCTTGGGCAAGTTACTTAATTTCTCTGAGCCTTAGTTTCCTCAATTATGAAATGAGCTGGTTGAACTAGATGGCCTCTGAGGTCAACAGTATTAAATGTTTAATGTTGGCTCTAAAATCAGAAGAACTGTGTTCAGATTCTACCTCTGATACTTTTTTTTTTTTTTAAATTTAATAGCCTTTTATTTACAGGATATATGCATGGGTAACTTTACAGCATTAATAATTGCCAAACCTCTTGTTCCAATTTTTTACCTCTTACCCCCCCACCCCCTCCCCCAGATGACAGGATGACCAGTAGATGTTAAATACATTAAAATATAAATTAGATACACAATAAGTACACATGACCAAAACGTTATTTTGCTGTACAAAAAGAATCAGACTCTGAAATATTGTACAATTAGCTTGTGAAGGAAATAAAAAATGCAGGTGTGCATAAATATAGGGATTGGGAATTCAATGTAATGGTTTTTAGTCATCTCCCAGAGTTCTTTTTCTGGGCATAGCTAGTTCAGTTCATTACTGCTCCATTAGAAATGATTTGGTTGATCTCGTTGCTGAGGATGGCCTGATCCATCAGAACTGGTCATCATCTAGTATTGTTGTTGAAGTATATAATGATCTCCTGGTCCTGCTCATTTCACTCAGCATCAGTTCGTGTAAGTCTCTCCAGGCCTTTCTGAAATCATCCTGTTGGTCATTTCTTACAGAACAGTAATATTCCATAATTTTCATATACCACAATTTATTCAGCCATTCTCCAACTGATGGACATCCATTCAGTTTCCAGTTTCTAGCCACTACAAAAAGGGCTGCCACAAACATTCGTGCACATACAGGTCCCTTTCCCTTCTTTATAATCTCTTTGGGATATAATCCCAGTAGTAACACTGCTGGATCAAAGGGTATGCACAGTTTGATAACTTTTTGAGCATAGTTCCAAACTACTTTCCAAAATGGTTGGATTCGTTCACAACTCCACCAACAATGCATCAATGTCCCAGTTTTCCCGCATCCCCTCCAACAATCATCATTATTTTTTCCTGTCATCTTAGCCAATCTGACAGGTGTGTAGTGGTATCTTAGAGTTGTCTTAATTTGCATTTCTCTGATTAGTAATGATTTGGAGCATCTTTTCATATGACTAGAAATAGTTTCAATTTCTTCATCTGTACCTCTGATACTTTCTATGTATAACTTTGGACAAGGCCTTAATCTCCCCAGATTTCAGTCAGTGACTCAACAAGTATTTATAAAGCACTTACTATATGTACAAGATATTATATTAAGGGCCAAAGATGAGAAGAAAGGTTAGAGATGGGAAAAAAGGTTAAAAAAGAGGCGTTGCCCTCAAGTTGCCCATGGT
This sequence comes from Sarcophilus harrisii, assembly GCF_902635505.1. NCBI lineage: Eukaryota > Metazoa > Chordata > Mammalia > Dasyuromorphia > Dasyuridae > Sarcophilus > Sarcophilus harrisii. The sequence goes on along the minus strand of NC_045427.1, from coordinate 483,416,548 downwards.
GTTATGCGGGAGACCACATGCAAACAAAAAAGTGTAGCAGAATAAATTAGAGGCAGCTCTGTGTAAAACGAGAGGGTCAAATCAGATCATCTCTGAGATTCATTTCAGCTCTAATTTTGTGATCCTGTGAATTGATAATTGTGCTCATAAGCTATCAATTAATTGAGAGTAAGTCTACACCAACAAAACAAAGAGCATATCTAAATGTCTTTGGTTCTTCTGCTGTCTTGATGTCTAGTGATAGAACCACAGAATTGTTCAAGCTGGAAGGAAACTTTAGAGATCACCTAATTCAGCTTCCCCATTTTGCAGATGAGGAAACTGGGGTCCAGAGATAAAGTGAGCCTCATAGATCGAAAATAACAGAGAATAAGTCTTGGGGCTTATTCAGAAACAAAGCTAAAGGTCTCTTCATACCCTCTTCAATTGAACTGCACTAGTGTTCCCAAACTAACCTTGGCACATATTTTTGAGCAGCTGACATACAGATCTCCAGAGTTCCCCCTGAACTGATTGTCCTTAAGTAGGAGATCAGTTGAAGGAAATGGGAACCAAAAGTGTGAAGGAATTTTTCTCATGAGAATTCTGGGGTGTGGGCATGGGTTGGAAAAGGGAAGGAAACTTCACGTTGTCATCAGATAATATTTTTAAACTTAACAATATCTATCTCTGGCCACCAGCTTGAGGAGATGTGTTATCCTGGGAATGTGGATAAAAGTTATTCCCATTTGACGATTTATTTTTCAGCTGTAGAGAGGGTGTAACCATTGTTTACAGAGAGCAACAGTGGCAAGAGTCCAGTTTGTATCTCTGTAGCTTAAATTTTTCAAAGAATTTTAACAAGAAATTTGATTTTCAAAGCTACTTGCTGCTGAAATATGCATCTGAATTTTTAAAATATCTTAACTTTGCTTCACATTAATTCTGCGAGTTCAGTTTGCCTTGCCAGTATTGCCTCTCCAGTGGGAAGGTGACTGGAAAGAAGTCTTGGAAAGCATTTGTTGCCTAAATTCTCAAGAGCACTGAGTCAGTCTTTCCATCTCTGCCATTAATTAACTGCGTGACCCTGAGCAGGTCAGAGGATAGTTGGATAAAGAACCTTCAATTCCATCCCTTTTGTGTCACTGTTAAGGACAAAGTGCCTTACCCAAAGCCAAAGAAGTTGGGGGCAGAGCCAAGATTCTATCCTAGGCCTTTTGACCCCAAATTCAGTATTCTTTCCTCTCCCCCATATTGATCCCCTGTTATAACTCCTCATATAACTTCTCTGTCAAATATGGAGATCAAAAATATCTGTCTCCTTTCTGTTCAGTCCCATTAATTCATATATATATATATATATATATATATATATATATATATATATATATATAATGCTTAATGTGTGCCAGGCACAGAGAATGTAAGTACAAAGAAAGCAGTTAAGGAAATTACATTCTTTATAGAAGTTGGGCTTGTGTTTTAGATAAATGAATCCAGGGTGATTCGAGGAGGGAGAGAGAAAGGAAGATTAAGGCTCTTGTCTAGAGATGACACTCAGATTAAGCCTCGAAAGGAGACAAGAATTCTGAGACATGAATGTGAGTTAGGACCCTTTTCTAGATCTGGGGAACTTCTGCAAATGACTAAAGTCCAGACATATGGAAAGCAACAATTAGTTCCATTTGTCTGATGCACAGAGTGTGTGCTTGTGAGTAATATGAGCTAGCCCTAGAGAGTTGGTTATAGCTGGCTTGGGGAGTACCTTAAGTATTAGACTGAAGTGGTTGTAGTCTATCCTGGAGGTAACAGAACTCCTGAAGATTGGAGGCAGTGGTGACATGGTCAGATCTTCACCTTAGGAAGATTGTGACAGAGGAGAGATTAGAGCAAAGACCAGAATTGGAGAGACCACGTAGGAGGTTGTTGGCTATGAAGGTAAGAAAGATGTTGATTCAACCTCCAAAATAAGACTTGGCAATTGATTAAATGGAGGTTTGAGAAGGAGGAAAAAAATACTCTAGGTTTTGGGAGTCGTCTATAAAAATATGATCATTAGGAACTGATGTAATGGCCAGAGAAGAGTTGATAGTTAAAAGGGAACCCAAGAGAGTCTTGAGAGACAACTCTGCTTGTGAGTGGGAAATAGATGTTGAACCAATAAGCAAAGAAAACCAAGGAGCCATCTGGTATGTTGGAGGAGATTGTGGAGAGGATTCATGAAACTCAGGGGAGAAGACACTATCTGAGAGCAGTGGATAATCAACACCCCCAAAAGCTGCAGAGAGCTCACTAAGTATGAGAACAAAGAAGATGTTAAGAAATCATCACCATGGAAAGATGGTTTCGGTGTTGAGAGAACAGAATGTGTGAAGGAATGCTAAAAACAAAGAATTCCAAGAAATAGGCTTGTATGAAGAATGAACAAGGCGGAACCAAAGGAACAATCAATACCGTAACTGTAATCATCTAAAAGAACAAATTTTGGATCAAATACACTGACAAAATTGATACTGACCTGTTAAAGTCATACTTTTGCTCCATTTTCACTAATAATAAACTATAAAAGAAACGTATTGTTATTTGCAGTTTTTCAGGCAGCTTTGCTTAACTTGTTTGCAGTGATTATATTTTCTGGGGGGTTTCATTAGGAATATGTATGCTGTACCCTTTGATCCAGCAGTGTTACTACTGGGATTATATCCCAAAGAGATTATAAAGAAGGGAAAGGGACCTGTATGTGCACGAATGTTTGTGGCAGCCCTTTTTGTAGTGGCTAGAAACTGGAAACTGAATGGATGTCCATCAGTTGGAGAATGGCTGAATAAATTGTGGTATATGAAAATTATGGAATATTACTGTTCTGTAAGAAATGATCAACAGGATGATTTCAGAAAGGCCTGGAGAGACTTACACGAACTGATGCTGAGTGAAATGAGCAGGACCAGGAGATCATTATATACTTCAACAACAATACTATATGATGACCAGTTCTGATGGACCTGGCCATCCTCAGCAACGAGATCAACCAAATCATTTCTAATGGAGCAGTAATGAACTGAACTAGCTATACCCAGAAAAAGAACTCTGGGAGATGACTAAAAACCATTACATTGAATTCCCAATCCCTATATTTATGCACACCTGCATTTTTGATTTCCTTCACAAGCTAATTGTACAATATTTCAGAGTCTGATTCTTTTTGTACAGCAAAATAACGTTTTGGTCATGTATACTTATTGTGTATCTAATTTATATTTTAATATATTTAACATCTACTGGTCATCCTGCCATCTAGGGGAGGGGGTGGGGGGGTAAGAGGTGAAGAATTGGAACAAGAGGTTTGGCAATTGTTAATGCTGTAAAGTTACCCATGTATATATCCTGTAAATAAAAGGCTATTAAATAAAAATAAAATAAAAAATAAAAAATAAAATAAAAAAAAGGAATATGTATGCTGGAGAAATAAGATAGACCCACAAGAAATTTTTAAAGTAGAAGATGTAAAGCACTTTATTCCAGCTCACATTTCAGATATTTCTATTCAACAAGTATGTCTTAAATACCTAGTTGGATATAAGGCACTATACTAAGTGGGTGTTGCATACATACAGAAACAAAAACAAAACAGTTGCTGCTTCCAAGGAATGGTAAGAGCCTGACTATGTAAGAGATCAGGGAAAGTTTTCTGGAGGAGGAAGCAGCCGAGCAGAGAGCCCTGAAGGCTTCTGAGAGGAAGACTAGGGAGGGCAATACATTCCAGGTATGGCAGATGACTCATGAAGATTCAGAGGAGGAAGGCAGAAGGGCCTTCTGAAGGGAGTAGTGCAGTTTGTCTCCTATGTGTATAGAATGTTAAAAGGAAATAGGAATCAACTTGTAGAGAACCTTAAATGCTGAGTCAAGAAGCATTGTCTGTCAGACGATGGAGAACAGAGGCAAGGAGATCAGTTAGAGGCTCTTGGAGTAGCCCAGACAGGAGGTGATGGGCTTGTGCAAAAAATGGAATTGTGGAAATATGTATAGAGAAGAATTGCACATGTTTAACATATATTAGATTACTTGCTATCTAAGGGAGGAGGTAAGGGGGAAGGGAGGGAGAAAAAAGCTTTGAAACACAAAGTTTTGCAAGGGTGAATGTTGAAAACTATGCATGTGTTTTGAAAATTAAAACACTTTATTAAAGGAAAAATTCTTCAGAACTTGGCACTTTTCAATCTTCCAGTGTCTTCCATATATTACTCTCTATATAATTCAACCATACCAGTCTACATGCTAGTCATCATCCAACATGTTCAATCTCTCATAGCCCTGCCTTTGGATTCACTATTGGAATGGTTTCATTGCAGCTTCTTAGAATCCCTGGATTCCTTCAAGTTTCAGCTCAACACACTAGAGGCCAAAGTGCCATCTCAAGCTTCTAGTGCCTTCTTCCTCTTTAAGGCTACCTTACATCCACTCAGTAGGAGTCCTATACATTCTTATTATACATATCGTATCTCTCCCATTAGAACATCAACTCCAGAGAACAGGAACTGTTTTGCTTTTTCTTTATATCCTCTGAGCTTGGCTGAGACAATAATAAGTGCTTAATAAAATGCTTGTTAATTGACAGATTATGGTGGCCACAGCCTGGCTCACTTTCCTACTGTTAAACAGGGAGACTTCTGCGCTCAACCTCAAGGCCTTCTCTAGAACTCAGAACCAAGCCAATCCATTCACATCTGGTTTCTGAATAGAATTTTAAAGGGCAGAGTTGCAGTTTGGCAAAAAAAAAAAAAAAAAAAAAGTATTATCCTCATCTTTTCCAGAGAGCCAGCACTATTTTTCGTATCACAGAGTGCACACATGAGAAGAGGGCTTCCCTATGCCAGGCCCTCAAGATTTCCATAGAAATTGAAAATTAACTTGTCAATCTAAAGCCTGTATCGGCATCACATGAATCCAATAACTTCAAGGCAACATCCTGCTGACTGCTGGTAGAATCCTCTAACTATCCATCCGGGGAGACTTTGCATGCATACTCCATGTAAAAATCATACCGAGTTACTCATGTGTGGAGGCTTCTTGGGACTTCCTAATGGGAAACATTTTCATTAAGAACCCAATTACCCATGAAAGGCAATAAAAATGAACAGTTTCCTGGGCTCATACCTTTTTTGTGAAGGGTAGTCAATGCTCAACTATCTCCCTGGGTAGCAGTAATATCAGCCAAAGAGGTGATCTGTAGCCTTAATAGCTGCTGGGAAAGAAGGAGTCTCCAAGCCTTAATGCAATAATATCTTCACTCAGAATTGCTCCTTTTCAGAGTCACCAAATTCCACAACTTAGGCCCCATTGAGAATTTACAGAAATTTACGGAGGCCTTACAAGCACAAATGATTCACAATCCTCCTGACTCAATACCATTCTGCCCTTGCAAACACTGAAATTATAGTTAATAACAAAACATCCAAAGATCTTAAAATGGAGTCATCTTATTTAGGTGACTCTTCGCTCCCTCCTCCCCCCAACCACTCACTTGCTCTATGGTCAAGTCTTAAGCTTTATCTTTTCTACATGTAATGGAAGATCAGAGTGCAAGAAAAGCACATGGCAAGAATGCATAAAGAATATTCATGAGAAATGGTAAAAAAGACAATTTTAAAACCCAAAGCATCATCACCAGAAAATTGCTTATTGAGCTACTACTAAGGGGGGTGGGGGGGGAGGATAAGTGCTGGGAATACAGAGCCAAAAAACAAAGTGAAGGCCCAGGGCTCCTGCCTTCAGGGAGCTTTATTCTAGGAAGAGTTTACAAAGAGCCTTCCTTTTTTTTTTTTTTTTTTTTTTTTTTTTAATAGCCTTTTATTTACAGGATATATGCATGGGTAACTTTACAGCATTAACAATTGCCAAACCTCTTGTTCCAATTTTTCACCTCTTACCCCCCCACCCCCTCCCCTAGATGGCAGGATGACCAGTAGATGTTAAATATATTAAAATATAAATTAGATACACAATAAGTATACATGACCAAAACGTTATTTTGCTGTACAAAAAGAATCAGACTCTGAAATATTGTACAATTAGCTTGTGAAGGAAATCAAAAATGCAGGTGTGCATAAATATAGGGATTGGGAATTCAATGTAATGGTTTTTAGTCATCTCCCAGAGTTCAAAGAGCCTTCCTTACAAAAATTCTTTCAAGTAACCTAGCTCCATAAATTGCATTCTCTCAATTTAAAGGTCCAGGACTGCAAAGAACAAACACTGACAAGGCTACTGGGTAGCCCTAATGAAGAGGCCCACTGCTGGAATTATCACAGGCCTGCTGGGTGACCTTGAGTCAGTCACCTTATTTCTCTCACCCTTAGTTTCCTCATCTATAATTTGGGAATTACAGTATCACCTACCTTGCAGGATTGTTGTGAGGATTAAATGAGATAAAATACAGAATCTGTTGTTCAGTTGTATCTAACACTCCATGACTCCAATTTGGGGTTTTCTTGGTAATGATACATGGAGTGGTTTGACATTTCCTTCTCCAGATCATTTTGTGGATGAGGAAACTGAGGCAAACAGGGTTAAGTGACTTCCCCATTATCATGAAGCTGGCCAGTGTCTGAGGCCAGATTTGAACTCGGAAAGAGTCCAGACCTGGGAATCTATCCACTGCCCAAATCTATCTACTACCTAACTGCCCAAAGGCACATTATTTTAAAAATATGTAACGTATTTTGTGAATACTAAAGCATGATGCCATTGTTAAATATTATGATTATGATTATTATTCAGAGTCAGACAACTTAGGCTTAAAGATGGCTTTGAAATTTACTACCTGTGTGATGTTGGAAAAGTCACCATCTCTCTTGCCTCAATGAACAAGTGCAGTAAGACTTCTACCTCCAAATCTACGATCCTATTAAATGCCTACTATATGCAGAATGTTACATTCAGGTTGAGAGAGATAAGAAATTTATATAAGATGAAGTCCCTCCCCCAAGGGAGAGTCAGAGAGAAAAGATGATAATATAGATAAATCTAATACAAGCAAACTAATTAGAAATTAGAATTAGAAAAATGCTTTAAGTACTATTTGGCATCTGAGGGGAAAGTCTTTACTGCAATTTCCTTCTTCCTACTATTGGGCAAATACTAAGAGATTGGCTAAACCTCATGTGAAGAAAGTCAGAGAAACAATATAGAAACATGCTGTTCTTATTGACTCCCATGAAGATACCTTAACTGTGGTTAAGAAACTTTATAAAACAATGGTATAAACATAGAATTAGTACCAACAGTTATATATAAGGAGGTGCTAGACACTTAACTTGAGTCATAAATACAGAATGTTAGTGCTTAGAAGAGACCTTAATTAGTTTGTTGAATTTACACAGGATACACATGGGCTTTATTTGGCACCTGATTCTGGGTTTTTGCAAAATTACTTTAAAGAAGATTCTATTTATCACTTCTTCATGTACTATAACTGGAGATGTGGGCAAAAATAATTTGTTCTTCACTCTTGAATCAAATTCCATAAAGATTAAGACAAGTATTGCTTCCTGATTCTCATGCTCTGTCAATAGCTCACTAAAAATACACCCCCAAACAAAGGGCCACTTCCCATACACCAGAGAATATAGAATGAACAGGGACCCCAGACCCTTCCTACAGCCTTATTCCTCTAATTCAAAATGGGAAGGAGGGGAAGAAGTTCTAAGGATGAAATTGTCAGATAATTTATCTAAATTATTCCATTTTTATGTCTAAACTGAATTTTCAAGACTCTTATAAAAGTCATTCATCGGCAATGACCTTCCAAAATAATTCCCCACTTCTCCACATGGTCTTTCCTTCAAAGGTCTGATGAGACTGGGCCATAGGAAGAAGCCTGAGGTAAAGAGGTTGAGTCATCCCCACCCAAACAGACCCCTTCTCTCCTGCTAGTTTCCTAATTAGAATCAGAGGGGACAGCAGCTGTTCTAGCCCTGGGGCCAGCAAGTTATTGGTACCAAATGACAACACGGTAAAGAGGAACACACGGAACAGACCGGGAGTCACGGGGCTGTGATAGACAGAGGTCAACAATCCGACCTCAACCCCTCCAGCCTGACGCCACCCCAAACCAGTTCCTGGGCCTGCTCTGCTCCTTGAAGAGGACTTAGGATCACAGACTGAGGCTGGGAGGGGCCTCAGAGAGTGCTTGAGAACCTCCATTTATTTCCAAGGCTTTTTTAGACAGGCCTGTAGCACTCTGCATAAGCATGCTTGGGCATTTCCCAGCCCATCTCTACCTGCTGAAACACTCCCCTATCCATCAAGACCCACTTCAAGGGTAACTCCTCCATGAAACTGGCCCTGAGATACTTCCACCCTTTACCCCTCACCCCCTGAGAAGCAACATCCTTTTATTCTGCCCTACCATCACACGTTTGCATCTCTCCCATGCTTTTATCTGGGTGTTTGAATTATCTTGTATGACTCCTAATACTGGCTATTCCCTAAAATATAGGTTCCCTTTCTTAAAAAGAAAGTCAGACCGCGGAAAAAGTACATATGTGTATGTATACTCATGTATAAAGACCCTAAAAATAATTGCAATTACAGGATGCATTTAAGTTTTATCCAAGCCAAGTCTGGGGATTTAGCCTATATTTAAAGCATTAAGATAAGTTATAAGTTTTGTCTCTTCCATGAAATGATACTGTTCCTGAGGGTAGGGTCTGTGCCATTCATATTTCTCACTCTTTCAGATCTAGCACAGGGCTTTGCATGCTTTTGCACTCAAAAGCAGACTTTGTAATTTTGGAGTCAATTAATTTTTTACAAAACCAAAAGAAACATTTTAAAAGTGAATAAGCCTAAGGAGAAGAAACACCAAGTTTTGGAGGCAAGCTTTGTACTGTTCTTCTAAAAATGTGAAACCATCAAACTCACCCTCAAAAATGGGGTCTGAGATTTGGGAGCATTCCTACTCTTTTGCCTGGTTTCCTTTTTAGCCAGGGCAAGAGGTAGCAGACTGCTGTCTATAGTATGGTGGTCTAACTAGCTGAGCCCATCAGTTACAAAGTCTTTAGGGAAGTGAACTGCTAGACCAAGCTCATCCTTTAGAGATGTTGTTCCTCCCAAAAGAGATGCTCTTCTCAAGTGGCGATGGCATACTCTCCCATTCCTGTGAAGGCTAATTTTCTTACTAACCTTTTAAGACAAGAGAAACAGCGGGCTTTGGAAGGGGTTCCTAAGAAAAGACTACAAGAAGAAAGGAAAGAATTCTATTATGATTCTTCAGTATTTGTATTAAGGCTTATTACAAAAGAAAAAATAGAAGACCCTTAAACCTAAAATTCACCCTCATCCCCATCACCTCTGCCTCTTGGAGTCTTTCAGCTTCTTTCAAGTTTGAGCAAAGACTGGAGGTCTTTCCTGATAATTAATTGATTTTTCTCCTTTATCCTCAAATTATCCCCTATGTATAATCAGTTTCAGAGATAGCATGGCATAGTAGATACAAACAACACTCTGGCCTGAACCAAATTAAATTGTAACTGGAAAACATTGAACAAAATAAACAAAATACAAGAATGTTAATATGTGGTTTTCTAAGTCAGTATGCAGCCTATGATCTAGGCAACTCTCAAAACTTTCTGCACTAGAGATCCTGACCACTTGCTCTAGGACCATACCAGAAGTGCCAAACGTGCTGTTCCCTATACTCTCAAGTGCCTGAATTGGAATAAAATATAGTTGGGAAAAATTTAATAAAATAAGTTTTTTAAAAAAGATAACATTTTAAAGCTACATTAATATGCAGCCTGAAGGGATTCTTACATTACAAATCAGTGGGCCCCATTTCTATTACAATTTGACACCAATAAAGTGATGTAGGCGCCACTGAAAACACAGACCCCATCCTATCCCTATTGTATTTCCCAGAAGATGAAAGCAGTGACTTTTTTTTTAAAAAACAGTATCCCTAACATCTTGTGTCCTGCCACTCATATAGTGGGAACTTAATAAATATTCTGTTGGGTTAGATTACATAGGATCATTTCCTGGGGAATAAAAGGAAATTATTTCCCCTATATTTCTCAATTTGTAATCTCTCTCATTCTCCGTTTCTTTACCTGCAAAGTAGGGATAATAATAGCTTCTGTACCTCATGGGGTTGATGTGAGGATCAAATGAGATAACATTAAAAAAAAAAAAACCTTAAAAAGCCTTAAAATGCTACATGAACTACTGGCTGTTGGTGATCATTTGCACTTCCCTCAAACACGTGCTATGTGGAACAAAGCTCCCAAATCAGAGAAATAAAAGTGAGAAGGCAGAGAGTGCAGAACAACCTCAGTTTTCCTCACTTTGTCATCAGTGATGTCCACCCCAGCGGGCCAGATGAGCAGGTTCCAATCCTGATACAACTGGGGCAGCCAGGGAATGGGGAGCATGGTGGGTCTGGAACAGAAGGACCTGAGTTCACAACACTTGCCAGCAGCTTTGTGATGCTGGGCAAGTCGCTTAGGCAATGTTTGTCTCCTTTTCTTCAACCATTAATGTGGATGGATGGCAGCACCTCCCTGGCAGGGTTGTTGTGGAGATCAAATGAGATAAGATCCATAAAGTGCCTTAGCACAGGACTTGGCTCACCGTTGTTATTGTTTCTGTTATTATTATGTCCAAGCACTTCCCCGCCACTGTCTGAGATACTTCTGTGCCCTCACAGTCCCTAACACAGTTAGCTGTCTTCATGTCTCTCAGTCACTGCCCCATTATAACTTGCCACCTGCCTAGTGCCTTGTATATTTTTAACCATATTTTAGTGCCACGGCTGCTCCACCCCCACCTACCCCAGTTACTAAACTCTTCTCAGTCTCACTGTGACAGTGCATTTCATGCCGACCGCTGTCCTGTCCCGGGAGATAGGCCAGCAGCTTCATTTGACGTACTGTACAGTGTCGATGGGCCTGGGACCCAGAAAACAACCAAAACAAAGCTTGATTAAGCATGGAGTCATAGCAGGCTTCCACAAAGAAGGCCTGGGTTTCAGGCCAAGCTCTACCACTTACCAGTAAGAGACCTAGAGTATGTCATGAATGCTCTAAGCCTCCATTTACTCATCTGGCAAATGGGAGTAATAATAGCTGCTCCTGTACGTATCGCAATAGCACAGACTTCTCGCCAAGAGGAAAAAGAGAAAACAGCCAGTAAAGGACTAGCTTGGCCAATAAATTTCATCTCAGAAGTTGGTGGCTTGTTATTAATGTGGCATACTATAGATTGTCATGGAAAGAGTGCTCAACTATAGAGGCAGGAGATTTGGGTCTGAATAATCTATCACCTACTAAACAGCAAGCTAATTGGCTAAGCCTCAGATATATTACCTGCCTCAAAGAAATAAGCTTTGTAAATTCTACCTGTCATTATTACTACTGATTTTGGTAAGAGCTACTAAGGGATTATTTAATCACAGAATCTCAAAGTTGGAAGGGATGTTAGTGGTCACCTAATCTAAAGCATTTATATCTTCCTCCACAAGATCACTAGCAAGTGGTCACCCTGCCTCCATCTGCAACTTTCAGGAATAAGGAGCTCAAGACCTCTTGGAGCTTGGGGGAACATGTTGGGGACAAGTCTAATTGTGAGGAAGCTTTTCTTTCTATCCAGCTGAAAGCTGTCTCTGCAAAGTTTGCTCATTATTCCTTGCTCTACTCTCTGGGGCCAAGCCAAACATGTCTCATCCCTCTTCTATTTAACAGTGTTTCCAATGTATGATGACAGTCATTGTATCCTCCCTTAGTCTTCTCTGTTCCAGGCTGACCATCTCCACTTCTCCTCCAGATATAAATATGGAAGTGACTCCAAAGCTCTCCCCGTCCTAATTCTTCTCTAGGACTGCTTGAGTTTATCAAATCTCATCATTTTACAAATAAAGTAACTGGACCCAGAAAAGATCAGCAAATCAATCAGTTAGGATGAGAACTGGAGTCCTTTCAAGCCCAATTCAGTGTTCCTTCTACTATATTGAGCTGCCTGCTTCTCTCTATTTCCCATTATTAAAAAGTAGTCTGCGCCAGTTCTGAACAATACTTCTTCCTCTTTGCTTGGCTGGCAACCATCTGAGATTTGACCCCATGTGTGTCTTTATGATTCTCTCTTGTTCCCTGGCTGCTCAATATCCAAATGAAGATCACTAGATTACTATTAAGATCAAAAGAAATAATATACATATATCTGAAACATGCATATATATATACATGTATAAAAGATTATTAATTGTTATTATTCAACCTCTCTGGATTTCAGTTTCTTTAACTGTAAATGTGTGGAGACCCCTAAAATTACAGAATATCGATTTAGAGTTGGAAGGGACCTTAGAACTTAAGTCCAAAACTCTTATTTTATAGACAAGGAAACTAAGACACGGAAAGGTTAAGGGGACTCCCATGGGGTTACATAGCTAATAAGTGGCTATGGTGGGATTTCTTGGCTGTGAAGGGAATGCCCTATCTACTAAACCATGCTGCATTTTATTCAATTCAATTTAAATCAACAAGCATCAGTAAATGCCTAATAGGTACCAGTACTGTGCTAGGCACATGCGATAGACAAAAAAAGTTTGATTCTACAGAGGAAAAACAATATTGATATACACTGAGAAGTATTTTTGTATAAGAGCAAACAAAACAAAAACATGTAGCAAATTCAAGGCAATTTCTGGGGTGAAGGTAGAAAGAAACAATAAGGAGAAAGGAAAGATGAGTAAAGGTCTCTTGCAGGAGGTGACGCCTCGGCTCTGCTTGCTACGAGGATTCCATGGAGAGACATAAAGAGGGAGAATGTCTCAGGCCTTATTCTCCAAGGCTACTTACTGTCAAGCATGCTAAGTTGTAGCATACAAAATGTGCAGACTGGACCGGATCACCTCTAAAATCCCTACCATTTCCATTCTTGGGATGTTCTATTATCAGTTTCCTTACAGTTCTGGTATTTTATGATCACAAGTCCTTTTCAGATGCAAATACTTCCATTGCCATCACCTGGTATCACTCCCCTAGAAAAGTGAAGGTGGTCTGGCTTGACTTAGGAGCTATTAGGGACAGTAAATAATAAACAAAGAAATGTCATTTAAAAGACATAAAATAGCAGTTTCCCTACTGGAGATTATTGTAACTGGAAGCAATGGAAGAACCAAGTACAATTTGCAGAGGCTTTGAAATGTATTATTAAATGTCCAGGGCCTATTCATATCTAATAAGAAATGAAGAGGTTTCAATCTCCACTAGACAATACTATAAACAGACAGTCATTTAGCAAGGATTCCTGTCCTCGAATGCCATCATTTAGAGAGCAGAGAGCCTTCAATTCCACAAGACAAATGCTTACCAGTTCAAGGGACATAGAGCAATGTGGTCTGTTCTCAGACACAAGTGTTGTCTCATGGAGGGAGATATTCTGCTGTAGTCCACAAGCCCATCACCTCCTGTCTGGGCTACTCCAAGAGCCTCTAACTGATCTCCTTGCCTCTGTTCTCCATCGTCTGACAGACAGTGTTCCTTGACTCAGCATTTAAGGTTCTCTACAAGTTGATTCCTATTTCCCTTTAACACTCTATACACATAGCAGACAAACTGGGAATTTGCTGCACAAAAAAATCTGAAGAAATTTAAATGGCAAACAGAAGGGTTGTTTTTATTTGATTCTAGAGATAATAGGGAACCAGTGGAGTTTATTGAGTAGGTGAGTGGTATGAAGATCAGTTCTTCAGGAAAATCGTTTTGGCAGTTTTTTAGAAAATGGATTAGAATGGAGAAAGACTTGAGTGAAGGAGACTGATAAGGAGGCTGCTACAGTATATACACTTCTGAATTAAGGGAAAGCACACTTGGAACTTAACTTGAGATAATCCTACTGCAGCCATCCAAACAAAAATGGTTCATAAATGGAATTCAGGATACTTGCCTAATTCTTTAGGGGAGTATTTTCTTAGCATCTCCACTGAGTGGTTGGTTGCTCATTTGTCGTACCGAGCTTCTGAGCTGCTAGGTTGACTTTTCTGAAGGATGGAGATACTGTACAGTTCAACTTGGCCTTTCCTGAGAGTAACTTTGTCTTACTGGCTCAGTTTTAAACCTCAATGATTGAACCATTTCCCTTAAGTTTAGACCTTTCTCTTTACCAGAACCACATGGAAGGATGATTCATTATTCAACAAATTTGAATCTAGCAAAGCTCAAACCATCCTGAGACAAAACACTCTGTAGAACTAATGTAGACCACAGTGCTTCTCTGTTTCTAAAAAGCACAGCTGCAAATGACCAGGATGCTCCTGATAGCTGACATGTAAAGAGCATCAAGGTGTAACAGATACTCTACTTCCTCTTTCTCATTTGAACTTCATAGCAATATGTGGAGAATAATATGTGACAATAAGTGGAGAATATTATGGATCTCTTTTCTCCAGGTAAGAAATTGCATTTTGCAGAGGTGAAGAACTGTAGAGCACACAGTTGAGTATCTGGCAGAGCCAGAACCCAACCAGCGTCCTCTGGCTCCAGATCTAGAGTTACGTCTTAGATGCTAATGCACTTCTTGATATTGGTTTGCTATGGGGGATGAGCAGTGTAATTTATAAAACTGTAAACTAGAACAGAAAGGGATCTTAAAGACCATTTGGTCCAGCTTCCTCATTTTACAAATGAGAAAACTGAGCCTCTTTATCAGTTGTAGAAGCTGAATGCAAGTTTTCCCAACTCAATGTTCTGTACTCTCCTGGGTACCAAGCCCCCTCTCTTACTGGACTCAGTCTTTTCTAAAAAGTGAATCATAATTCTTAGAGAAATTTCTGTAGTGTCTTTAGAAAAGGAAAAATGAATTAATACATTTTCACTATGTTAATTAAACTAAAATAATTCTGAAATCTAGAGGAAGTTTATTTAGCCTTGTAAATAATAGAACTGAAAATAATCTGAGAGGTATCTTTTTTACAAAACTCTTTGTGCCCAGCACAACTCCTGGACTATGAAGGTACTCTGAATTGTATATGGAAAGTCCTTTGTGGGTGGAAACAAACTTTCCTGTAAAGGTCTGATTTTGACTGGGTGCTGATTATAACCTAGGAGTATATATTTATGTTCCTTTGACCATCCTTTAGGAATCTCCAATTCAGAACAAAAATTGACTATCCTTAGTATCAGCATGCAAGTGGGTTATGGAAAGAAAGCACTGAATTTGGGGTCAGCAAACCTGTATTTAAATTCTAGTCCCATTGCTTATTACTTGTGTAACCTGGGATAAGTGACTCTGGGCCCTTAGTTTCCCCAGATGTAAAAAAAATGAGAGGGGTGGGGGGTAGAGTTTGGACTAGCTAATCTCTAAAGATCTCTTTCAGTCTTAATATTCATGTTTTAAGTAAAGTCTTCTTCAGCTTTGATGGTGTTTCATTGATAGAAGTCTTTGAGACGTTATTTCAGCTGTTCTTTGTTCTGAGATTACCTTAAACTCTCCTATAATAAGGGGGCCTGATGATCTAAATTTTGTTTGGTCTTAAAGCTTAAGTCTATCACAGTTTCTTTTAGGAGACAATTTTTTTCAATGACAAATTTGTCCAAAAGCTAAAATTAAAAAAAAAGAAATTATCTTGCCTGTGCTACTAATCTCTTTGGATCTCATTTTTCCTCATTGGTAAAGTAAAGGGGTAGGATTGTTTTCCAAATTTCCTTTCATTTTTCTCTATATTTCTGTGTCTATGTTCTGTCTACCATTGTGCCAAAATGCTTTGATGTGATCATGTTACTTCTGCTCAGAAACAGTCAGTGAGTTCCCTTGGGGCCTTCAGTATAAACTTTCCTAGTATTCAAGGCCCTCTGCACCCTTTATCTCAGGTACTCCACAGCTCAAGCGATGCTCCCAGGCTGATCTCCACCATCCATGTACTTTTGCTCAAACTGTTCCATGTGCCCAAACGAACCCTCCTCCCAGCTACTTCATTCCCACTCCCTGCCCCTAAATCTCTATTATTGAATCTTGTCCTTTCCCTCTTCAGATGCCCCCTTCTCTATGTGAATCTTCTTACATTCCTACAACTGGAAGTGATCTTTGCTTTCTCAAACATCTCATGCCTTTTCTTCAGGTATTTTTTTAAATTTTTATTTCTCCTATTCTATTCTGATCACATCTGATCTTTCTCCTCCCCATTACATTATAAGGGGTTTATTTTTGAAGGACAGTGACTGGCCTTTTGTCTTTATTGATATGTGTGTGTGTGTGTGTGTGTGTGTGTGTGTGTGTGTGTACGTATCCACTATATAATAAGGACTTAACGAATGTTATACTAACTTACCTTGTTCCAGTTTCCAAAGAGGGAGTGGAGTGCAAGGGAGTTGTATGTGATATTTCTGGATTTGGTGCAATAAGATACACATTGGACTCACTCAGAAGGTAAGATTTCTTTTAGCCATGTGGTCTTAAACAAGTCAATTAATCGCTGAACCTTAGCTCCCAAGACCAGTCCTGACTACCTGACAGGATTATTATTATTATTTTGCTAAGGCAATTGGGGTTAAATGACTTGCCCCCAGGATCACACAGCTAGGAAGTGTTAAGTGTCTGATACCAGATTTGAACTCAGGTCCTCCTGACTTCAGGGCTGGTGCTCTATCCACTGTGCCACCTAATTGTCCCCCTGACAGAATTATTAAAGTCAAATGAAATGAATTATGAGAAAGTTCTTTGCAAAATACTTATACAAATGTAATAATTTTTTTGGTATCATTAGCTTCTGAGCATAGTGCCTTTCACATAATAGGCACTTAAATGCTTATCAAACTGAAATAAATCTCATCCCTACACACATAGTGGGTATTTAATAATGTTCATTGAATAAATTAATATTGTTCTATTTGCAGCACATGATTTGCTTACAGTGGTAGGGAAAAGAAGGACAATGCAGTAATATAGCCAGAAAGTTAATTAGTACTGTTACTAATAATATGTTAGTTTGATTGCATTCTTCCTTCTAAGCTTGGAAAGTATTTTAGCCTTTGCTCATGTACTTCCTTTATACTGCTTCTTTCTTTCTTTTGTAACTGTGCCAGCTGCTAAAAATGTCACCTCACAGCTTCCTTATGGAATAAAGTGCAAGACCATGAGGTACTGTGGTCTTGTACTAAAATAGCATCAGTGTCTGTGGCCCGTATGTTGTCTGACCTGTGTGTTATTGTGGGATCTAATTAATAGAAAAGCACACTTTGCATCACTCACTGGCTCTGTATCTTGTGCATAAGCGGTTCTCTGGTTGGAGCAAAACCCCAGAATCTGGCTCTCAGAGTGTGCTATCCAGCCCCACTCACCCCAGACTCAGAATCCCCCCTCATCATCACTGACAAGTGGATAGTACACCTTTGTTTGGAAGCCTGCAGGCAGGGACCTCACCACTTATGGACAGTGGCTAATGCTCAGAAAAGGTTTTCTGCTTGATAGCAAGCCTAAATGTGCACCTTTGTAGATACTGAGGGTCAGTGAGTTATAGTTGGGATGGGGAAACCTTAAAGACCGCCAAATCCAACCCCTTCATTCTACAGGGAGAGGAAACCCAGGTGCAGAGTTGATCAGTGGTTTGTTCAGGCCACAGGGGTCCTCAAACTACACCTGCGGGCCAGATGCATCAGCTAAGGATGATTATTCCCCTCACCCAGGGTTATGACGTTTCTTTATTTAAAGGCCCACAAAACAAAGTTTTTGTTTTTACTATAGTCCGGCCCTCCAACAGTCTGAGGGACAGTGAACTGGCCCCCTATTTAAAAAGTTTGAGGACCCCTGCAGAGTCACACAGTTAGTTTGGAGACAGGATTTGAAGCCAGGTCTTTGTGACTCTAGCTCTAGGAGGTAGTAACTCTAAAAGAGCCAGTGACTGTAAGGGAAGTTTAGCTTGCTGTGGACCCAGGGAACAGACCCTTCAGCTGTCCGACTAGGAACTGGGGTGCTGAGCTTTTCATATAGGGGACGCCTCCCTCTGGAGTTAGTCAGGAGGCACTTATGAGGAAAACTTTCCAAATCGTAAAGCACTGTTTAAATGTGAGCTGTTACTGCTTTCTTTGTGAGAAATGTCCACCAGGCAGCAACCTGTGTCTAACTGCTAAGAAGACCTGGGAGAATCTGCTGGCATGGGGGTGCCGCTGAAACTTGGGCAGTACAAAGAAGGCCTCTTAGAGGGCATCTGGTCCCACCTCCTAGTATAATGACCGAGGATCCTGAAACCTTTCCAGAGGGATGACTTGTCCAAAGTCACCCAACACATCCGTGGCAGAACTGACAGCCAGGATCCTAGATCTCCTCCTAGTCCAACCTGCTCATCTTATTTCTAGTATGACATTGAGCAGCTACCCTAACCTTACTGTACTTTGCACTCATCTGCAGCCCACCTCCAAAGTAGCCTTCCTTTTTTAAATCCTGTACCCCTATTCAACTCAAATTTAAGAAACATTTATTAGAGACCTATTATGTATGCCCTGGAGCATATATAAACCATATATGGTATAGATAAAGGCACTGGGGATATATAAAGCATGCTTTCAGGACTTTACAGTCTAATGGGAAGGAGGCAGTATGGAGAAAAGTATAGAAATGTTTGATTTAAGTTCAGAGGAGAGATCCAGGCAGAGTGCAGTGAAAAATTCCTTACAGGACATGACAACAGAGCTTCTTTCTCTGAATAACTGAAGAAAATACATAAATAGTATTTGAACTAATTTATTGTCCTTTTAAAAATTATTGACATATGTGTATTCCTTTACCCTTACCTATCCATCCATCTATCCTCTTTTATCAAAAAATTAAAAAAAAAAAATGAAGAACAAACAGTTAAGCAAAATTAACCCAATCCTTCAGCCCAGTCTGTCAATATTTGCCCTACTACTACTGAGAACAGAAAAGGGTGCATTTTCTCTTCTTTTATCCAGGATAAAGTTTGTCATTATAATTATACAGTGTTTGATTTGGATACTTTTATGCCTTCCATTTATGTTGTGATGATCATCATATATATTGTTTTCCTGGTTTTGCTTAGTTCATATAAGTCTTCTCATTCTGGAATTCTTCATATTTGCCATTTTTAGAGCTCAGTAATATATTCCATGACCACTCATATACTCATGGTTTCTTGAGCCATTTTCCAGTCAATGGACATTTACTTTATTATTCCCAGTTCTCTATTACTACATATAAGTATATTTTTGTTCTCCCCTTCCTTTGACCTCCTTAGGATATATGCCTGGCAGTTGGGTCTCTGAATCAGTTACTTGTTTATTAAGCAATTGAGGTTCAAGTAAATATATTTCATACCTCTTCAAAACCTCGTCGTGAGTCTTCAGAAATTTGAATCCCTGTTGTACAAGACTTACAAGGAAGAAACTATGAATTAGAGCCAATTGTATTACTTCTTCAGTACCTTCCTTCCTTCCTTCCTTCCTTCCTTCCTTCCTTCCTTCCTTCCTTCCTTCCTTCCTTCCTTCCTTCCCTCCCTCCCTCCCTCCCTCCCTTCCTTCCTTCCTTCCTCTCCCTTCTTCTCTCCCTCCTTTCCTTTCCTTCCTTCCTCCCTTCCTTCTTTCCTTCTTTCTTTCTTTTTTTCCTGGGAAATGGTAAATAAGGATCATCTCCAATATTAAATATTTGTGAACAGTAGAATGGCAAGTTCATTTTATATTGTGGTTTTGTATATTTTCCTGTGCTTTTGTGGGGACCAAGGTTGACAGGAGACAGATATCCAGAGTTAGCCTGTCAGGTTTCAGCAAGGCCATGGTGTAATTAGTGCTTATTCTGTAATGTGATTTGGCAGTGCAACACTCAGAGTAATTATAGTTTCTTCATACTATTTTTTTTTTTTTGCTATAATGATTATGCACACATGCTTGCAAGTGTTTTTTATTTTTTAATGTTTTATTAGAAACCTAATATTAAATGCCAATACAACTAATTAAACTTGTTGTACAACTATTTACATTTAAACAAATGAATACCAATGCATAAAATACCACAATAATTTTCCCATCACTCTCTCTGTCTCCATCAAGATCCTTTGTCCTTCTGATCCAACTTGCTTTTCCGCTTACATGGTTTTGATGTGTAGCTATTTAATTTTACTGAAGAAGATAGAACATTGGCCCTGGAATCTGAAGGACCTGAGTTCAAATGCAGCCTCAGACACTTAACACTTCCTAGTTGTGTGACTCTGGGCAAGTCATTTAACTCCAACTACCTCCCAAAAAAAAAAGAAAAAGAAAAGGAAAAAAGACCTTATTATATTATATCATTTCATTCCATTAATGGACCACAATTTATTTAATTTTTTCACAGTTCTTAGACATTAGGTTGCTTCCTTCAATTACAAATAAGACTATCATAAAGATATTTGATAATTATTTTTTTATTTTCTGATAACATTTTCTTTTTTATTTTAAATAGCCTTTTATTTACAGGTTATATGTATGGGTAACTTTACAGCATTGACAATTGCCAAACCTCTTGTTCCAATTTTTCCCCTCCTTCCCTCCCACCCCCTCCCCCAGATGGCAGGATGACCAGTAGATGTTAAATATATTAAAATATAAATTAGATACACAATAAGTATACATGACCAAACCATTATTTTGCTGTACAAAAAGAATCAGACTCTGAAATATTGTACAATTAGCCTGTGAAGGAAATCAAAAATGCAGGTGGGCAAAAATATAGGGATTGGGAATTCAATGTAATGGTTCTTAGTCATCTCCCAGAGTTCTTTCTCTGCATAGCTGGTTCAGTTCATTACTGCTCCATTGGAAATGATTTGGTTGATCTCGTTGCTGAGGATGGCCTGGTCCATCAGAATTGGTCATCATATAGTATTGTTGTTGAAGTATATAATGATCTGAACATTTTCAGTATGTATTCACATCAGTAGGATTATTGGGTCAGAAGGTATGATTATCATTGCAACTTTTGTTCCTCATTGCCTGATTAATACCTAAAAATATTGCTTGCTTGCCATTATATTAGTAATGACTAAATGGAGTTATTTCTCCATAACCTTTACAAACATTGTTTTGTTGCTTTTAATTATTGCCAATTTAGCAGAAAGAATATGATTTAGAGTCAAAGAACATGGGTTGGAACTCCATCCATGCTACTTACATTAATCAATAAGCATTAAATTAGGTGTTTAGCTTCATATGGCTGGGCACTGTGCTTAGTTCTGGGAGTACTAATACTATCATCCTTGTAAATTACTTGACCACTGTAGTGGTCAGTTTGTTCATCTATAAGGTTAACATGTCCATATATCCAGGATACAGGGTTTGCCTTTTGTTCCCAGTTCAGTGTAACCACATTCATTGATTGTCCACTTTGTGTAAGGCTCTGTGTTCTGAGTTGGTGATACAGGGAAGGACTTGTGTTTAAGGAACTTGGGAAGGGAGAACAATGGGAGATGAGGTGAATGTAGCATGTACACAGATATATTTAATGCCAAGTAGAGTGTGATGGGAGCAAGAGGAAAAATCATCTTCAGCTGAGGCTGTCAGGGAAGGCTTTTACCAAAGCAGTGGTACCCAAGTTGAGCTGAGAAAGATTTTGATAGAGATAATAGGAAGTTCATTCAGGCATGAGAAGTGGCTTGCCCAAGTGAGGAACAGTTTGTTGGGGAGTCGTAGGAGGCAGTAGGGAGTTGGAAAAGGAGGACTGGAGCCAGAAGACCCACCAGAGCTTTCATCAAATAAAATTTAATTCAGATACTCAAAGGTTTCAGTGGCTTCTAGTTGCCTGTGGGTTGAAATATAGTCACCTTAACATGGTATGTAGGAATAAGTGATCAAAAAATATCTTGAAGTCAGATTTATTGGAAAAAGCCTATTTAGGGGCCAACATTCCAGAGTCACTTTTAGTTCATAGCCTTTATAAAAGTGAATGTCTGAAATAAAGTAGTTGGCACACATTTGAATTGACCTGGAATTTAACCAAGCTTCCGGACAGATAGTTCTATGCTAATATTTTTGTTGTGATAAAAAATTCAAAAATATCACCACAACCAACCTCCAAGAGTACAAAAATATTATTGTATAGAAACTAAATATTTAGTCCTCTGATCTATGATGTTTCTTAAAGTTTATCACAATAATAAAAAAAAAATGCTTTAAAAAAATCGTTTTGTTTTGTTTTAAATCACCCTGAACAGGTATCATCCATACTGCAAGGATTTCAGATTCCTTATTTTGTTCATTAGGAATTATAGAATCATAAATTTAGAGCTAGAAGGATCCTCAAAGGCCATCCAGTCCAACCCCTTCATTTTAAAAATGTGGAAACTGAGATACAGAGAGGCTAATGAATTTGCCTAAAAGCACTTGGTATAAACTGAGGCTTAGGATTGAAACTCTTGATTCCAAGGTCAATGACTGTCCCTCTTGCCATATAGTGCCCTTTTAGTTTCATAACTGTAATGATAAAATATAGAGCTTCTCTCTGGGATGCAGCATAATTTGTGGAAAAAGCAGTGATTGGTCTTAAAGTCAGAAGACCCTCTATTAATCCCAGCTGATCCAATCTCAGGGTTGTGAGGCAGAAGGAGAGCACATTTGGCCATGTGAATTATTGAGTACAAAGCAGAACCAGTCATGATGAAGATAGCCTTTTTTTCTCACTGACCTATTATGACCTCATGAAAGAAATTTCAAATAGAATAGAAGACAAGATTTCTTGTTGTTGTCTTTACCACTTGATTTAAAAAGGATCAAAAGAAGTAGCATTTTCCCTTCCTCTTCCCCCTTGTGGCCAGGTGGGCTGTGTACTCCCCCACCCCTTGTTTTCTGACCCCTTAGAGCACTATATTTGAAAGAGGATGATTCCCCTTTTTCTTCCTCTATCCTCAGCTCTATTGGGTATTACCAGTTTTCTCTCACACCGCCTCTTACCCAAGTCAGTCATCATAGATATAAAAGTAATGAAGATAACTTTCTTTTATAGAGCTACATTCTAATTAAAAACTCATTGGGTAAGGGGTATGTAGAATTCAGATGTGTTTAACCATGGCACCCTGACTTCAGTGTTTGCCTTTTTAGGTTCTTGAAGACTTGAGTTGGAATCTAGTCACTTAACTCCTCTGAGCTTTAGTTTCTTTACCTATAAAATGGGAATGATTATTGCTTCTACCTTACAGCATTGTTGTGAGTCTCAAATGTTTGCAAACCTTTAAAATGTGAGTCATAACTCACATCTTATTTATGGCTTGTGTAACCCTTCTTTCAGAAGCTACTTCTTCTATCTACTTCTACCTACATAGAGGGACACTTTGAGGGACTTCCCCTGGTTCACTGTTTCAACCATGTTGAACCTGGTAACTTCTGGTAGCCTTCATATAAGGGTAATCACCAGCTCCCTTACCAGCATGGTAGATATGACTCACAAAGCTTCAAATCTTAGAAGCCTTAAATCTTTAATCACTAAATGAAGCATTAAAATCATTTTATTTATACAATTAGAACAAAGAAAAGACTTGCACCAGAGTCCAAAAAGCCTCTGCTTTCCTCTTGAAGCTGAATCATATCTTTACCTTGGATGGAACTCAAATAAGAGTGGGTCAAGGGAAGGATTTGGACTTTGTTGCCCCTCATTCACCACATTGCTCCTTTACCAGTCTGATAAACTAACCCTGTTCCTTAGCTTTCATCAGGGATCTTACCTCTAGGTGTAAAAATCTCCTCATCTGTGGGACAGAAGAAATAAAGCTAGATCATCCCTTAGCTTTCACCCAGGAAAAGGCCTTTGCCTAGAGGTTAAGAACCTTTGGGTAGTCCCTATCATATTTAGATAATTAATAATACTACATTTGTTAATGTTTAAAATGTTTATAAATTTGTAAGATGTAAAGAATTGGGAGGCACTTGAGAGATCATTCTAATCAACCTTATCTTATATATGATGAATTTTAGACTTTGAGGAGGAAAATACCATAAGGCTTTCTGGTGGGCCTAGAAAAGACCTCCTGCAGAAGGTGATATTTAAGATGAGTTTTAAAGGAAATGATGGATATAAAGAGACAGCATCAAGGAGGAAGATCATCCTAGGCATGAGAACATAGCCAGGTTAAACATCCTGGAGACAGGCGTTATGGATCATTGTGCAAGAAACAAGTATACTAATCTTGCTGCTCATGGAGAACATGGTCTCTTCAGTCTAGGAGGAAATCCTCTAATCAGGAAACTGAGCATATTGTTTTTCCAGTGGGGGAAGGCTGAGAGAAAGTAAGTACTTATTAAGTGAAAAACAAACAAAAAAAAATTTAAAGTCATGTGGTGGAGGAGCAAGTAGGAAGTTAGTAGAAATAGCACTAAGTATAGAGGCAAAGATTGTGGAGTTTCAATACCATTCTTCTTCTGACTGCTACAAAGTCTCTAGGTTTTTCCTTATCTATAAAATGAGGGAAATTAGACTAGATGATGTCTAAGATCTCTTTCAATTCTAGGGTTGGGTTTTTTTGTTTTTTGCTTTTCTTAACATAATAGATACTAAGTACTTACTGACTTGACTCAAACCTCTCATCCTGTGACCACCTCCCCCACCAAACATCCTTTACACCCTATGCATGTGCTTCAGAATCCAGCAGACAGCTTTTGTCTTCCAGACCTAAATACCATTTTACTAGTATAGTTATTAAAGGATGTATTTACTGGGGAGAACATTAAAAAATGGGATACATTCTGTGTAAGATGCACAGATTTTCCTCATAGGCAGTTTTCATCCAAGATTGAAAGGACTAGAAGGGTCTAAGTACAACTGTTATTAGAGGCTGTGTCCTGGATTCTGTCTGTCCCTCCAAAATTCTAGATACTATTGGTGGAGAAGACTTTCAGAGAGATGATTTCATTTTTACAAACTTGGGCATTCTAGGCAAAGAAATTCTTGTGTCAATTCATAAGTAATTTAAATGTTGAATTCCAGATCCAGCAAAAATGATTATTTGTATTTGCTTTATATGTTTATCTAAGTCTATCAAAAGGCGGGGCAGCCTGGCAGCCTCTTACAGCAGAAGCAATTCTCCTGGTAAACTAAACTCATTCTATGACCCAATCCAAGTCACTTCTCTCTGGTCTTCATTTTACCCACAGTCACAAAGACATTAAATATCAGAGCTGGAATTCAAAACCATTTCCAGAACTTTCTATAAAATCCATGTGGTAGCATGCATCTCTTTTGATCAGAGCTGTGGGTATAGGTAATAAGTAATTTTGTGATTATGGATATTGAACTGGAAGGAACTTTATTAGCAGTTACCTAATCCATCGTCCTCATTTTACAAGTGTGAAAACCTCTGATATTTCTTATGAGACTAGCCCAGAGTCACACAGGGGGTAAAAGGCTTAGCTGGGACTTGAACCTCAATATGTGACTCTTAAGCTACCCCACAAATACTTTGGGTTGCTGCTGCATTAGGATCTCAAACATTGCAGTAGTCCCAAGTTAAACGTGCAGATCTCAGCTTCCTTGGCAAGTACCCAGTGAGGACCCAAAGAACCCAGCGAAGTTTTTCCCCTTTGACAAAAAGACCCCATTAAGTTTCTGACCAAAACGCAAGTAGTAGCATAGTCAAGTGACCTTTCTTTGATGTCAGGTAGCCTGAATGAGCTGCTTTATTTCTGGAATTTTCCAGAAGGCTGTGATTCATCTTTTACATATGGATCACAGAGTTTGGGCCTTTTCTTTTAATCCATGTGGTAGCACGCTTCCCCAGTGATCAAAGCTGTGAACACATATAATAAATGATTCATTTTCTGGGTCTTGACATAAGAAAATGATACCAGGATGTGTTTTCAATCACTGGGTGGACACAGAGTATTAATACTCCCGGCTTATGCTCTGCTTTTCTCCACATAGGGGGTGTCCAGTAATTGCTTATCAATGATAAAGAGGGACCACAATTGTCTTGCCGTGGAGAAAACATCTGCATGAAGAGGAGAAGATTTTTAGACTCTAAGCTTAGGAAATAATGTCTGGGATGACATATCTGTCATTTCCTTTGGCTTTATGCAGTTTTCTTCATTATATGGATTTGTCACATTAAGAAAAGAAAATGAATATTCACATGTAGTGGACACACTTGCATGCTCTTCCTCCAGGGCTTCAGTCAGTTGATACCCTCCTACTCACTGTTACTGTACAGGAGCCATCTTCTCTTCTTGGTGCAGCTGGGTGAGAAGATGAACACATCCCAGGCGTCTGAGGACTTGGTTTTGAATGCCCCTGCTGCCACTTGCACAATGTGCTCTGTGGGGCTGAGGGGAGATGGTTTCTGGAACCTTCAAATCTTTGAGCCCTATGACCTTAGAGTTCCCACCCAGTGGCACTACACTGACAGTTAAGTTAATCCATGAACTTGTCAACAGCATTAATAATGTTTGTTTAATTTTGTCTGCCCACATCTGTGATGCCAGTGGTGGCCTTCAGGTGGATACAGATCAGTCTAGAGCCTTCAAGAATCACCTAGGATCACTGAGAGAAGTTCTAGATCCTGATAATTAAGCCCTATTTAAAGTGTTTGTAAAAGCAAACAAAAGCATTCCCCACTAATGTTTGCCAGGAAAGAGAGGCAATTTTTCATGTCTTTAAATCTAGATAGTAAAAATGGTTTGCCCAGAGTCACTCAGCCAGTGGGTGTCAGAGGTAGCACTGAAACAAAGGCCTTCGTGACTCTGAGGTCATCTTCCTATCTATTATGCCGTGATGCCCCACAGAAAATTAGTCCTGTACAATTAGTAGTAATAGTAGTAGTAGTAGTAGTAGTAGTAGTAGTAGTAGTGGTAGTAGTAGTAGCAGTAGTGGTAGTAGTAGTAACAATAAATTGTATTTGCATAGTGTTTTAGGTTTGCCCACCTTCTTTTCTGATTGTGTATTTTCTGAATTATATCTCTTCTGCTCCTTTATACAGTAACCATTAGTACTGACATGTGTGTAGTACTTTGTAGTATTTTCTTTTCTTTTTTTAATGGTATTTTATTTTTCCAAATACATGCAAAGATATTTCAACATTCATTCACCTTCGCAAAATCTTGTGCTCCAAATTTTTCTCCCTCTCCTCCTCCTTCCCTACTCTCCAAGACAGCAAGCAGTTTTTCTAAACATATTTCCATATTTATCTTGCTGAGCAAAAGAAAAAAGAAAAAAGAAAAAAATCAGATCAAAAGGGAAAAAAACCCACCACAACAAAAGGATGAAAACACTGTGTTTTGATCCACATTCAATCTCCATACTCCTCTCTCTAGATGTGGATGGCTCTTTCCAACACAATTCTATTGGAATTGTCTTGAATCACCTCATTGTTGAGAAGAGCCAAACCCATCATAGTTGAGCTTGAATTCATCACTGTAATCTTGTTGTTACTGTAAGCACTTTCTTTTTGTTATTTTGTTTGTGTTTACATTAACCCAGCATTATCCTCCATATGCGGTATTCTGAGTGTTCCTCTCCCCCTCCAGATTTCTTTCCCCTTCCTCCCATCACCATCACCCTTTAGGTCACTGGCAATTTTGAGTATTCAAAGCAGTGTATTCCAGTTGCTAGAGGTGATTTTTTTTTTTTTTTTTTGATGGAACTTGGACTTTGCCTGCTCCCTAACTATTGACAGAGGAGAGACTATTGATATCAACCAAAGCCCCAAGCAAAAAGTGAGGCTGTTCATTTTTCATTTAAGAGAGACTCTAAGGCAGGACCTTCTATTCAGATCATTGAACTGGGAGGGAGGGGCAGAGACTGCGAGCCACTGAAGATGTGGTAAGTGGCCCCTCATTTCATTCCCAGAAAGAGGGACTCTGGCCCTGACATTAGGTTTAACTGCAAGAAAGGCTTTCTCCTAATTCCCCTCAGGCCTTGGAGACTGATAATGTCACTTTGGAGACATGGTCCTATTCCAATTCTTCAGCTCTGCTGGAGAATTCCAGAGTCTTTCACAAGCCCTGGCCTGCCTTGGCAGCCTGCTGTCTCTCTCATTTTTCTCTAAGTGACTTCATGAAGCTTCAGGAGCCGTCCAATATATTCCTTCCCTCCCTGTACAGTCTCCCAAAGAGCCATCAGGGTGTGTTCCCCTTGGCAGACTCAATGACAAGGAGGGCTCTTCATATCCACCCTGAGCCAGGGTCCGGCACTATGAAGCTGCAGTCAGAAGGTGGCCAGGGTGGTACCTGGCCCAGCTGGGTCCCTAACTCCAGAATTTTCTTCCAGGGTGGGAGGGGAGAGAGATGAGCTTACAGGCTGATTCTGAGCCCCACCCATTTCCTTCTCCTCCCTGTGAGCTATTTCTGCGTGGGGTCCGAAACAGCTGGAGGTGGTGTCTCATTCCCTGTTGCTTAGAAAATAAATAAATGAAGACATGCTCTCTGACAAACACCCTCCCACCCCCAAAAGGGCTCCTTTCCTTTCCTCTGGAATCGCCATAGGGCAGCATGAAAAATAATGAATTCTCTGAGTCACGGAGAGTAGCAATTGCCAGCTTAGAAGGGACTGGGCTGTCTTTTGGTCTAGAGAGGTTGTCTGCTACAGCTGCTGCATAGGACAAACTCCTCCCCCATCATTGTATCATGGACCCTTAGCGGGGAGTGGGACTGTCAGGCTTCCTGCTTCCAGATCCTGGCTGTCTTGCCACTGACGTGATGCTGAAGAATGGGTTCCTTTGGCTATACAGGAGTGTTGTTTGGATTCAAAAATGTGTGGCCTCCACCTTTTTCCTCTGCACCCTGGCAACTCTCCTAATGTACAAGTCCCCAGAGGGACCTAGGCTGTTACAAACAGCCCCACCTAAATAAAGTACAGAGTCAGGGTGGACCTGCTTCCTGTATGATGAAGGACCCTCTACAGGGTTTTGAAATCATTTAACATCCTATGGCCCCACCTACTTTTCCCCTCTCATGATGTTGTTGTTATTATTGATGATGATAAATTATTGTTTTAACTTTTGATATTGTGTTTTGTCTCTAGGGGAAGAAGTCTTTGTGTAAATGAGATAGATTAGAATTTCTGAAGGTTTGCAATGTTGGTAGCCTTAGAAATCTCTAGTCTGATTT
Source organism: Sarcophilus harrisii (assembly GCF_902635505.1). Lineage (NCBI taxonomy): Eukaryota > Metazoa > Chordata > Mammalia > Dasyuromorphia > Dasyuridae > Sarcophilus > Sarcophilus harrisii. The sequence continues at coordinate 483,387,509 of NC_045427.1, read as the reverse complement.
GAAAGTGTACTGGAAAGAATCCTTGACTAAGAATCTATTATTCCCTATCGCAACTAAAATAGATCAGTTAGCCTTTCTGGGCCTCAGTTTGCTCACCTGTGAAGTAAGAGGATTGAACAAGATGAACTCTTAACAACCTATGCAATTTAGGCTTTATATGCTCTTTTTGGAAAAAAAAAAAAAAAAAAAAAAGATCTTTTCTAGGCCTTAGTTTTCTTATCTATAAAATGCCAGTGATCCTCAGAGATGATCACTAAAGTCCCTTTTATTGATGATGCTATGTGACACTAATACTCATACTCATCCACATGGTCACTCTGTTGAGTGACAGTTAAAAATCTCTGCAAGCCTGGCCCACTGGTGCTTGGGCAGCACTCAGGGCCTCCTTTCATTTCTCTTTTATGTTTACTCCAAAAGCAAACAAACAAACAAACAAAAAACCCCCACACATGTGAACTGTGCTGTTCTAGAAATGAGATTTGAGGGGGGAAAGCCTTGAAATTCATCTGGTGTCACTTAGTGACAGAATGATGAGATTAGATTCAGGGAACCAAAATGAGATTAGGTCAGGGAGTTAAGAGGTTAGTGACAGGTTTGGGGTTCAAGGAACCAAACGGAGAGGATTGGCTCCCCCAAACTCCCTTAGGATTGGCACCAGGCAGGGAGTTGTAGGAACCCCCGTCTGGTGGCACAGAGGTCCTTCCTAAAGGAATTTACGAATCTAAAAAACTAGACTGATAAAAAGAAGTTTATTACTGGCATTGGGAAGTCAGCCTTTGCTAATGCATGAACAGAAAGGCTGATTTCCTTAGTGGCAAGGTGCCGACAGGAGAGTAAAGTTTCTAGAAGAGAAATCTCAGCAAAGAGATATAAAGTCTTATTAAGGAAATAGGTGGGAGAAATAAAGAGAAGGTAACTCTGAAATAGAATATTCCAGCGGGCAGAGTTTGCTGCTATGCAAAACTTGCATGCAAACATGGAAGAGTTTCCCTGGCATGGTATATTAGGTCCTCTGTGAGGAATGAGTTTAAATTGACTCTTTTTATAATGGAAGTCGTGGCTACAAGCCCAGGACAGTTCTTGATAGGAACTGGGTTTCAGCTTGAGCTGGAATTGAATAGAAAATCTTAGAATTGAATGGGTGTTTCTCCAATTCAGTGAGGTTAGAATCTCCAACTACTCAGCTAGCCCCACCTAGATAACAGAATGAAGTAGCTTGTCTTGGGGTGGGGTCTTTACAGTGGCAGGATTCAAAGAGAAAGTCTCCTTAAAGGAGTTTCTCAAGTGCTCTACCTCATGGCTCATTCCCAAAGTCAGAGAGAGAGAAACAGAAAGAGTTTTGGGGCTCCCCTCATCAAGATGACCATGCTTCCCAAGAGATGCGCTTAAAAAACAGCTATGTGTTAAAGGGTGGAGACAGTAATGAAGGTTGTGACTGAGGTGAAAATCCTAAAGAAGCCTCCTAGGCTAATTTCTCAATTAGCCAATTTTTTCTAGTTCCTACTTCCCACTGGTCTGCCCTCGGATGGTCCTAGGACCATAGATCAAGGACTTACCTCTTCATCCTGCAATCAGTCACTAAGCATTCATTAAATGCTTCCTGTGGATCCTAGAGAACTCAGCTTGCCCAGGGTCTCACAGGCTCTGATCTTAGGATAAGAGAACTGTAGTTTTGGGGCTAGAAGGGGGAGAGGCCCTCAAGTTCAGCCCTCATTTTACAGCCTCAGAGAAGACTGGTCATACATAGTTAATTAACCAAGGCAATGGTCGACCTACTCATCACACTCCATTACCTGTCATCTGGAAGTGCATTTGTACCACGTGGTTAGACTGTAATTTAGACAACACATACTCATTGGGGCAGGTTTTTGGTTTTGTTTTCCACTAGAGACTATCAGTTGATATAATGTGACCCATGATGATTAGCTTGAGGACCCTGCAAAGTGATTGACCTATGTTTGAAAGTGTGTCATTTTAAGAGATAGCATATTATTACCTGACACTAAGACTCTAGGCTTAGATATAATTAGCATTTTCCTTGCCCTTTGACTTCAAGATTAGATTAATAGAATACAGGATCTAGTGTAGTCTTTTTTTTCTTTTTTTTTAAATTATAGCTTTTTATTTTCAAAATATATACATGGAGAATTTTCAGTATACATATATATTGAACATACTATATATGCATATACATGGATAATTTTCAACATTCACTCCTACAAAACCCTGTGTTCCAATTTTTCTCCCTCTCTTCTCTCACCCCCTCCCCAGATGGCAAGTGATCCAACATATGTTAAATATGTGCAGTTCTTCTACACATATTTTCACAATTATCTTGCTGCACAAGAAAAACCAGATCAAAAAGGAAAAAAAAAATGAGAAAGAAGAAAAAATGCAGGCAAACAACAACAAAAAGAGTGAAAATGCTAGGTTGTGGTCCACATTCAATTCCAACAGTTCTCTCTTAGGGTACAGATGACTCTCTTCATCACAAGATCATTGGAACTGGCCTGTATCATCTCATTGCTGAGAAAAGCCACATTCATCAAAATTGATCATAGTATAATCTTGTTGCCTTGTGTATAATGCTTGTGTATAATGAACTCCTAGTTTTGCTCATTTCACTCAGCATCAGTTCATGTAAGTCTCTCCAGGCCACTCTGAAATCATCCTGCTGGTCGTTTCTTACAGAACAATAATAATATTCCATAGCATTCATATACCATAACTTATTCAGTTATTCTCCAATTGATGGGCATCCACTCAGTTTCCAGTTTTTTGCCACTACAAAAAAGAGCTGCTACAAACATTTTTGCACATGTGGGTCCTTTTCTCCTTTTTATGATCAAAGATACAAGCCCAGTAGAAACACTGATGGCTCAAAGGGTATACACAGTTTGATAGCCCTTTGGGCATAGTTCTAGATTTAATGTACGGGTTCTTAATCTGTTTTGTGTCTTATACCTTGTTGAAGCCCAGGGAACTTTTCTCAACAAAATGTTTTCAAAGACATAAAGAAAAGTAGATTGGATTTCAAAAGACATCCGTTTTGTTGAAATACTCTTATTAAAATATTAAGTTTCAAATTCATGAAACCCAATTTACGCACTGGACTGTGTCTTTCTACAGAGGATGTAAATGACTTGCCTCTAAGTCAGTCCACTAGGTCATGTCTCTGAATCTCAATTTTCTGCATTATAATGAGGAGATAGGCTAGGAAGTAGAGACCTCTTCCAAGTTCCCTTCTAGCTCTAAACTTATAATCCTAATGGTTCAGCAGAGACTCTCTTCTAGGCCTTCTTACTCCAAACACAGAGCACTAACGAATCCTACCTTTCAGAATCTTTTCATTGGGTGTCTTGCCCAGGATTTACAAGAAAAAAAAAAGGGAAAACTTAACAGGAATTTTTAATCATATGAACTTGAATCTTTATTGAAGTTTGGTTTTTGTGAACTTGGGTTTTGAAACCTGGGAGTGGAAAGAGTTTAAATTTTGTCAATTTTAGATCTAAGTATTTTGTTAAGGCATAATATATGTATATGATGTGTCTTTATATATATATATATATATTTTTTTTTTTTTTTTTTTTTTTCTGAAGCAATTGGGGTTAAGTGAATTGCCCAGTGTCACACAGGTAGGAAGTGTTAAGTGTCTAAGGCCAGATTTGAATTCAGGTCCTCCTGACTACTGATGCTCTTTATCCACTATACCAACTAGCTGCCCCTCATACATGTATTTTTTTATAACTGTGTGTGTGTTATCTTAAAGATCAGATAGGACAGCCACTCTTTTTTATACATATGTCAGAAATGAATACTAGTGTCTGTGGTTCAGCATCAATTCTTCAGACTTCAAATCCCAAATCCCATTGCTTTCTCACTTCAACTTGCTGCTGCTGTCCTTCATCTGAAGGCAGGATCTCCCATCAATAAATCTTGGAATGCAAATGATATTTGTATTTCAGGGTGCTGCCCTTACATACATATACACATACACACACACACACACACACACAGCCTGAGCCTTTATAGTACAGATAGACTAGGTGGGTCATTTTACATTTCTGCCTAGCCTTTTAGCTCGTGACCCCAGTAACTTGACATATAAATAAATCATACACCTGTTTTCAGATTCTATGGGATTCTGTTTTTGGCAACCTCTCTGTCCATATCAGCAGATATGTGTGTTTTCCAGAACCAAAAAGTATTACCAGATACCTTTACTGGGCAGCTGTGTGAGGGAGAGAACAGGTAGAATCATTTTTTTAAAAAAATCTGCATTTGCATCCTTTTGATTTTCTTTTTAGAACACTTGATTAGAAAGGCAGCGTGAGGATGTTGTAAAGCGTATTGTACTTGGCATCAGGAACAATTTGAGCTTCGATTTGACCTCTGGCTTTGAGACCGTGGGCCACTTAACCTTTCTGAACCTTCTTTTGCTCCTCCCTAAAGTGGAGATAATTATTCCTGTCATACCTATCTCTCCAGATTTTTGTGAAGCACGAAAGCAATAATGGATGTAAAAGTTCTTGGCACACTTTAAAACATTTTTCTGTTAACATCAGCTATCTTTTATCATAAGGAGGGAGTCTTGTGTTATGGGAGAACCTGAACAAAGGTTTTCTGACAGTTCCTTCAGGCTCAGTTTCCTGTTATCTTTTTTCCTTTTTCTTTTCCCTATCTAGGTGTGCCAGTGGATAGACCTTAGATCTGGAGTCATTAAGACTCCAGTCCAAATTTGGCCTCAATACTTACTAGTTGTGTGACTGGAAAAATCATTTAAACGCTGTTTGCCTCAGTTTCCTCAACTGTAAAATGAAAATATCTCCCGGTATAATTATGAGGCTAAAATGAAATATTTGGAAAGTGTGTTAATGAACTTTAAAGTGCTAAATAAACTTTAAATGCTAGCTATCATCATCATTATCATTGTAGTTATCTATAAATTGGGGATAATATCCTTTAGATTGCAAGGATCAGAGGAGATGTCTTTGCATGCTGTCTTTGTCCAGCACCCATGGTAAGAAGGTATCCTTACTCAAAGATGGAGCAAGAAACCTAGAAGGAACCCGTCAGGATAGGAGAAGCCGTGTGATGTGGTGGTTAGAGTACTGGTCTTGGAGTCAGGAAGACAGGGATTCAGATCTCTTCTCAGATATTTACTAGATGTGTGATGCTAGGCAGGTCACTTCTCCTTTCTGACTTGTAAAATGAGAGTTGGATTCAGTGGCCTCTTAAGGTCTCTCATGGTTCTAAATACATGCTCCTTTGACCTCTTGAGTTTATTATTGTTTACAGGAAATTCTCAATTCAGAGGTCTCTGAATGAACATCCTTCAAAGTCCCTGAGACAGGTGAACAGTCACAATTGTATACTAATTACTGAGAACACCTGTGACACCCATGTCACACCTGGGACAGGTGTGAGCATGAAGAGCTTTGTGCCTCAAATTTATTATAGCTCTAAAAGTTCAAAGCCATAGCCTAATGAAGCAGTCCTGCAGTGAACACTAGGAATAGACTATATCACTGGGAAATAAGCCTCCCCTCCCAGTGTCAAGTGTCAGACCCTGTGAGCTTTGCTGAATGTGGATCATACCACTCCTCTTTTTGATTTAAACTTCAGATCGAATATTTTTTTTAAGCATTTTTTAGGAATTTGTGTAGGAATGATGTGTAGCCATCAGCAAATGTGAACATGAATCTAGTATTTTTGTCAGAATCGAATGTGATCTACCCTTAATAAAAATGACAACATGTTTGTTTTATAGCGTACACACTGTTAGCTTACTGTTCCCAACTCACTTGGGAAGGAGATGGTATAAAGAGCAGTTTTCAGACTAGGAGGTTAAAGAAAAAAGTTTAATGTCTCCTCCACTTTGACTTTCCACTGATACACATCAGACTTGGGATTCAAAACTTTAACCTGTAGAGCTGAAGGTCCTTTAGAGATCATCCTGGTGATGGATATAATATTGAAAGGGACACTTGAGATCATCCAGACCAATTTCTTCATTTTACAGATGAGACAACTGGGTCCCAATGACTTTGTTCACTTTGTGGGTTCAAACACAGGTTCTCTGACTCAAATCTAGCTTTGTCTACTCTACAGATGATGAAATGGAGGCCAAACAAAAGGAGTGACCAGCCTAAGATCATAGATCCATGGTCATTACTGGAGCTGGGGCTCAAACTCAGATCATGAGATGTAGAACCTTTCAGGACCTTAGAGATCAGACAAGACAGCCACCTATTCTTCTTCCATTTGGGGCAGGACTGAGTATCAAATGACTATTTCAACATCAATTCTTGTCTTTGAATCCCATTGCATTTTCCACTTAAGCTTGCTGCAGTGGTTCTTCATCGGAAGGAGACAGACTCTTCATCACTGAGATCTTGGAATGCAAATTTACCAGTATGAAAATGGTGTCTGTACTGCATTGTGCTATCCTGAAGAACAAAGGCCCTGTCTGAAGTATTCTACTTCATTAGTGTCTTTACTTTACTGATCATAGTTGGTGGTCCATAAATGGTCTTATGAATTTTTAAAAGGTATTTATTAAGCACTTATTATATACAAAGCAGTAGGGGGTACAAATAGAAAAGTGCAGACGTCCCCTGCTCTCAAAGAGCTTCTCTTCTAGTGGAAGAGGCATTTAGGTGTTCTCTACTACAGTTCATATTTCTAAAAGGCTCTTGTGATTCTTAGGGTGTTCCTGCCAAGCAGATTATAACGGAGCATCTGGAATGGCATTTCCACTGATAAAAATAGTTTGTTAGCACCAGGGACATGAGTGTTGCAAGTATTCTTTTCTGGTCCTTAAGTAGATATGGCTGCTGTGGAAATGGGGGCTTTCTCACTTGCAGAAGCAGTTGCCAGGTGGCTTTCTGGGATGATGGCTGCAAGGGGCAGGTCTAGAAACCACCAGAAACACTGGTGGTCTGGGGCCCACCACCATTCCTGGGGCTCTTGGATTTATCTGCCCATAGATGGCAGTTTGGTCAGTGCTTGGTAAAAAGGTTTGTTTCACTTCAACATAAAAAAACCTTAATTATAAAAACTTTCTGGCAAAGAAATGGGCTATCCCTGGAGATATTCAGTGAAAGTTAGGTGGGTCATCTGTTGGGAAGGTTGTAGGCTATACTAGAAAACTCCAAAAATCCATTCTAACACTAAAATCCATCTTTCAGTAATCCACAAACATGTGTCTATGATCCCTCATTGGGACATGGAGGTGACTCTATGCTCTCAAAGCTAAACCAGCTGAATCCAACTTCTGGTGCTTCTTATCAGTTTGGAAAGGTTTTGAGTGTAGGCCTCTACCATCTGAGAACTTGCCTAGCTAATTTTGGAGAGGTTCATAACCAGATTGGCCCAAGGATGATGGATTTTTTCCTAGTAACAGCTGTCAAAGATCATCTACCAAGTCACACAGGAGTTGCATGTGGATGAAAGTGGTTCACACACACTGACAACTCACTCATCCTAGAAGCATTTAGTTGGTCTATAAGTATTAAGTGTCTACTATGTGCCAGTACTTGGGCTATAAAGAAAAACAGAAAACAGTTCCTTCTCTCAGGTAGCCCCCAATCTAATGGGGGAGACAACATACAAATAGCTGTGTACAAATAAGAAATCGGACAAAATAGAGTTAATCAGTTAGAAGGAACTACAATCCTGTCCTGTTGCATATAAAGTGTGACTAAGTAAGGGGGTTTTCCAGGTGAGGTTTCAGGAGTCATTCTCAGTGCTAACTGACCACATTTTTTGTATTCTCATGTCACAAGGGTCTTACCTGTCCTGAACCCTACCATGTGTGGGTGACCTCTTCTAACATAACTCTGTGTTTCATTTTGACTTTGTGGAAAGAAATGCTCTCATGGTAAAACCTGGTGGAATTCACATATACCTTTTACTGTGTACTTAATATTCATCTCTTCTCATTCTTCTATGGGGTAGGCAGTATTTGTAGTTGAAGCAGCCAAGTGATGCAGGCCACTGGGAATCAGGAGGGACTTGATTTCAAATCAATCTTGGTTTCCTTATCTGTAAAATATGAATAATAATAAATAAAAATAAGTAATGATTAAATAATAAATGAATAAAAATAAATTTTAAAAACCCTGCCTTTCAGGGTTATAATGAAGATCAAATGAGATGATCCTTGCAAAGCATTTAGCGGAGTCTGACACAGAGTAAGTGCTTTATAAATGCCATATTGATGAGGATAGTGGTGGTGCTACTGCTAGTGATAGTGTTCATGGGAAAGCCTTCCTTATTTACATTTTTAACCAACCCTTTGAAATTCTTCTGTCCCTTTATGTCCCTTGATTTAAGCTTTCATGGAAGAACTTCTTCATCTTACCTCCACTTTCTCGTCATCTACTCGTCATCCACATCCCCCTTTCCATAGCCACCAACCCTTTCCAAAGTTAACAGGAAAAAATAATGATAAATGTTGGAGGGAATGTGGGAAAACGAGACACTAATACATTGTTGGTGGAGTTGTGATCCAGCCATTCTGGACAGCAATTTGGAACTATGCCGAAAGGGCTATCAAACTGTGCATACCCTTTGACCTCATAGTGTCTCTATTGGGTCTGTATCCCAAGGACATCATAAAAAAGGGAAAAGGCCACATGTATAAAAATGTTTCTAGTAGCCATTTTTGAGTAGACTCAAATTCAAATCTGGCCTCAGACATTTAACACTTCCTAGCTGTGTGACCCCTGGGCAAGTCACTTAACCCCAACTGCCTCAGCAAATAAAGAAAGTCACTTAACCCCAATTGCCCCCAATTAACTCCAAGAAAGAAAGAAAAAAGAAATGATCAGCAGCATAATTTCAGAAAAGCCTGTAAAGACGTGAACTGATGCTAAACAAAGTAAGTGGAACCAGGAAAATATTGTACACAGCAACAAGATTATGTGATAATCAGTTCTGATGGAAGTGACTCTTCAACAGTGAGATGATTCATACCACTTCCAATAGTCTTGTGATGGAGAGAACTATTTGCACCCAAAGACAAGACTGTGAGGCCTGGGTATGGATCACAACATAGTATTTTTATCTTTTTGATTGTCATTTGCTTGTTTTTTTTCTTTCTCCATTTTGATCTAATTTTTCTTGAGCAGCATGATAAATTTGGGGGATATATAGAAGAATTGCACATGTTTAACCTATATTGGATTACTTGCTGTCTAAGGGAAGAGAATAGGGAAAAGAAGGGAGAAAAATTTGTAACACAAAGTTTGCAAGGGTGAATGTTGAAAGTTATCTTTGCATATATTTTGAAAATAAAGATCTTTTTATTATTTTTTAAAAAAAGTTAACAGTGACCTCCATAATAAGTCCCTGACATTTCTATCAGAGCCTTGATCAGTCAGTATCACATTGGACTTGCCTGAGCAGGTTATTGAATCTCTTGGAGCCTCAGGTTCCTGATCTGTAGAAAGGGTGTGTGTTGCCAGGATCAAATTAAATAACAAAGTGCTTTGCCAACTTTATGCACTATGGCAGGGGTCCTCAAACTACAGCCCACGGGCCAGATGTGGCAGCTGAGGACGATTATCCCCCTCACCCAGGGCTATGAAGTTTATTTAAAGGCCCACAAAACAAAGTTTTTGGTTTTACTATAGTCCGGCCCTCCAACAGTCTGAGGGACAGTGAACTGGCCCCTATTTAAAAAGTTTGAGGACCCCTGCATGGAGCTGTCAGCTATTATTATTAATGATGTTAATATGGTTTTATTCAGTTAATTCTGGCTTCATAATCATAATAGCTCCCTTTTAATGATCAAGCACAGTGAGATAATAGTACAAATATTATTATTGATCCTATTTTACATATGAGGAAATTAGCAAAGTTGCTTATCCACAATTCCATGTCTAGCATCAGAGCCAAGACCAAGTTTTCTGACTTCAAGTCCTTTGCTCCTAGCATTGCAATTTGCTGTCAGCCTGTGAAAGGTTCAGAGATTTCAAGGCACATTACAGAAAGCTTCTCCTAAACTGACCTTACTACAAGGTTCGTTGATAATAAATAAACCACTAAGAAAACATTTATTTATAGGAAAAGGCCTTGCATTGGGTGTAGGCAGTCCAATGGATCCGCATGGTCCTGTGGTTTGGGGTTTTGTACCACCATAGAGAGAGCTCTAGGCTTCAGTCCAGTGTGACCCAACTCCAGTTGCCTTCCCATCTTATACAGAGTGGCTCAAATAAGCCTGAACTCAGAAGTTGACATATTTCCTATAAAGTCAGAGACTCTCATCATGAATATATTCATTAATCATTTTAAATCAAGGGTTCTTAATCTGGGGTTAAGTTTTTAAAATATTTTTATATATTTCAATATAAGTGGTTTCCTTCATAACTCTTTGTATTTGATCCTAATTCATTTAAAAACGGTATATTCAGAAGGTGTCCGTAAGGCTTCATCTAACTTCCAAAAGGACCCATGACACAAAACATGGTTAAAAGTTCTCATTCCAGATGTTTTTCTGTATGTCTTCCCCTCTTTCCCTCCAGGTGAAAAGGCTAATACCCTACATAAATCATTCCCTCTATCCTCATCAAAGATACCATTTATTCAAGCCTGATATTCTCTTTTGAGAGAATGACTATCAGAAGGCTATCAGAAAATGCTGCCCCTGAGCCCAGAGCTGGGAAGAAGACAGTTCTCTTGCCTTGTAGTGAAAGCTTTCTGCCTTTTCCTGTGAAGTCTGAATTAGACACGTGCCGGCTTGGGGGAGGCAGCCATATAGTCCTCAGTAGAACTATGACTCAACAGCTGGGAGCAATCCAAATCCAGTCTGGAGAGGATCCTTTCCTTGAGTAGAAGGATGGACCGAACAGCTACAAGATCAGCATTTTTCAACTTGAACGAAAACAGCCAGTAATCTGAAGGACATAGTGAGCCCACAGAGAAGGAATTTGCCGTGCTAGTTTGCCTTTGAAACCATACCATGCTAGAAGAGAAATAGCCAGGCAGATGTAATAGAGGGAGAGGAAGGCTTCACTTTGGGAAAGTAGCCAAAAATGAATTAATCTCTTTCTTCTTGCCTAGCCGAACCCTTCCCCCCATTCATTCACTTTGCCTTGTTTTACATGGGGTCGGCTAAAGTCGCTATGAATGGAGTAGCCAGAGACCCAGAGTTCCCCTCAGAGCAGGCTTTGAAGTTCTCAAGCTGTTTGTATAGGCAGAGCATTCATCACCTGTAGGTAGGCGCCCCTAAGGAACAGGGGGACAGCCCTCAAGCCATTCAGTTTGACTACAGGCATTTATTGTGAACCTCCTGTGTGAAAAGCAGGATAGGGTAAGGGATAGAGAACCGGCCTCAGAGTTAGCCTTACATCCTAACCAAGTGACTCAGAACATACCACTTAATCTCTGTGCCTCTCTCTGCACCCCCATTCCTCCCACCCTCTTAAGACTTGTTTGATTATGAACTCAAGGACAGGGACTGCCTTTCTTTGTATCCCCAGCACTTAGCACAGTGCCTGGCCCATAGTAGGTGCTGAATATAAATATTTATTAACTGAGCAGCTGACTCTTAAATTGCACAGCAGCTGCTGACCTGCATTAAGAGAGAATTTCTTCCCTGGGGATTTCCTTTGCCGATGAAGTCATGGTTCCAACTGCAATAGTGCAGATGCTAAAAGATGCTTCAGAGAGGACAAAATGGAGGTATTCCTCCCCTCACTAGGTTTATATCCTACTGGATTGATTACCTGGTTAGCCTCCCGGAAATCACGTAAATCAAATATAAATTGAATGTGAGAGCTGTTAAAGGATAAATAAAGGTACCATTAAGACTTCTTCCTTTTATTGGCTTTTTTCTGTGTCACACAATGAAATTTCTTCCATCCTTGAAAAGTCTTCCCTTAACTGGTCTACCCTGTCCAATTACTGTCCCATTCAGGAGTGTGCTAGTAAATGTGTAACAATGGATTATCTCAAAGCATGACACAAAACAAAACATTTTGTGTTTAATTTGCATTATTAACATTTTCTTCATCACTTTCTTAAGTCTAGACAATCAACAAAACAATAAATCAAGCTTTGATGGTTACTGTTTGTCAATTTTCTGAGGGGAAAATGCTCACATTGAAAATTTAATAATCTGTCTCAAGCCTGGTTGAGCTGGCCTCATCCCACCCTTGGCAATCCCTTTCCTTGCCTTCACTGTTAAATCTCTGGAACTACATATGTATGTATATTCTGTGCCTCTAGTTCCTCATCACTCAGTCACGCTTTGGCCCCTTCCACTCTAACTTCCACACCCACTACTCTAATGAAACCCTTCTCAAAGGTTAACAGTGACCTCTCCGAAGTAACTGACATTTCCATCAGGCTTTACGGTTTACCAAGTGCTCTAACCCTCTCAGTAGGCACTTCAGGCATTATTATCCCTATATCACAGGACTAATAAATTCCAGCTGAGGTTCCAGAAGGCCAAAGTACATATAGAGGAGACCATGAGTTAAGGCAAAATGTAAGGCTGCAAAATAGGGGTCATCAGTGTGCTACTTTGTGTGTACTCCCATTTCCCTATATACTGGCCCTTCAAAGAGAGTTTCCAACACATTGAAGGTATTTAGGATATGTGCTCTGCAGGCCCACTCATTTATTGAAAGACTGTGCCATAGGATATTGAACTTAGGGACAGGGACTGATTGCTTATGAGTCCTGACCTGGCCCTTGACATGTCGGTTTCCTCATCAATGAAATGGGAATCATAATGCCTAAAATACCCATCTCCCAGGACAAAATAATTGAAGCATGCCTTTAATTCCCATCTCAATGGCTTTCATTTATTCAGAAGACCATCTACAATAATAGGTGCCTCTTGTTCTTTCCACCCTTTGCCTAGCATTCAAAGCTCTGTATTTTGGTGCCATTCTTCCTTTCCAGGCTAATTTCATATAAAACCTTTCAATATACCTGGACATTAGGGTCAAGCCAGACAGTTCTCCCACAACATGCTCTCTGCTTTCCTGCTCTTTGTCTAGGATGTCCTGTCTCCCCCCTTCAATATCTTTTAAAATTCAGCTTACATGGACTTACAAGTTCATGAAGATGCCTGCCATCCCTTTCCTCAATCAGTAAGATTCTTTTATACCACACATGAATAGCATGATAAATTTATGAGAGTCCCAAAGGGAGATTGAATCAAAGCCCCTACAGTCAAATCTTGAATCTATAGTTGCAAGCCCAATTCATTGATCTTCTCTTTCTCTATTTTATGCAAGTAGGCCTTTAGAGATATAAATTTCCTCTTATTACCGCTTTGGCTGCATCCCACACATTTTGGTATGTTGTCTCATTATTGTCATTCTCTTGGATGAAATTATTGATTGTGTCTATGATTTACTATTTTGCCCATTCATTCTTTAGGATGAGATTATTTAATTTCCAATTACTTTTGGTCTTTTATTGAATGTAATTTTTATTGCATCGTGATCTGAAAAAATGCATTTACTCTTTCTGCCTTTCTGTGTTTGATTTTGAGGTCTTTATGTCCTAATATATGGTCAGTTTTTGTAAAGGTTCCATGAACTACCAAGAAGAAAGTTTACTCCTTTCAGTCTCCATTCAATTTTCTCCAAAGATCTATCATACCTAACTTTTCTAGTATTTTGTTTACCTCTTTAACTTCTTTCTTATTTATTTTGTGTTTTCATTTATCTAATTCTGAGAGTGCAAGGTTGAGATCTCCCACTATTAGTTTTGTGGTCTATTTCTTCTCACAACTCTCTTAACTTCTCCTCTAGGAATTTAGATGCTACACCACTTGGTGCATATATAGTTAATATTGATATTGCTTCATTATCTATGCTACCCTTTAGCAAGATATAGTTTCCTTCCTTATCTCTTTTAATTAGATCAATTTTTGCTTTTGCTTGATCTGAAATCAGGATGGCTATCTGTTTTTTTTTTAACTTCACTTGATCTTGAATCTATAACTTAAAATCTGTGTGACCTTGAGTAAGCTATTTCTTCCATACCTCAGTTTCCTTATTGCAGAGTAACATTGTGGAAAATGCAATGAATTTGGATTCATAGGACCTAGGTTCAAATCCTTTCTCTTCCTTTACCTTTTAAACTTTTTTTTTCAACAAACAGAAACCTTTTCTTTCTCACTTTCTTCCCAATGGGAAAAAACAAAACTCTTTAATAAATGTTTAGTCAAGCAAAAAGAAAAAAATTCCTGTATTGAGCATGTCCAAAAAAATTTCATTTTCTTCCTCTTCCTTCCTGTGTGATCTTGAGTGAGACACTTCACTTTTATAGCTCTGAGCCCTATGAAATTCTACTTCGTATTAGGTCTCATGGGTCTCAATTATCTTACCAGTTGTATGACTGTGGACAAGTCACCTAACCTCTCCAAGTTATAGAGCCTGAGGATGAAGTCCCAAGTCCTTGATTGACATGTGGTTGTCTATACATGTTTATGTGTTGTATTCTCCTGTTAGAATCTCAAGTTCTCTAAGGACAAGAATAGATATTCTTTCAGTCTTGTATTTTGCTTGAATGATGCTTTGCTCACTATAGGTTGAATACAATTGAATTAAGGGTGTTTGACTTTTTCAGTGATATTGGGGAAAGGCCAATAATTCACTTTATAGACTCCAAAGGTCCCTGGAGACTACTATTGTTTTTATAGCCAAGTGGGACTTTTTTTCTCCCATTAGTATGAAATTGCCCATACATCTTGTTGTGAGTTAAACTGGTTGTGTTTGAGTAGACTCTAGCCCACTTAAGAGTTATAATTTGGTTACTTATCATTATTAGCCATATAAGTTTGGAATTTGTTCTTGAGTTAAAAAAAAAATAGAGTTTCTTTTCAAAACAAATTCCCCCCATTGTATAGTAATCTTTCCATATACTTCTTTTATTATGTCACATAATTCATTATTAACATCTCAAGTCCCCAGCTTCACAAATGCAGCATTCCTGGTAGCTACAGCACATCTTTTTTTTTTTTTTTTTTACTTCTTAGGCAAATACAGTATCTCCTCACCTAATACAACTTGTTATTTGTGAAGGTAGTTCAGGTCACCTGAATAATAGCATCTCCCTACTTTGATCAGAATTTTACCAGTATTGCTCAAAGTTTCCTTGCTGAATTTCTACTTTGAAAACTTTACACCTCATCTTAAGTTGGAATTTGTTATATTCTTAGCTCTCTTGGTTCACTTGACTGTGAATTCATCTCATTCTCCTTTACTAAGTCATCTTCCATCTTCCCCCTCTATGAACATTCTCATTTTTGTGATCTTATCCAGTCTCACTAGTTCAGGATCATATCTCTGTAGGTAACTCTCAATCTAAATGTCAGATCCAGTCCATAATTAAATCCAAGTCATAGCCTTTCCATTGAACTCATTCCTACATTACTAATTCCAGCTGGAGATCTTTTCCCAATGGTCCTATCTAGATAGGAGCATTTCAGACTCAGAATGTAATAATCTTCCCCACTATGGTTATCTTTCCTATTCACTTAGGTCATAACCTGGGATTTTTCCTTCTTTCTTTCTTGTCCCTCAACTCCTACATTGAATCAGTTGCCAATTTCTTGACTAAGTATCCATAACAACTTCCAGCATCTGTTTGCTTAGTATAGAATGGCTCAATAGAAAGAGTGATGGATTTGAAGTAGATTCAAATCTTGACTGATACTTCCTTCAAAAAAGCTTTTTTCAATGAATAAAAAAAAAAGAATCTGTTTTTTTATTTCTTACACCTCTCTCCCATTGGGGGAAAAAAAGAAAAAACTTGTCACTAATATGCATAATCTTAATAGCTTCTCACAGTTGCTTTACTTCCACAGGGAATCCATACTCCCCGGGGTTGCCAAAATAGTCTTCCTGAACTTGCAAAAAGCTGGTGTTTCCTCTTTTGGTTCCTCCTAAAGAATAAATGTTTCTAAGTTAATTAGATTTCATTTCAGGTCAGTGACCTTCATTAGAATATAAGATCCATAAAGACAAGAAATGGGATTTTGGGGGTTGTTTTTTTTGTTTTTTTTTTTTTTTTTTGCCTTGGTGTTTCTATCACTTGGCACAGCTCTTGAAACATAGGAGCACTTAGGAAATGCCTGTTTATTGTAACTCCTAGTTCATTGATTGATCTGAGACTGGGCCAGCCCAGGATTAGGCCATGGATTTCTCCATCCCAAATTAGAAAGGTCCCATAGGATAATCCATTCTTTACTTGATAGTTGCTGTGTTTACCGATGATTCATTCTGGTTAGGGCCAGGACATACACAGCTCATGGTTTCAGAGGAGAAAATGGTTCATTCATTGGGAGGGAAGGGGTTCCTTGATGCACTAGAGGAATCAAATGAAGTTTTGCTATTTTGTTGAGCACGCAACTTTCTGGAGAACATTCCTCAGTTCATTCGGGGTGAGAGTGGTTACTGTAAGTACTTAAAAATAAAAACATTTAAAAAGCTGCTCCCTGCATCTAGAGGAAACTGAAAAATAAAAGTATGTATAGAATAATTTTACACACACACATATATATAAATACATATATACATGCACACATATATAGTTACCTTTCATCTCATGGTAACCATCTCTAGGATAAGATAATGAGGAAGGAAGAAAAAGAAATTTACATAAAACTTTTGTTGTATATTTGGAGAGAATAGCAAGTTGTATGTAGTAGATTTGCAGTTTCACATGCAATTATTTTTTTTTATTGTACTATGTTGTGGAAATGCTCATTTTGTCCTGTGAATTAAAAGTAAAAGAAAAACAATTTTAAGACCAAAATAGTCTTTCCTAAAGCATATGCTTGACCATGTCACTCTTCTGCTCTAAAGCTGTTTAGGTTTTCCTGTTGTCCCTACCTGGTATGTAAGACACTCAAATATACTCAGACACTTAGATGGATTTGCATATGCATAAAAGTAGATATTCCCTCCAGCAGTGCACATCACAAAATCTCATGACTGTCAGGTCCTGTGAATCTGGTTCTAATGTTTGCCACAGGTTGGCCCACTCTGTACGCTTGGGGAATAGGGAGTGGTTCTCCCTTTTCTATGGCAACAATATACCAATAGACCACATAGATAAACCATCATTTAGCCAGGTGGTTCTCATCACATGACTAGCCCATCTTCTTTTCCAATTACATATTTCTTTGATGACACCCAGTATTACCACAAAATTGACTTATATAACTACTTTCCCACTTATGTAATTTTTTTTTTTAATGAAAATAGATGTCATCATTAATGAAACTACATGTAGGGAACAGGCAGGCTTTTGCAGATGATGCTCTGTATCATCTTTATCATCACAGAATTGACTGGAAGATGGAGAGTATATAAGATCCCATTGTGCTTATTGTTTATTGTTTATTTAAAAAAAAAAAGATATACTTGATTTAGCAGCAAAATGCTGCAATTAAGGCTATCTTCCAAGAAATTGCTTTCCTTTGTACATCAGAGGATTCTAGATGTTGAGCAAGAAGGGAATTTAAAGTCATCTGTTTCAATCCACTTAATTTGCAAATGAGATTTACAGAAAGATTCTGATTTGTCCAAGTCCTCTGACTCAAGAGCCAGTGCTCTTTGCACTGTGACAAGGTATAGCCTCCTAAAGAAAATGAGGAGAGAACATGACAGGAACCCATGCAAAAGTCTGGAGAAAATGACATGGCAAGCAAAGGAATAGCAAGTGATACAACTTGGCTAGAATAGAATGTGGAAGGGAAGAATGATGTGAAATCATTCTAGAAAGATGAACAGAGCCAGAAACAGAACAGAATGGAGCCAGATTATTAAAGGGCTTTTAATTTTATTTTTATTTTCAGCTCCAGATTCTTTCTTTCCCTACTCATTGAGAAGGCAAGAAATGCTAAATTCATTATACATGGATATTAAAAAAAAAGTTTCTACATTAGCTAGCATTAGCTAATGCTAGGAGGGGGAGGATGAAGAGCAAGAAAAATAGTCTCAGACACGTCCTAGATGTGTGACCCTGGGCAAATCACTTAACCCTGTTTGCCTCAGTTTCCTCATCTGTAAAATGAGCTGGAAAAGGAAATGGCCAACCATTCCAGCATTTTTGCCAAAAACAAAAACAAAAAAACAAAACCAATTGGGGTCACAGAGAATTAAACGTGATTGACCAACACCAGACCTAACACATAACACTGTCCTGTACAGGAAAAGGCAGGTAAAGTAATAGATTAATCTCTTGAGTGTGACTTACAGCAGCAGACATTCTGACTTAAAACTTGCTCTAACAAGGCTTTGAAGTCAAGACTAGAAAAAAAGAAAGGATGTATATGCATAAAAATATAGCAGCTTTTTTGTGGTGGCAAAGAATTGGAAAGTGAGGAGATGCACATCAACTGGGGAATGGCTGAACAAGCTATGGTATATGAATGTAAAGAAATACTATTGTGCTGTAAAAAATGATTTTATGACAACTAAAAAATAGTTGGAGTGGAATAAGGGTCAGCAAAAACCTATTAACAACATCAATTTTCTCATTTCTAAAATGGGGATTTGGTTTAGATGATCATGAAGATCCATTTTAATCCCTAAATTCTGTGCTTTTGTGATTTCAAAAAGACAGGATCCCCAGGATGTTTTGCCCTCCTACCCCCAGCCATTCCTTTCAGAAGTCTTTTTAGTGAGGGATATTTTTTAGTGGTGTTGAGAAAGAAGGAAATTAACCTTTCTCTTAGAGCTGTGATTAAGACTGAATTGATCTAGCTATGTAGTCTGTATGAGGTTTGGTGCTTTTGCAGTGTTGTGCTTATATATTACAAAATTTTTTTTTAACTTAATAGCCTTTTATTTACAGGTTATATTCATGGGTAACTTTACAGCATTAACAATTGCCAAAACTCTTGTTCCAATTTTTCACCTCTTACCCCCCCACCCCCTCCCCTAGATGGCAGGATGACCAGTAGATGTTAAATACATTAAAATATAAATTAGATACACAATAAGTATACATGACCAAACCGTTATTTTGCTGTACAAAAAGAATCAGACTCTGAAATATTGTACAATTAGCTTGTGAAGGAAATCAAAAATGCAGGTGGGCAAAAATATAGGGATTGGGAATTCAATGTAATGGTTTTTAGTCATTTCCCAGAGTTCTTTCTCTGGGCGTAGCTGGTTCAGTTCATTACTGCTCCATTGGAAATGATTTGGTTGATCTCGTTGCTGAGGATGGCCAGGTCCATCAGAACTGGTCATCATATAGTAGTTGTTGAAGTATATAATGATCTCCTGGTCCTGCTCATTTCACTCAGCATCAGTTCGTGTAAGTCTCTCCAGGCCTTTCTGAAATCATCCTGTTGGTCATTTCTTACGGATATGTTACAAATTTCAAAGGGATGAATCTGTCTAGCCTACTCCTTACCTTTGAGCCAAAGGGCACTCATTATTAGATAATTCCCAAGGCCAGATTAGCTTATCAGGACCTTAGATAAGGCATCCCTCTTTCTAACTAAAGGATAACTTAATGAGAAGGACTTGAACTTTGTGTCTTTTGCCCAATTCTATTGTGTAAATTGACTTAAGTTTTATTTCAATTTTTATAATTTATTTTTTTCTAAGTTACAGAATTCCTTTCTACTGTCTTTTAGAATTAGAATGAGAGAAGAGAATCCTCTCTTCATCTCCATTCACAGATTTTCATTCAATTTCACCTGTTACCTTGTCTCATCTGAGATCCTAAATAGGAAACTTCTTTTATTTCTGAATTGGGAGAACCAAGGACTGAACTGAGAGCCAAGAAACCCAGAGATGGGTTTGGTGTTCTGCCACTTACCTAGCTGTGTGACCTTGGAGGATACTCATTCCTCTCTCTAGGTCTCAATTTTTTTGTCTATAAAAAACAAGGAGGTTAGACTGCACAGCCTCTAAGGACCTTGTTCATCTCCAACATTCTTTGAGCTACTTTAACATATTTTTCCTTCTTGTGTTCATTGCAAGCCTATAAAGTTAAAAAGATCTCAATCTATTAGAAACTTTTTCTCAAAACTCTTTGCCTTCTCTCCTAATTCTACAACCCAAAGCAACCAGCTGACAAGGAGATTGCTGGTACTAAGATTTTTTAGATGTCCCTCAGTAGATCCTTTCTCTGTCCAAGAAATTGGATGCGTCAGAAAAGCTGGAGAGTCCTTCTCTATTGGGTAGATTGCTCATTGCCACAAGCAGCAAGCTTGACCTGGTCCATTCCCATCCTCGCTCATAATGCTTCTACCTGGGATTATTTTCAGATTCCCAGCGCTCTCATCTCTCCTCCTTCACCATGAAGCTGATGGACAAATTTCACTCGCCCAAAATCAAGAGAACACCATCAAAGAAAGGAAAACCAGCCGATGTGCCTGTGAAAACTTTTGAGAAACCTGTGAACAAAGTAAGTAGATAAATGGGGCTTCTCTGCATCTTCTCTTGGGTTAGTCTTTACCTGCTCACCTTTATCTGCTGGGATTGATAGGGGCTTCTGCTGTTTTAAAATTGCATTCCCTGGAAATGTTCCTTCTATTGCACCTATTCCATAGTATTTCATTATTTTAGGAGAGGCCTTCTGAGTTGCAGTACTATAACCATCCAGATGGCCAGTGTGTTTAATTTTTATCAAAAGCAAGGTCAGCTGGCCCAAAACCATTCTCCTTTTCTAGCTTTGTAATCCTTTGAACATTTAAGCAGCTCTTTGTGGAATTTGCCTCATGTTCACACCCCTCCGGTGCCACCACCTTCCCTCCCCAAGGTTTCCCACGTTCCCTGGCGTGCGTATGTACCACCATGGAGTTTATGATTTCCAGATCATCTCTTGGCTTTAGGATGTGCTTTTAAAAATGCAAAGTCTTTGAACCTTCGCCAAAGATGTCCTCAGTTGCTGGTAACCTCAACAGGGAGAATCCAGCAGATGTATTGAAACAGCTGCTGATGTTGTTGACCCCTCCCTCCAGCCTAAAATGGCCATTTCAAGCCCTGTAGGAATCCAGGTTTCCTCTCTTCCAGGAGGCCACAGACAATTTTCTACCAGAGGGCTACCCTCCTCCCTTGGATCTGGATCACCAAGCAGTACAATTTATGTCCACCAGTGCTGTGGTTCCCAGGTCTCAGAGGCAGAAGGTCAGTGTGACATTAAGAACAATTGGGGTTGCCTTCGATTGCAGTGAACCCTGATCCCATTGTTGGGGGGGATTAAGATAACCTATTCACCTTTATGTACTGGGTTCTCTGTTTTCTTGGGGTTGGGTGGTGACCGTGGGTTCAAAGAGCATTAAGGAAACATTCCAAGGGGCCTCAGATGCTATCTTAAGATAAAACGGAGCTGGCAGCCCCAGTGGTCCTTGGGCAGTACTCCATGATTCCATGTGCAACATTCTGGAAGCCCTTTCAATTGTTGGGTTGGGTGAAGTGCTCTTTGGAGTCTCTTCCTGGTAAGTGGGTATGTTTTATCTCTTAACAGCTGTTATCCCAATAACCAAAATTATCTGAATAGCTCAAAAGGGAGTAGGACATTCTGGAGAGAAGAGAGGAGGGAAGATATGGATTATACTCAGGGAAGAGCATGTATCTTTTAAGGCCTTGAACTTTACTAGCAGAGAATAAGTCTTAAGAGAATAAGAATTAAGATGTGAAGGGGACAGGCAGTGGATTCACAATGTGCCAGCAAAGTAAAATTCTAGTAGCATTGGAAAGGCCATTCAGCCAGGTTCTAGTAATAGACTTTATCTGCTCTTCAAAGACTGCCTACTCCAACGTGGAGTGACTTATTCCCCAAAAGTTGGCCAATTAGTGAATTTTTTTTTTAATCTGTGGTGACTTATCCAGAGGAAATGAAAACTGGATATCATATTGGAGCTATACTGAAGATCACATCTCTGGTCAGCAAATAATTAACATAATATCTTCATATTGACTTGAAATTATAAGTTTTTTTTTTTAAAAGCTTAATGAATCAGGACCAAAATAAAATAAACCTTAAAAAGAAACAAACTCAAATGACTGTCAAAGTTAGATTTATAACCATCAGTGGTGATGCAACTGGCCTTTAAATGTTGGTGCTTTGTGTTTTTGCCTTGACCTGGAGTTTTATAGTGTGACTGTTTTTCCTTTTGTGTTTAATTCACAGAGTACCTTAAGGAAATACTAGATAACTATGTTTGGCCGTGAGGGTGAGGGTAAGATGGAGGAAGTTTTATTGTCTTATAATAGAGTGAATTTTTTTAGATGAACTTTCCCCATGGCAAGGGAGATCCTAGGATTGAAAATGAAATATTTGGATTTTGCAAGAGCTGATCTAAAATCCAGATTATAAGACCATGGTTGAGTAATAAACCAGGAAATTTAGTCTGGACAACAGTAATTTTTTATTAAAGCTTGTCTAGCTCTCCTAAAGGAGAGTTTAATATTGAATGCCGAGGAGAGCGAAAGATGTCATATTGCATCAATCTAGACAGCCCAGCTTCAAATGATTTACTAACAGCCTTGTTCAAGCTTTGCCTGGAGCCCATTGAAATATTATTGGGTTTATTAGTAGGACACATGCACCCTTTGGCTTTTTTAAGGAATAATCTCTCTTTAAAGGGGCCTGGGCATACTGGATATTCTTCTGTATATACTGTTCTTTTTATCATCATCTGCCAATTTACTGCAGAGAGTATTTTCACATACATTTGAATGTATAGAAGCTTTTTTTTTTTTTTTTTTTTTTTTTTTTGCTCAGAGAATCTTGGATGCAAAGCTGTTTCCAATTCTTTATTGTTGCTTCCCCACTCTCACCCACCCATCCCCACTCTTGTATATAGCCTAGAAAAGAAAAAAGGGAAGATAGATGTTAAAGTGAAAGTGTCATTTACTTGGTGGGGGATCCTAAAAAAAAAGCCTGGCAGATGGCCTGAGCTTGGAAGAAGGCAGAAAGAAAAAGACAGAGACTCCTCAAGGTGCAGAATGACTCATGAAAGTGGGAATACAGAAAGATAGCCTGAAGTTTCAAGGAATGTTCTTTGGCCCAGTTTAATTCCTTCTTTGTGAATATTCTTCTTTAAGGGGTAAGTAGCTATAATCAGATGATAAGGCTCTTGAGCAATTATGCTGGACAGAGTAAATAAAATATAACAGGGCATTTTTCTAAGTCCACACAAATACAATGGGAACATAAGGACATTCCTGGAAAGGTAGGTATAGGAACCTAGACCAAGCCAAAAAGATGTTTAACATTTCTTTGTTATTCTGAGATTTTAATATTCATTCGTGTACTTTGATATTTACCTATGGGGTTTCCATAACTTTTCCAATGGAAAATATTAAGTATTCCATAAAAAATTTATAAGCTTTAAAACATTTAAAAGTATGAAATAAGAGGGGGAAAATGAAATAAAATAAACAGAGCTCCAAAGATGAGGAGGTTAAGTCTTCCAGTACAGTCCAGGCATGTTCTAGGCTCTGTTAGGCACTGGGAATAGGAAGACAAAAAAGGGAAAACAGGCCGTGTCCTCAAGGAACTTACATTCTACTGAAAATGAACAGGAGTAGGACTGAGGGTTCTGTGTCCTGGCACTGAGCAGTAATGGGACATGCCAGCTAGCTCCATTTGGAGAGATAAATATTGATGGCCTGAGCTAATCACAGACATAATGGAAAGAGCACAAATTGGGAATTTGATGTGTGACCTTGGCCTAGTCAGCCCTCACCCACTGGCCTCTGGGCCGTCAGTAAGTATTTATAAGTACCTTTTACACGTCAAGTACTGTACTAAGATACAAAGAAAGCACCCCTCCCCACCCCTTAAAACACAGTCCCTTCTCACCAGGAGTTCACAGTCTAATGGAGTATACAAACAGATAGTGAAGAGTAAATTTTCCCAGAGAGAAAGCACTAAGGTGAAGGACTGGAAAAGTCTTCTTGAATTAGGTAAAAATTTAGCTATAACTTGAAGAAAGCCAGAAGAGAAGAGATAAGGAGACAGGCTGTTCTGTCCATCATGGGCAGTCAATGGAAATGTTTGTTGTTGAGAAATCTCATTCAAGGAAGAGCTAAGAAGCTGGTGCCCCTGAATTGTAGAATATGGGGAAGACTGGAAAGATAGAAGAGGCCAGGTTATAAAGGGCTTTAAAAGCCAAACAGAGGATTTATGTTTGATCCCAGAGGTAATAGGGAGCCACAGGAATTTATATTTTCTTATCTGCCAGATTAAGCATTTGGATCATTTATCTAATATCCTTATTCCTCCAATATTTTGGTGATTTTTCTCTTTTATAGGGTACCCTCTAGTTCCAACAAAGTCTGATTCTGATTCTAGAATTTATAACATTTAGATGGGTGAAGTTCACCTTTGCATTATTATCTATTAAAGGGGTAAAAAATACTAAGAAAATAAAATCTTAAATGATTTCAAAGTATCAGAAATGGAGTCTATTTTCATAAATTTAGTTTTGGCCTTTTTACAGTACATATTTTTAAAATTGCATCTCATTGCTCAGCACAGGTTTTTATATTTTCTTGATAATAATAAAACTAAACTTTTTTAGAATTATCCTAATAATAACTCTAACTTTTTACAGATTGGCCTTCCCCCATAGAAAATGGAGACCAAAAATACTATAAGTACTCTGAACGTTTGTAATTGACACAATTATTGGGAATACTAATGGTACCCAATTAGGAAAATGGCAGCAAAAATACAGATGATTAATAAAATACAGATGTGAGTGGTTATCTAGTTTGTAAAAAGAAGCCCTGCAGGATTTCAAAAAATATTTGCTGACTGATTATAGCATTGATCTATCTAAGGACCTCAGTGAGACTGCTTCTGTCATCAGCTGCTCATCTAAACCTGTCTTGGACAAAATATGATAAAATAACTGAGCAGTAGTTGTGTAATCATGTCGAAAGAGCACTGAAGTGAGAGTCAGGAGACCTGGGGTCAATCCCAATACTAATTCAGTGTGACTGTAGGTAGATCTCACTTTTCTTAGTCCCATTTGTCAGATTACTAGGTTTTCCCTGAGGTTTTTTCTAGGCCTAAGGTTATAGTCCTAAAAGCATAGTTTTAAATAATTGAATCTTTTGTCTTTTTTCATCTCCTTTTCACTTTTCATACTTTTTCCTATCTTTCCTTCTGCCTAATTGTGCTTTAGTTCTGCCTTCCATCCCTATGGACATTTCTTAGAGGGGTGATTTTGGGGAGAGGAGAGCTAACTCCTGACTCAGACCTTATTCACATTTGTAGAAATCACTAGCATTGCATGGTAATTTGAGTCAGTGACAGTACCTTGAGCCTGGTGCTATAAGCCCCATGTGTCAGTGAGAAAGTTGGACTGGCTTGCTTTGGGTTCTGAGCATATATCTTTAAGTGAAGTGAATTCCTATTTCTTGCTTAGGCTTCTTGTAAATAATTATCTCAGCCTAAGATTACTGACTGAATTTTCCAAGAATGCTGTTAATTTTGGAAGAATTTGTAGGAGATTTACTATATGAAACCTGAATCTGTCAACTCCTTTTTTAGGAAATTCAGGCTGCCTCCCTAAACAGACAGATTCAACAGAGAATCTTAGAACAACAGAGTTTCAGGTCCCCAACACCGACATGCCATGAAATCTTCCCCTGAATTCTGAATCACCTATTGCCTTTGGAAGGGTTTCCATGCCTATAGCAAAACTGCTTACAAAGATTTCTCCAGGACATCCTTTTTTCTTTCTTTCAGCTGTCACCATTGATCCCACCTTGTACAGATATTCCAAGAGCTCTAGGAATTTTGTAGGTCCATAGAAATGAGAACTGCAAGGGGAGTGTAGAGATTGGTTATTATATTCCAACTATCTCACTTTACAGTCTTTGAAAATTGTCTTTTTTTAAATTTTTGCACAAATGAAAACACATTCTCTTTTTTATGTGCACAGACAAAATGAAGGCTCCTCTTCTCTTTTCCTTCTGTGCTGTTTTGCTTGATAATCTCATTAGCTCTCATGGATTGAATTATTTCTATGCAAATGATCTCATGGACTGTTTATCAATCCTCTTCTGTTGTCTGGTCTCAAATCTCCAATGTCTTTTGGAATCTTGAACTGGATGTTTCATAGACATTTTAAACTCAATATGTCTAAAATTAGCTCTACATCCCCTCCAAACTTCTCTTCTCTTTTAATTTCCTTATCATTATTGAGGATACCACTATAATCCTGTTCACCCAAGTTTACGACCTGGGTGCCATCCTCAGCCCTTCACTCTCCCAATCCCCATTTAAAAATCTGTGGCCAAACCCTGTTAGTTATACCTTCCTAACAACTCTTGCCTATGTCCTTTTCCCCTCCTTGAAGTCTATCCTTCACTGGGCTATCAAAGGGATCTTCTTAAAGTGCAGACCTGAGCTGACTGCAGTAATTAACCCTAGAGGCTTCCAGTGGCCTCTAAGATCAAATAGGCAGTCCTTTGCTTAGCTTTTAGTCTTTCACCCTGTTCCTTTCCTACCCTTCCAGCCTTCTCAGACTTTACTCCTTTCCAAGTACTCTGTGTTCTCCTCAATCTCCTCAAACAAAACTCTGTGTCTCCTGACAATGGGCATTTTCCTTGGCTGTCTACTATATCTGAACATCTCTTTCTCCTCATCTCCCCTCCTGGTTTCCCTGACTTTTTTCGGATCTCACCTCAAAGAAGTCTTTCCCAGTCATGCTGGATACTATTGCCCTCCCTATGAGATTACTTCCAACTTATCCTTTATATGTCACTTGTCATTTCCATGTTGTCTCTCCCATTAGACTGAGAACTATTTCCTTGGAGATTAAGACTATTTTTTGCCTGTCTTTGTACCCCTAGTTCTTAATACGTTGCCTGGTCCATAGTAAGTGCTTAATAAAAATGCTTTGGATTTAAGATTTATTCTTCCTCTAACCTTCCTTGTCTCTTCCCTTTTGGGAACAAGAAGCTAGTTTTCAGATTCACAAAAGTAGTATGCACAGACTTTTCATTGCTTTCCTTTTAATTATTTAAAGAAGCTACATCTGGAATGGTTAATAAGTTTTGATTGGCAGAGATGTGGGTTTATAATCCAGTGTTGCTTTTTGTGTTTGGGTGTCCTGTCTTTTGAGCAGTCTCACTGGTTGAATCTACATAATGAAGTCCCCCAAAGGAGGGACCCAGTCCCATGAAAGACACAGGATATCATTTCCTTCACATTTCCTTGTTTAAATTTTAATTGTAATCTCTGTTATTTGGATAGGTTATCCATTTTGTGAATGTTTATCATCTACCATTCCCTTTTCACTACCCTCCATCTCAATCACAGACTATTAAGAGGGGATAGATCGGAAACAGCATGATATAGTAGAAAATTTTTTGGATTTGGAGACAGAGGGACCCAGGTTCAAATCCTGGCTTTGCTACTTGTTATCCTCAGTATTTAAGCAGTAAAATTAAAAAGTTGGTCTAGATGACCTTCCTATGTCCTTTCTGCTCTAGATCTAGAATCAAATGATCCAGATTGGGAGGGAGAATGGAGATGAGTATAAAAAAACTGGCTACTAAGGGTCTGCATTTCTCTGCCTGACTACATGTGACTTATTGAATCCCAAAGAGAAAATGGCTTGGAGCTACTTGGTGCCCTGTGTTAATGTGGATAATCAAAAATGGATTCTTTTCTTCTCCCTGATGTAAGAGGGCTTTTACTGGGAGCCAAGGAAACCTGGATCCTGACAGCCACTGTTTCGGCTTCTCCTGAATGAATAATTCTTGTCATCTTCTCACCCAGAGAACACTCAACTCTTGGTGGTTCCCAAGTCCTTTAGGATTAATGTGTTTTTAAGATGACATGTATCCAAGCCTTTTGGAAGTAGTTTTGTATCCAGTGGAAAGTTATGATAAAGTATTTTGTTTTTAATCTTCCTAAACTTAGATAGGTCCACCAATCTTTGAGAACCCTAGAAGGAATATTCCTTATGTAATCTGTAGCCTATCTATATGTGCCTCATGGGGCCCTCCTGTTGGTTTTCTAAATTTCTTATGGCCATTAGCAAATTAGTTGTCACAATCCCCTTGATTAGTGGTGCTCTCTGTATGGGGTTAATGGGGAATCTAAGAAGGAGGCAGTGAGTGACTTTTCAAGGCTACAAGCTAATAAGTGTTTGAGAAGCCAGGAAGGGAATTCAGGAAGAAATATATAAATATTCTATGTCCAGGCACCCTCTGGCTCCCTGGAGGAAGACAGATGTGTGTGTGTGTGTGTGTGTGTGTGTGTGTGTGTGTGTGTGTGACAAAGAGACAGAGAGACCCATGTATGTGTATTATGTATGTATATGTATGTATACATGCAGTCATACACACACCTATATCTCCACTACCCATACATGGATAGGATTTTCTGTGGCTGAGAGCTTTTCCTTTTTCCATCAGCCTCAGACTAACTTCAGTGAAACACAAACAGCTCCCTTTAATCTCTCTCTTTTCCCCCCTCCTCATCCTCAACTCACTGTTTCAGAATCTCAGCTGGCTGGAAGAGAAAGAAAAAGAGGTGGTCAGTGCCTTGCGCTACTTTAAGACCATTGTGGACAAAATGGCAATTGACAAGAAGGTACTGGAAATGCTTCCAGGTTCGGCCAGCAAGGTCCTGGAGGCCATCCTGCCCCTAGTGCAGACAGACCCTCGCATTCAGCAGAGGTGAGTTGCTTTGGGGTTTTGCAGAAAGTCCAAACTGGATAAGAACAGTTACAGAGAATTCAAAATGTCATTAATCAGGTGCTACTGTGGTATGGATCTGACTGGTGTTTTCATTTTTTGTAGCTTCCGGCTCCCCTGCACCTATTCTCTGATTTACTCAGATGATTAATTGCCTAAGATCATTGAACTTAGAATAACTGAGAGATCTCCCCTCATCTCACCCAAGGGTTCTTAACTGTGTTCGTACCATTGACCTCCTTCTTAAGAATCATGTTTTTAAATGTGTAATAGAATTAAAATGGAAACCAGTTATGTTGAAATAAAGTTACATATACATGTATAGGTGTAGGTGTAGGTATACACACACACACATACATACACATATATCTTATATCAGTTTCATGGATCTGGATTAAACACTTCTGATTTAGTCCAGCCCTTTCATTATACAGTAAAACTAAGATCCGGGGTGGGGGTAGGGGATGGTAGTGTCTGGTATAAGTACACACAAGTGCTAAAGAGTTTGATTAGAACTTGGGTCCTTTTAGCTCTAATTCAGTGTTTTTCACCCTATAATGCTTCCTTCTCACCATATTCATTATGCCATTATCTCTTGCTTCTGGGTTCTACATGAAATGTACTCCCAGCCCTTTTCCCCTTTCTCTGTTAAAATTTGACCCTGATTAGATGCCACATCCTAGAATCACAAACTTCCAAAAAAGAAAGGGGTCTGGCCAAGCATCTAACCCAACTCTTGCCTGAAGACTTACTTCTTCTTTTCCTCCCCAAAAAGTGACTGGTCAGCCTTGGCTTGAAGATCTTCTATAATGGAAGACTTAACTTACCTTTTGAGATAACTTGTTCTGTTTTTGAATAGCTCCAATTATTAGAACAATTTCTCTGAGCCAAAGTTTGCCTCTTTTATAACTTCTCTCCAATGGTTCTTGTTCTTCTGTGTTCTGGGGCCAAGGTGAACAAGGCTAATCCCTCATCCACAGCATGGTCTTTCAGATATTTAAAGATAATTATCATAATCCCTCCCCCCAAAAAAAAACCCTAAAACATATCTTGAATCAAATCATTATCAGTTTTCAGGTTTCTTTTTCCATGAAGCTTCCCCACTTTTCTCCCTGTCAATTATGACCAGTGTCCTCCTCATGTTCTGACATCACATGGCACATACTCACTCTGCTGTTGTCTTCTGTTTCTGGGCTCTACCTGCAGTGCACTCCCTACCACATGGCACTTTCTTTGTCCCTCTCACAGCAAGCATCTAGTCAAAATCCCGTCTCATGTTCCCCTCACCTCACACATAATAGACACTTACTCAATATCTGTGGAATTGAATTGTTAAACTGTCCACGGTAACTGAACTGATCTGGACACATCTAGATTTTCAGCTGTATTTAAGAAGATAATAAGATAGTGGTTCACATAAGATACATAAAGCAGGAGAGTCCTTAACCCTCTCTTCTACTCTGTTAACCTTTCCAAAGACTCTAGGTTATTGCAAATTTGAGTTTCCATCTGCTATGTGTGCAAATCTGGAAGCCTAAGAGAGGCAAACTGGTCTTTCCTACTGCATCTGCTTTGTCAGGAGTTTATGTATATTGTGGCCCTCTAATCTAACAACTCCCTTCGTTCCATAATCACCTATTGTATGTAAACTATTATTCTAGGTTCTGGGAGTTATGGGCTATTTGAATAATTGATGGTCCATACCCTCATAAAGCTTACCAAAAGACAGTTCACTGCATCCCACTTTTCACTCTCTGAGTCTGTTTTCTTCTATGTAGAATGTTGTTAGCATCAGTAACACCAGCTTCACAAGGTTATCGTAAGAAGCTTTATAAATTTCAAAGTATTTCTTAAATTTAAGTTACTGATTTTTGAAACACAAATACAGTTAACTATAGTATATAATAGTTCATTTTAAAAATGGAAGCAAGGTGCTAAATGAGGCTTAAGGAAGGAAATAGTTATTAATTAGGGGATCAGAAACGATTTCCTAGAAGAAATAGCATTTGAAATAGGGCTTAAAGAATGGATGAGAATTCAACAAAGAAAAGAAGGGGAGGACATTTCAGGGATAGGAAACAACTTGAACAAAGGGCCAGAAGCATCAAAATACCGTTTTTGTTTTGGGACTGGGTCCAGTTTGACTGGTATAAAGGATACGTAGAAGCAAATGATACAGGTTGAGGCTGGAGAGAGAAGCTGGTAATCAGATCAGGAAGATCTTTGAATGCCTACAGAAGGGTTCGAACTCAATTCAGTAGTCAGTAAAAATCTTGGAGGTGAGGGGTAGCTAGCATCAACAAATAGATGGTTTAGAAATACTATTTTGGGCCTGATGTGAAGGGTGAATTAGAAAAGGAATGCTTACGAAATTATAGTTGGTTTTGTTGCTGCCAGAGTGCATGTCTCTCTTAAGGAATAAAGTGATAGATTTGTCCAGGACAAAACCAATTCTTGTTCAATTATACATGAAAAGTTTTTTGTTGTTGTTGTTTTATTTTTTAACAAAATCCTCAATGAAAGCAAACCAGGATGAGATAGGTCTTGAGCAACTGTCAGATTCCCTGCTGGTTTCCTGTTTTCCTGCTATATTACCTGTTGAGGATAAACGCGTCCTCATTTTGATTCCTTGAGATGGCTTTGTACTTGTATAAGCCTCCTGAGACTGAAGGTTTTATGAGCTGCTTTCCGAAGCTGACAGTGAGGGGAATATTTTCTTTCTTCAGAGAAAGAAAAAGCAGAAGAGTATCTTAGCATTTCCCAAGGAGCCATCTGCCCCCTAGGCTTCCTTCATAGGATTTCAGTTAGTTGGCCCATTTACACATTGAACTGGCCCATATTGACTAAAAGCTCGTTGGAATTAATCTTAGAAGAGACAGTTGGGATTTTTATGTAGCAGAAAATCAGTGCTTATCTTGGAGCCTTGTTCAACCCTTGTCCTCAAGTTAAATTTGGCAGGTAGTCATCACATGTGCTGTTTTGTTCTTTATTTAAGAAGCAGCATGGTGTCATGGAAAGATCACTGGGTTAGGGGACTTGGAATCAAAACCTGGCTGTGCTGCTCTCTAGCCAGGTGACCCTGGACCAGATTTCTCATCTGTGAAATGAAATGGGTCTCTGAGGCCCCTAGAGATTTGGCCTCTACGAAGTGCCCGCTTATGCCAAGCACTGTACTAGGCCCTGGGAGAGATCCAAAGATAATTACATTTGTGTACTGGAGGCTCTGTGAATGATGACAGATGATTCTCCTTCACTGAGTTATCAGCAGATGTCTTAGAAGACATGTTTGAACAGCATCGCTGCAGGCATGTACAAGACTGCTTGCCTCCATCTCAGAAACTGGGAGTTGACTGACCCACCAGGCAGCATTTTCATACTACCTGCCCCTCTCCTTCCTTTTCTGACAGCAAACCTAAGAGGAATATTATTGTACTTACGAGCTAGTGCATAAAAGATGAGGGGAGGGAGTGCTTTGTGCTAGAAAGCAGTATAATTATGGAATTCCTTTTGTGCTTCTAGGTAAACATTACCACCATGAGGAGATAGAAATAAGTTGTATAAAGTGGGCTTTTTGATTTTTACTTCCATGGAAGACTAACCAGCCTACCAGAGTTACTTTGGGGGAATTCCTTTTTAAGCAATATCTCCTCATTATGGGAACACTCTTGAGAACCTAATGAAGTTTTCAAAGAAGGATTGTAGGTTCTAGACCTGTAAAGGACCTTAGAGATCCCGTCACTTATACCTTTCATTTTACAGATGGGAAAACTGACATCCAGGGAGGGGAAATGACTTCTACAAAGTCCCACAGATTTTAAATGGCAGATCCAAGATTTGACCCCAAATTTACTGCCTCTGACTCTCAAATTCTTTCTGCTTAGGATACTGTGAACATTAATATGCCCTTATTTCATTCCATTCTCCAAAGTTACCAGTCCTGGACTCACAGCTGGTCCTTTGTACCATGGTTTCTTGAAGCTAATCAGTGAGGAGTTTGTCTTGTTCTGTAGACATTTTTCTGTTTCTAATGGAACTTGAAAGGAGCTTGCATTTTAGTCTTACTCATCTCTTGTTTGAACATGCACGGACAGAACTGGATGATGGGTTAAGGGGAAAAAATGTAATTTTCCTTTGAGACTTGCACTTGAACGATTTTTTTTCCTTATCTGATTTCCAAGGCCTTGTCATAGGAGTGTTTTTGCTAAGCACTTCCATTTTCATTCTGCTTTGAAACAATGAATTTTCTTCCCCCAAATAGGGTATTTTATTCTTACATGATTATCTCATTCTCTCCCCTATTCTCTCCCCTACCTCCCCAACCTGCCCCCACAAAGGAAGAAAAGTATATTCATTAAACAACATACCCCCTCTTCCACTCCCCAGTGTTCATTGGTAATGCTTAATGCACTGAATGAAGAAAAAATTGGTCTTGGCCTTCCAAGGAAGCATAAATGAAAGTTAACTGAAAAGTGATTCTAAAGTACATGGCAACATTATGAAAATATCTTTTTCTTGGCTACTGCTGCATAGCCATTAAGGCAACCTCAGAATAACCAAAGCTTCTGTTTTCTTAAACTTGTGCTAGAGCAAATGACCTCACGGCTTTGGACTTTGATCCACTCCTCATGACCCCTCCCCCAGCAAAAATCATAGATCTGTAAATTTATTATTTTTGGGATGATTTGATTAAGGTTTGGCCTGTGAGAGAGAAATCACAATGGAATAAAAGAACTAAGAATATGAACATTTTACTCACACCTTACTATGGAAGAAATTCTAATAAATTACAAATGTACTAAGAGTTCATGAGTGCTCTTTCCAAAGAACCTGTTATGAAAATGTCATGAGCCTCATGACTTGAGGTCACAATTCACAAAGGTGGTATGGTAGTATAAACTAGGGCTTTTTAAAACTTTTTCCACTGCCAACCCTTTTTCACTCAAGAAATTTTTACACAAAACCAGGTATATGGGTATTTAAAATAAGTGTACAAATCAAGCATTTGCTAATAATAAATCATAATTTACTTGACCCCATATGGGGTTACAACCCACAGTTTAAGAAGTTTTGGTATAGAATATGACTGATTAAGTAAATAATACTTTTTGTGGAAGAAGATTAAGAGAGACACTTTGCAAATATTGACCATTGATGCAACAGGGAAAATCCAACACTGTTGGAATTATATTCTATTTTTCAACAGCTCATTTGATGGTAGGATTTCTTAAAGCATCAGATCATGTTCTCGCTTACTTTATCAATCCTGGATTCATTCTCTCTCCTCCAGCTCAGCCATCTCCTCTTGCTACAGCCGGGTGTATCAGAGTCTAGCCAATCTCATTCGTTGGTCAGATCAAGTGATGCTGGAAGGTGTGAACTCGGAAGATAAAGAGATGGTGACAACTGTGAAAGAAGTCATCAAAGCTGTTTTGGATGGAGTGAAGGTACTGTGCTCCAGATGTCATGCTAACATTCGGTGATGGGACATGGGACAAAAGGAAATTGCCATGTTTGTGCATACTCTATGAACTAACAGAAGGCTTAGGGGCACCTAAAGCATAAAGGACTTATTTGTGACATTAATACATTTTAATCTCTTACATCAGCTCAGGGCTGAATGAGCTGTCCTGGCTGGTTATTTACTTAATTCTCTTAGGAAAAGGATATCTGGTAACTTTAACAATGAATACTCCTTCATCCTGGCAGTTTAGGAACTTGCCAGAAGCAACCCACCTTAATTGAGCATTGTATTAAATTTATAGCTAACTTTCACGCTGCATGTCTGACTGGGCTTGTTTTATTTCCTGAACAAAATCTGATGAGAGGTGTTCTGAGAAACAATATGTCACCCGTCACCTCTTCATTTTCTGGAAAGGGCTTTTTGTCAATTTTTGGTAGGAAAAACTAAATTCGTTCCCCTGCAGGGACATTGCCTTAAGTCTTCTACTTGGGAACAGGACAAAGTCTGGAGGCTTAATCTTTCTTTTGAGCATTTGACTAGTCTGGAAACCAACTTCAGTCTTGCATTCTTTTTAAATGGTTAGCCCTGTTGACAGATTTCCTGAAAGATGCATCAACATGACTCCCTTCCCAGTAGCTCCAAAGGAAAAACTAGAACTCAGCCCTACAGATTTTGAGAGGCAGTTTCTCCCTCAATAAAAGGAAGATTTTTCTAACAATTAGAGCTATCCAATGTGATGTATTATGAGCTCCTCATAATAGGAAATATTCAAACAGAGACTGTGACAGTTTATCAGGAACTCTATAGAAAAAAAGGCTTGCATTTGGGAGAAGGATTGAGATTAGACCCCATGTCCTGTAAGGTATATTCCAGCTTTTAACACTATATTCTAAGGTCTCTTCCAGCTGTAAAATTCTGTATTCTAAGGTCCCTTCCAGCTGTAACATTCTATGTTCTAAGGTCCCTTCCAGCTCTAATATTTTATTTTCTAAAGTCCCTTCCAGCTGTAACATATGTTCTAAAGTCCCTTCCAGCTCTAATATTCTATATTCTAAGATCCCTTCCAGCTGTAACATTCTATATTCTAAGGTCCCTTCCAGCTGTAACATTCTATGTTCTAAGGTCTCTTCTAGTTGTAACATTCTATGTTCTAAGGTCCCTTCTAGTTCTGACATTCTGTGTTCCAAGGCACCTTTCAATTCTGACATTGCAGATTTTCAGATCTCTTTCAGTTCTGACATTCTCTGTTCTAATACCTCTTCCAGCCCTAATAGAGGTTGTTTTGAAGTCTATTCCAATTCTAACATTCTAGGCCATAAAATTCTTTGCTTTAACAGCTCCCAAGTAGCTTTCTTTCTAATGAGACCCTATTGAGTTGTCATGTTTGAGGGATACACAGCTAATTGAACTCACCTTTGGAGCAATGTATTCTTCTCATTCTCATCCCAAAGGATGGTTTAAAATAGGCATTAGTCACTAGCCCTTCTAAGCATTTAGAAATGCTCTTAATTAGAAGTATTTTTTTAGGCCAGATTTTCAGTGCTTTTGATCAAAGACTATTTTAGAAAAAAAAAAAAAGCTACTTGGAAGCTGTTTTAAAAAAAATACAAAGTAATACATTTATAGTTATTTTTGAAATTGATAAAGAAAATAATAAAATAAAAAGTAAGAAGTTACCAAGCTCAGGAGTTAGACTGAGTTTCTGAACATGAAAATTTATATTTTTACCAACCTGATTTTCCACAGAGTTATGAACACTTAAACATATTATTTCTCTGCTCTACCTAACATAGTCTTAGGTATGACTTATGAAGTAGTTGATACAAAAAGAAACATGTTTTTGTCAAAATTGTCCTCAGTTGACAGGCATTTAAGTGCCCCCAATTTAGCAGGCATGGTGTGAAGTGTTGGGGATGTAAAGATAAGGGAAAATGATCCCTTCTTCAAGGATCTTATATTCTGATGAAGACTATACCATGTGTGTATGTGTGTACATATATACATGCATACATATCACATACAAAGCAAATAGGTAACCTTGGAAGAGGAGGCACCAACAACCAGGAAAGGCTTCAGGCAGAAGATGATACTTAAGCTGAGTCTTAGATGAAACTAGGGATCCCAAGAGGTAGAAGTAAGAACAGAACATTTCTGACATGGGAGACAATGAGTACAAAGCCTGGAGATAGGAGATAGATTGTCCTATGTGAGAAACATCAAGCTACACTCTGGAGTGCATAGAGGGGTGGGCATCATGGATAACAAGCCCTGAGAGAAAATTGTCAAGAGCTTTAAATACCAACTAAAGGATTTCCTATTTAATTCTAGAAGTTCTAGGGAACCGGTGGAGTTGATTGACTCAGTGTTATGATAAGGTTAGACCTGCACTTTAGGAAAATCACTTTAGCAGTTATACAGATCACTGGTGTCAAGTTCAAATAGAAACGGGATCCCTGTGGCTATATATTGACTTAGAAAACCACAAATAAACATTATCTGTGCTTTGTTGTATTTTTATTTATTTTGTTAAAGTTATATTTTAATCTGGTTAATTTTTTTAATCCAGTTATATTTTAATCTGGTTTTGATTGTATTTGGTAGTTTTACAGGATGCCATTGAGTTTGACAACTCTGACATCTCAGAGGATGGACTAAATAAGAGGCTATTGAAATAGTCAGATGTTTAACCTATATTGGATTACTTGCTGTTTAGGGGAGGGGGAAAGAGGGGATGGAGGAACAAAAATTTGAAACTCAAGGTTTTGCTAGGATAAATGTTGAAAACTATCTTTGCATATATTTTGAAAAATTAAAAGCTATTATTTTTTTATTGTCATCTTTATTATATTTGCTCGCCCTATCCAAGAGCATTTAATATTTTTCCAATTGGTTAGATCAGACTTAATTTGTGTTAAAAGTGGTCTGTAATTTTGCCTCATAAAGTTTCTGATTTTCCCTTGGCAGATAGATTCCTAAATATTTTATATTATCAGTAGTTACTTTAAATGGAATTTCTCTTTGTAACTCTGACTGTTGGATTTTGTTAGTGATATATAAGAATGCTGATGACTTATGTGGGTTTATTTTATAACCAGCAACTTTGCTAAAGTTGTGGATTATTTCTAATAACTTTTTAGCAGAATCTCTGGGGTTCTCTAAGTATACCATCATGTCATCGGCAAAGAGTGATAATTTGGCTTCCTCATTGCCTATTCTTATTCCTTTAATCTCTTTCTCAGCTCTTATTACTATAGCTAGTGTTTCTAATACAATATTAAATAGTAACGGTGATAGTGGGCAACCTTGTTTCACTCCAGATCTTATTGGGAATGGTTGCAGTTTGTCTCCATTACATATGATGCTTACTGATGGTTTTAAATAGATGCTGCTGATTATTTTAAGGAAAAGTCCATTTATTCCTATACTCTCAAGTGTTTTTAATAGGAATGGATGTTGGATTTTATCAAATGAAAAGCTATTATTTTTTTAAAAAAAAGAAATAGTCAAGCAAGAAATTATGATGGACTGAGTGCAAATAAGGGAAAGGATAGTGCTGTCAAGAAAGAAACAGGATTTAACAAGTACTTGAATATATAGGGTAAAGAGTCAAGGATGACATCTCAAGGTGATAGTTCTCTTTACGAGAACACTGAAGTTTGAGGTTCAAAAGAGGGATGAGTTGTCAGAGGAAAGGTAATCGAGTTCTTTTACCACCATGTTGAATTTGAGAATCTATGACACATCCAGTTCAAAATATCTAATGGCTAATTTTGATGCACAGTTGGAGCTTGGAAGACAAACTAGGGCTTGAAGTAGAGAAATCTAAGAAACCTGATCTCTGCATCATTTTATACATAAAAAAGGTGTTCTGAGATGTACTTACCCTCACACCCCATCCCACCAGCCCCAAGTCAAGACATCTACAAATAAAAATGGGGGCGGGGCAGTGAGGAAGTATGCAGGATCGGCCTCTAACCTTTACAGTAATTCAGGCTAGAAAATTGTTAAGTTTATAAGTCATGGAGAGATGTCAGGTCCTGTTTCCAGGAGTGCTTGAGTCTGAAGAAAAGCTCTGAAGGGTTGTTTGTTTGCTTTACTTCGGAGACCATCTGGCTTTTAGCCTCCCCTGTTGACCTATTTAGGCCAGGACACCTTATAAGCTAATATCTTGGTACCATAAGGGAGTACAATAGTACTGAATACAGAAATGAAGTACAGTTATGAGGTTGTATTCGTCAACAGTTGGAGGAGAAATGCTGGCACGTTCCTTTGAACTGACTCACCACTTTTGAAGTAACTCATTTAGTTGTTAAATGTAATCTGTTTTTTATAAGGTTATAAAAGCGTGGGGGAATTTTTCTCCCCAAATGAGTAATGTAATTTATCATCACATATTTCCTCTTCCATTCCCCATCAAAAAATCCAAAAAACAAAAAAACTCTACACCTCTAGACAGGTGAATTATTTTCCAAATTAGTACCTTCCTAGAACTTATGACTGTAGCTTTTGTTTGTGTTATCATACCTCATATTCTGATTACTTAGATATATGTAACCATATTCCTGAAAAAGTTGTCTTAAAAATCATTTTTAAAATGCACTAAAAAAGGTTCCTTAAAGGAAATTCCTGGAGGATTTTTTTGTAAAGCAAAATGATCATTTAATTTATCTCGGCTGTAAATTCAGATTTTTCATGCATGAAATGTGGGGCATGCCCATGTTCATTTTTTTAAAGCCTTCATAACATCCTATTTGATGTTTTGAGAATTAAATTTCCCTTTAGTAAACCTGATTTGACTAGAGCATGAGGTAGAATTTTTGTTTTATCAAGAAAAAAAGGATATTTGGGTGTAGAACTACCACATCTGCTCCAACTATTGTAAAGAACAGCAGTTTTCCCTTTTATTTGACCCAAATGTGTTCTTTCTCAGTTCCATCCTATTATTCATAGTTATTAGTTTGCCTGTTCCAGGCCAAGGATTCTTTTTATATTGTCAGGTATTTGTAGATTTTTAAGTTTTCCCAGTAATTCACAACATACCAAATTTCAAAAAGGAAACTACCTCAGAGAGCAATTTAAACTGACTCCTATCTCCAAGGCAAGATTTAATTATAGAGGAGAAACTGAGACAGGATTTCCCCCATTTTACCTTTAATTTTGAGTTGGAATTTTTTGTAACTGGATGTGTTTATTTCTGATATAAGGGTATCCTGCTTTCAAAATAGTATTCCAAATACAATTGCTGATGCTAATTGAGACATTTTCCAGCACTGTTAGCCTTCTTTCCTCATCGTTCTTTGTTCACACTTGATGTTGAAAGACTTTGAGCCTGCCTTTGACTGCCTTGTTTCTAGCCTTTTTAAAGAATGCCAGTTTGTATCTAGAAGTGAAACTCTTAAGAGCTATTCTTGTGATACCATTGAATCACACCAAATACACTTCTCTATTTTGAACGCTTGCTGCTCTGATCCTCTGTGAGAAAGAAGCTTTAGTTCTTGGTTTGTTAGCTTTTTTAGAAACCTTGAGCTGTGGGCAGGATAGAAAAATCCCCTTTTGTTATCATGATAGCATTTGTGTCAAAAAGCCCTGTGAAATTTATTAAACAGCATTGGTTAAGAGAAACATTTCAGTTGTATGTAATTGCTAATCCAACCAGCCCTATATTGCCAGGGATTCACAAAGTTTCCTCAATTAAGATCAAAGCGGTATAAGGAACCACATCTCTCAAGAATTGATTTGTAGATAAAAAGGACCATGGCATGCACTGGTGAAATTGGAACAGTGCTCTGGTGTCATGTCCTAGGAAACCAGATCATCTCCTGTATGACTTAAGCAGGCAGAGAGGAAGGGAAAGAGAGAGGTGGCCTAGACATGGGCAGCTTTCAACAAGGTTTGATTTTCAAGGCAGACCTGTAGGAAATAGGTATGGAAATGGGGCTGCTACTGGGGAGTTGTACGGAGTATGCACTTCTTGGTGAATTGTGCTCCATTGATTCTGCCAGGAAATAACCTGGCTGGAGCACTATCATTAACTGGATATTTATAACACCCTGTCTCCATTCCCTTTTTGTTAGACACCCTTGTCCCCAAGGAGAGAATCATGAAGACATTTACAAAATGATTTAATTTTAACAACTTGAAATCTTCCCATTTCCTTTTTTTTTTTTTTTTTTTTTTTTTTTTTTTTGATAAAATGAACAGTGCGAGAAGGAATGACAGCTCAGAGTTAGTCTAGAAAAAACATTAAATAGACCTTCAAATCTCCTTTTTGACTTTTACACAAAAACTAACATGGTCCAATGGAAAGTGACTCTGGTCTTTAAGTCAGATGTCCTATGCTTGAATTCTGGTTCTGCTTTTAGATTGGTGGAGTCAATGTCCTCATCTGAGGTAAAGTAGACGGGTATTCACAATTCCTCCCTCATGGAGCTATTATTGAGAAAAAGTACTTGTAAATACTTTTAAGAGAAGTGAGCTGTTTATTATAAAACACATGATATGTTTAGGAAAGATAGATTTAAATACTTTAGCATTTTTAAACTTTATTTTTGGTCTGAACCAATACTTTAATTGTACCAGTACAAATGAACGTTTGCTTTACTATTTAAGTGATCTTAATTAAAAGGGTTATCAGGAACAATGATTTTCAAAGTGTGGTGCAAGTGTCACAGCAGATTCAAGCAGATATGAGACTCATCCAGTAGTCTTTGTTAAGCTAGACAGCAGAGAGATTTGTAAAAATATGTGAAACATTGTCATTCTTCTACTCAATATTTTTGTTTTTGAAAATATAGTTATTTTTCATAAAAATACATTATGTTCATGTGGAATAGGTTTTTATTTTAAATTAAGTAATTTTTTTCAAATTTTATCAGTTTTGATTTCAAATATGGTAAATATCAGTAGATATATTCTAGACAGACAAAAGCTCTTTGAAGTCCTCAGTAATTTTTAAGAGTGTAAAGGAATGCTGAGACTAAAAGGTTTGAGAACCACTTATCTGGGACACAGAAAAAGTCCCAAAATCCATTATGTTTCAGAGGCAAGACTTGAACCCAAATCTTCTTTCCTTTGAGATCAGCTCTTCATTCACTTTACAAACATGTCTCCCTGTGTAATCATTAGGAAGAGCATTTTTAAAATATTCACTCTTATTTCAGTAGTAAAGTCAAAGGTATTCAGTTTGCTGCATTGGAACGTTATATATCAGGCAGCTAATATTTGAGGCTAAATTAGCTCAAAGAGGAAAACAAGATGGCACAGAAGTTACAGAGCACACTCTATTTGTCAAGTTGCTAGCAATTTCTCAGAATTGTATTTTTGCTCTGTGCTTAAAATGTCATTCACTTTCTTTTTTTTGCTGTGTGTACAATGTGGTATCATCAGTCATTTGAGCTCTCAAGTGTCTGATCATTCTTCCTATAAAAAAAAGGAAGAAAAAAGGAAGGAAAGAGAGATAAAGGGCAGAAGGAAGGAAGGAAAAGAAAAAGAGAAATAGGATCCATACCTTGTTCTGAAGGAGAAAGCAGCAAAAAAGGAAAGAAAAAATATGAATATAATGTAAGATGAGTCTTTACAGATGAAAAGTGTCTTCACAGACACAGACTATTTAGGACAACATCTGAGCTAAAAAACCTAATCTAAAGAAGGTATCCTTTTTACAGTATCCCTGGCAAGTGGTTAGCTAGTGTTCACCTAAATACCATAGGCAATGAGAAACCAACTGTTAGCTCCCAAGGCAGCGCATCCCAGTTTTGGAGAGTGCTAATTGTGAGGGTGTTTTTGCTTATATATCCGGTGTAGTTCTCTTCCTGTGGTTTCCCAGCCACTGGGACTAATCCCCCTTCCTTACCATATCCCTCCAGACACTTGAAGATGGCAGCCATGCTTCCCTCTTTGGTTAGACTTCCCCAATTCCTCACAGCAGTCTTCTCTTGTGACATGGCACCCAGCGCCCTTCACATTCTGATCACTTTCTCCTGCATGTAGGCCTGGTGACTTGGACTCATTGAAGAAAATGAGGTGTGTTTGCGTAATTTACCTAGTCGGCCCAAAGCCCTCATTTACAGATGAGGAAAAGGGAGGACGGGACACGGTAGGGTGACGTGCCTGAGTCAGGCATTCAGCGTCAACCTGGGAACCCCAGTGTCTCTGCAATCTCAGTGCAGCTGTCTGTGGGTTATCTTTTATGGCACTCTCTTGTTACTCAGAGTGACCAGTAAGAATATGTTCTGGACATGTACCGGACTCCAAACTCTGCAAGTCACGCCAGTTCCATCAGCTTGCTTGGAGGGATGCTAGGAATGTGCGGTCAAGGGGCGCAGCCAACCTGGACATTGCCGAGGCAGCTCCATGAAAATTTAACAAACTCTTCTTGTCCCCACATGTAAAGTAGAAGCTTGAGCAAACAGATGACCTTCAGTCCCATCCCCAAGGCCACTGCCTTCGGGCTGCACTAGCCCTGCAAAGGAACTTATTCTGAAAGACCCTACTTGGCTTTGTTGATGCTTATGCACCCATGGAACAAAAATGACCAGCAGTCACTCCCCAGAGTCAAGCTGATATCCTCTGTCCTGCCTCCCCCCACCCCATTACTGTTGGCTGGAGTCTTGAAAGGCTGTGTCCCGCGTGATCTGGACACAGACCCCACTGGCCACAGTGATTCCTAAGGCATCCTTTCATAGAGCCAAGAAAATAGAGGCAAAAAGGACGTGGTCGGCCCCCTCAGGCATGGAAGTTACTCACAGGGAAATGAGCTCCTGCTTCTTGTTTTAGCAGTGGGGCTGCAGGTATCCCCTTAGAAGTCAGAAGTTCCTAACTCAGGCACATGTTTGGTTCTCCATCCCTCAGATGTTTTTGCCTTTCTCAAGGGAGATTGGCCACTGACTTCCTGAGGAGCTATGGCCACTCTTATTTTTAAGAGAAGCTTGACTTTCCCTGAAGGGCCAGGCCTTTGTCTCAGATTGCTGATATGGGGTGGAGGAGGGGAGCCTCCCAAAGGCAGTTAGCTGCATTTGGTGCTGTCCCTTGGAGCCTCCTGGGGAGAGGAGGGCTTCCCCTTAAGTTTTTATTGGGACAAGGGCCATGCTAACCTCTCTCCTGGTGCAGTTGTACTTCTGGTTAGACTGGGGCTCTACAAACTGCTCCCTTTCCAAAAAAAGACCCAGAATAAACTTCTAACCCCACATGAAACCATTCCCAGTTACAGCTCCAATTTCTAATGAAATTTTGAGACACTTCTTTACTCTCTCAATAGATATGAAAAGTTACTCAGCATTTCATTGGGCCCCTTCACTCTGCATATGATTTTAAAAGCTTTCCTATGCATTTTCTGGCCCAAAAACTTGTTTAGGGCTTGTCAGTAATCTCAACATAGCATCCTTTCCCTCACTCTAATTTGATAGTACCATTTTGCAACAAAAGTTAACAGAATTCATTTTAGCTGCTCTTGTAACAGCTTTATTAGCTTTCTGGCCTTTGTAGTTATGACATGCCGACTTTCCTCAATGGCATCGTGGGGAAGAATCCTTGTTTTAATGATTGCTGGGCATATACATACAGCAGGATAATCATATTCTTTTCTCCTCTTCTTGCTTCTCAGCTAGACTAGCCAAAGAAGTAGTTGCCCTTTAAATGTTTATAAAACTTTAATGATTCCTAGGGAAATATTAACATTTACCTCTTTCCCCTTTCTCCTACCAGTGTCCTCCCCTTCTAGAATGGGAGAGTAGTAACTCCAAATACCTCTTTCAAGTGAAATCTCATTGTATGGGAATCTGGTGACACTGAAATTTCATTTTATGGGAATCTGGTGGCCCTAATCTCCTTGTGTACTTTATGCTTTTGTA
This sequence comes from Sarcophilus harrisii, assembly GCF_902635505.1. Taxonomy (NCBI): domain Eukaryota; kingdom Metazoa; phylum Chordata; class Mammalia; order Dasyuromorphia; family Dasyuridae; genus Sarcophilus; species Sarcophilus harrisii. The sequence continues at coordinate 483,343,536 of NC_045427.1, read as the reverse complement.
CTTAAGGTTAATTTGATAGCTCTTCACTTTACTCCATCTTTATTTGGTCCATGGACAGGATTTTATTGCCATTTTCTTTGCAAATTTTGGAATAAGAAATAATATTAGCACAATACTCAGAAATTAAAATACCAGTCTCTTTTCCCCTTGCTTTTCTATTAAGATTTGAAAGTGCTATTGTCATTTTTTTTTCACCCACTATCCTTTCTTGTTCTCAGAAAGTTTCTTAAAATGTTTTTTTATTGTCAGAACATTCTTCTCTTTGCCTTCTAACATATGTATGTGTGTATATACACACCCACCCCCCAGCATACACACACACACACACACACACACACACAAAGGCTCTGAAGTCATAGGACCTGAGTTCAGATCTCCCTAACTCAGGCCTCAACTTCCTCAGCTATAATTAAAGGGGTCAGACTAGATAGTCTGTGGAATCCCATTAACTTCTTGATCTAAGATACTTATATAAATGTGAGTTACTATTATTTTATGATGTGACTCACTTCCTTTCTTTTCCCTACTCAGAAACTCCAACCAACAGCCCATGGTAGGGACACATGCAAATACAAATATGTAATCTCAAGACTTTAAGGAACTTAAAGATTGGCTCCACCTACAAAAAGATTTAAGCATCCCTGCTCTATAGAGAGTTCATTGGTCATTAAATAGCACATTCATCTCTGGCTTTTCAAAGCAGTAGACTATTTCTTCCTCGAAAAGCAGAAAACTTTATGCTTTGGAAACCTTTTGGCATGAAACATGAAATGGTATTTTTGGAGGGGAGATTTTGGGAGGAAGTTCAATTAATTACATATGGTAATTTCTTTATGGAGTCATGCAGTATCTGCATTTTGGGAAACAAAAGACATTCAAGTAGAAGGGAAGGAGCCCAAAAACTTAGCTTTAAAGGGAAGGTTGATTCAGTGATAGTGGAGATGAGAAGAGAGTTTCCTTTCATTGGTGCTTGCCTCATCACTTTTTTGTTTTGGATCTAGGAGCTTGTCAGGCTCACAATAGAGAAGCAGGAGCATCCATCTCCCACAAGTCCAGTTAAGCCCAGCTCACCAGCCTGCAAAACTGACAGGTAAGTTCCTCATCCTTGCTCTTAACACGAGAACCCTATAGCCAGGAGAGAAACAGTAGCCAAATTTGGTCATGCTGTGGAATGGGAAATGGGTTACTTCTGGTTGCATGACCTCCTAATTTTACATTCCTAGATCTATAAGAAGTAGCTTGGGATAGTGGAAAGAGCAATGGACATGGAATCCAAGCAGCTCAGTTTGAGTCCCAGCTTCACTAGCTGCACAAACCTATCCATCCAATCTCTTTACCCATCTCAACCTTTGTGCCTTTATTTAGAAAGGTAATCTCCATCACCTATGTCACGGGGTTATAAGGAAAGCCCTTTGTAATCTTAATGTAAGATATGCATCTGCTTTTATTGTCCTCACTCTAGAAACTCACTGCCCAAAAGATGATATAGAAATTTTTGAGTTGGGCCTGGCCATGAGTGTTTAGGAAGTGGCCTTTAGAAATGCATTATTTGATTACTTTGTTTATGTGCATAATGACAAACCTTCTCAAGGTTTGGATGACCAACATCTTTTTTTTCCTCCAAAGTTTGAGAGCTTTGTGGGTATTTATTTATTTGTTTTTTGGTCTGGGGCTGTTTTTGTCTTTTTTTTTTTTTTTGAGGGGAATGGCAAAGAAATTGCATCACATTGTTAATCATATTAGAACAGGTGGCTACATTATGGAGAAGTTGAGTGCCTTACTCAGTTGTATCTTGCTTCTACTCATAAAATTTTAGAATCTGTGGAAACTGAAAAACTCTAATTTTACATATAAGCAAACTGAGGCCCTTTTAGAATAGGGTAACAGGGCTGGAATGCCATTTTCTTTACTCACTCTTAGATCCTTATTCTTCTTACTGTGCTGTGTAGCCTCTGTAGAAAGATTCTGACAGTTTGCCATTCCCGAGGCACTTTTCTTCCTTTTCTTCTTAATGTGTATTCCTATACATATGCATTCATGGGAGCATAGACTCAGAGTTGAAGGGTGACTTCATAGTTCATCAGCCTCATTTTATAGATGATGAAACTGGGACTCGGACAAGTCGAATGCCTCATACATGTAGCATGTTGCAGAGCCAAGCCTCGAACCCAGATCCTCTTAGGGGAAGCAGATCCAAATGCTTTTTGCCCTGTGACATTCTGAAATTACTCTCCTACCTGGGGCTCAGTCCACTTGGATTTTCCATAACCCCCATCTCTCCTTTAAATTCCACAGCCAACCTGAGCTCCCATTGACTGACCGGGAAATGGAGATTCTCAACAAGACAACTAGTATGTCCCAATCAACGGAGCTGCTGCATCCTGACTCCATGGATGAAGAGGTTGCTCCTCCCAAGCCCCCCCTCCCTGGCATCCGAGTGGTGGATAATAGGTAACATGACCCTCATTGACTTCCTGTTTTCCAAGCTTTTCTCCAGCCTTCACCTGCCACCATTGATGGCTGGAAAACCTGATTGATGCGGGTAATGTGACTTAGCGAAGAATTTAGTTGTTGATTGAGTTCCTTGCTACTTAAAAATTGGGCTTCATGACTTTGAAATGAAATATTCATCAGACATTTTCTCCATCTCTTCATCTTAGCCATGTGAAAGCTAAGGCACTTGATTCTGAGTGAATAAGAGTCCACTGATTGGGGGTTTCTTATTATTTATAGGGATTCATCTGGCAGAAGTGAGAGTTGCAGTTAGGTGTGAAAACTGGGTTGTGAAGTTTTGACTTTACAATGTGGCTGATTTATCTAGATTTTGGCAGGGTCTTTATTATTGGGTTCTGCTGTCACTGGGAAAATTTTCAAGCCTGACTGTTGCATCTGGACACATTGGTAGGGGAAAAGTTTTGGGGGCTAACCAGCTTATGTCAGAGGAAGGGAATATCCTTGTGAGTGTCTTTGACTAGAATGGGAGAGGAGACCTTCTCTTTCTTCTTGCTGGGGTCACTAAAGAGGCATTTTCTTTTGTCTTGCAGTCCTCCACCAGCTTTACCACCCAAAAAGAGGCAGTCGGCACCATCTCCCACCAGAGTGGCTGTGGTTGCACCCATGAGCCGGGCCACCAGTGGCTCAAGTTTACCTGTTGGAATCAATAGACAGGTAATAGTGTCACAGCCATGAAAATGGGGAGATAGGATGAGCTTTTGGCTTTTGATCATCTGCAAGCTGAAAACAGTGCCATGGTAGTTATTTTCTGCTCTTGGAAATGTCCTGTAGCATCTGAAAGACCTTAACTGGAGAAACTTGGTAGGATCCTAAATCTGGAACTGGAAGGCACCTATAAGATCAGCGAGTCCAACTCTCCCACCCCTGTCACTGTGTAGATGAAAAAACAGGACCTCTAGACATACTGTTTTTACAAAATATGTTTCTGCCTCTCCACCTTCTTCTAAAAAGATTTTTTTTTTTTTTTAAATTGAGAAAACACAGACTTTGCAGTAGGGATTTTTAACTTGGGGTTCACAAATAGATTTCAGTGGGTTAGAGAGCAACTAGGTGGTGTAATAGATTGTGTGCCAGGCCTGGAGTCAGGTAGATTCATCTCCCTGAGTTCAAATCTGGCCTCAAACACTTACTAGTTGTGTGACCCCTGACAAGTCCCTTCACCCTGATTTGCTTCAGTTTCCCCATCTGTAAAGTGAGCTGGAGAAATGGCAAACCATTCTGATACTTTGGAGGGTTTTTTTTTTTTTTTTTTTTGGCAATCACAGCCCATAGTCTATTAGTGTACCCATGTTAGAAGGTTTTTCAGCTTGGGAGTGGGGTGAGGGGTGGGAATCCTACCTGTCAACCAAGCATTTATGCAGCATCTATTGCATTCCAGGCACCAGTTATACAAAGACAAAAGTGTACTTCTTTGGGGTTCCCTTCAGGAACTCAGCATCCCTACCATGGCACAACACAGCATCAGGGTGATTCCTTAGTGGGGCAGCTGCTGAAAACCTTCCTCCTGTAACCTATTGCAAGGGGATGGGGGGAGGGAATGAGGAAGCTGGGAACATCTCAGTAATGTTCCCCTTTCTCTCTGTGAGTTCCCCTACTTTGCCCCTTTCTTATCAACTCGTACTATCTCTCAAGAATGATTTGAATTTCTCATCCTTTTTCCTACAAGGACTTTGATGTGGACTGTTATGCCCAAAGGAGGCTGTCTGGGGGCAGCCATTCATATGGCGGGGAATCCCCTCGCCTCTCCCCGTGCAGCAGCATCGGCAAGCTGAGCAAGTCCGACGAACAGCTGTCCTCCTTGGACCGGGACAGTGGCCAGTGCTCCAGGAATACAAGCTGTGAAACACTAGGTGAGTTTGAGCTGTTGTACAGCCGCTAAAACCAGAAACCTCCGAGCACATGATTTCCTCTTTAGCAGTTTTCCACCATCACTATTGGTGTCCACATCTACAATAATATATCCCACTTACATATTAAGTCTGCTGAGAATTAACAGTACTCTTCATCTGGGCCTCTGTCCCCTCACTTTCATTTGTGGACCTGTAATTTTGTTGCTTCATGTTCATGTACAATGAATAAATTCCATAGGATTATTAGATTTAGGGTTGGAATGGACCTTAGAGTCTATCAGGTTGGCTTTTAAGCTTCTAAGAAAACAATGCAGTGTTGTGAGGCTCCAGACAGCACTGAAAAAACTGCTGAGTTCTTTCAGGGGGAGCTACAAAAAAGTATAGATGAGAAATTGAGGCCAAAAGAACTTAATTGATTTGCTCAAGATCCCATAGCTAGGATGGATCTGAAGCCGGATTCAAATTCAGGTCTTCCCAACTCAAGATCCAGCATTCTATCTATCATATCCATTCTATCTTCATAGCCTCTCAATTTTGAGTAGGATTTTATGGATGCAGGAATTAGGCTGACTTTGTATAGGAAAAATCTTAGAAAAGTTTTAAGTTTTAATAGCTATTTAGTATTTATTTGTTTGTTGTTTATTGATGTAATTGTTATTTCTGTGTTTATCTAAATATTTACCACCTCTTAAAACTTAAAATTGCTCTAAGATTTTGGGATTACCTTGTATATCTGTGCTTCATTCATTCAACAAGCACTGAAAATATTGCTAATGATAATTGCTAAGGCTATGATGACATGTAGCACAACAACCATGAGCAGCATCATGATTGTTTTATTTTTCATCCAAACCACAGTTAATCAATAGGAGTATCTGACGCACCTACATTGCATTGTGTAAGAAACAAAACATGGTTCCTGTTCTCAAGGAGCTTGTGATTTAGTATGGGATATAAGAGGTGTACAGATAAATCTATTTCCACTTAGAATGTAGCAAGTATATTGTATTTTATGTATAGCTCTGCTCTGAGATCAACAGATCATCAAAGATGTTTAGCAAGAAGGGGCTCTTAAAAGTGGATGACATTTGACCTTGGCCTTGAGGAATGAGTAGGATCTCTGGAGATGAGAAAGGGATAGGGGGCATTCTTCAGGTACAAGGAATAATATGAGCAAAAGCTCAGAATAGGAAAGCTTGAACTTTGAGGATGAGGGGATACAACAAGGCATAACCTGTACTTTAATTCTTTCCCCTCTGCACTAAATTATTCTGCTTTCAATCTGTAAATATATCTGCAGGAACTTCCTAACATTGGTGGTGGTCTTAATGTAAATGTATCATGTATTTTATTCCTAAAACCGTAACCCAGTTTCAAGTCCAAATCATTTCTTTAAGAACCTGCTTCTAAGAAAGCAATGTGGTGTTGTGGGGCTACAGATAGCACTGAAAAAGACTACTAACCTCTTTCAGGGGAGCTACAAAAAAGTTGGAAAAATATTTCAGACATTCATGTCTGTATACCACAACAGCTAAACTAGGAGCTTTGGAGGAGCATGTGTTACATGGTATAGTTTCCCCTTTGGTGTACTGCTCTGCATTCCTATAGTGATGACTGATTCTGTAACAAGGGGCTAGTTGAAAATAGTAGCAAAAACATTTTTTCTTCTAATATTGGAGGTGCTTTTTTTACAGCTGTCTAATTAAAACATTTGTTAATTTGATAAAGGGGCCTTTTGAAGTTGCTCTATGGACCCGTAGGCTGTGGTGTCTCTCATCTCCAAAGTCCAGGGCTCAGTCATATCAACCTCCACAAGGTGGTCCAGGATTCTCTGAACGTTAGTTTCTTCATCTGTAAAATTAAGAGAGTTAGATTAGATCAGTGGTGGCAAATTTTTAAAAACTGTATTCCTAGAGGCCACATGTTGATTTAGAAAACCACAAATTGGTTTGTTTTGTATTTTTTATTTCTTTTGTTAATCATTTCCCAATTATATATCCCTGGAATAAATGATTTCTAAGGTTCCTTCTATTGATTTTTAATCTTATAATGTAAAAACAGTATATAAATAGGAAATATTGCTATTTTTTTCTTGGCAAGATATGCGCCCCCCCCCCTCAAAAAAAATTTAGGGGACTACAGAAAGCTGCTACATGGATGGGAGCAAAGTTATTTTTTTCTTTTAATATTAAAGATATGGAGGGTGGTTAGTGTGGTAATGAGAATTAGGGGAGTGGAAGGAGAGAGGGAGAAAGATTCTGATTTTCCTCTTGGATAATAGATGCATTTGTTTTCTCTGTTATTACATATAGATCACTATGACCCTGATTATGAATTTCTACAGCAAGACCTCTCCACTGCTGACCAGATACCTCAGCAAGTAGCATGTAACCTTAGCCCATTGCCAGAATCTGTTGGTGAATCTGGCTCTCCTTTCCATGGACGTCCTTTCCAGCTGCCACCCAGCAACTCCCCACAGCCAGAGCTTGGCAATCCCTTGCCCATGGGGCATCCTACGGACACACCTCCTGCCCTGCCTGAGAAGAAGCGGAGGAGTGCAGCCTCTCAGACCACGGACAGCTCCAGCTCCAGCTGTAGAGTCTCCTATGAGAGGCACCCTTCCCAATATGACAATATCATGGAGGATGATCTCCAGAACCCGGCCTCCCTCCAGCCAGGATCATTCACGCCATTCGCTGCTGTCCTCCCCTTCCAGCAAGGAGGCTCTTCAGCCAATTTTGTGTCTGATTTTGCTGCTCCCGATTCAATGGGTGACCCCGAGAAACCACCTCCTCTACCTGAAAAGAAGAACAAACACAGTAAGCTTTTGATCAGAGAATGTTTGTGAAAGTGCTTTGTAAACTCACAGACATAAGGATTGTCATCATTATTTTCTTCCTTCCCCTTCTTTTTCCTCTCTTTCCTGCTTGATCCATGAGAGTGACCATTGAGCTTTGTAGGGGGCTCAGACCCTTCTTCTGCCTTTGCGTGATGGGTCTTTATTGCTCCCTGGGCATTAATCTATGATGAGGCAGACTCAATACCATTGAAGAAGTTAATAGAAGACCAACATGTTGTGTAATAAAAAAAACCTAAACCACACATAGAAACTGAAACCCAAAGACCTGATTTTGAAGGTAGACTTCAGTTCTCACCAAATGGATGACCCTGGGAAAGTCACTTAAAGATTCCCAGACTTGGGTTTTTTCAAATTAGAGGATCAGATGGAATGATTGCTAAGGTCCCTTCTGAGTTTTGAGTCAGTGAGATAGGAGATGTGGCTTTCAGTCCTGGCTATGTTCCTTACTTAGCTATATAATATGGGCAAGTCACAGAACTTTCTTTTAAGAGATTTTCCAGTTTATAAGATGGATTTATCACTACTTCATTTCATGAAGTTTTTACCAAAAAAAAGCTCTTTGTAATCTATAAAGCCTCACATACGGATAACCTTTTAGCATATTATCACATTAATTTATGATTAGCTGTTAGAAAAGAATACTGATTTTATTCATTTTGTTTCAAATGTAGCCCCCTGGGAGGGAATGGCTGGTAAAGGAAATACTTGTCTGAAAGTATGAAAGAGAGAGAGAAAGAGTGTGTGTGTGTGTTTTAGACTAATTACAAGGCTTCTTGGGCCAGTTTTTCTATGTTTATTCTAAATCTCCCGTAACAAAGCATGGTAGAAGAGCTGGGGTTTTTGTGTGAAAAGTGCATAATTGACTTCTTAAAGAAACAAAGACCTCTTTTGCCTAAGAATAGTTCAAGTTGCAGAATCATCCAGCTGGATGGATGCAAACTCAGGAGCATTTTCTTGGTTAATTGTATTTTAAAAGAAGTCCTAGAAGTGCCTTTTCACCAAACACTTGCCTCCACCAGTGAGTCTCTTGCTTCTTTGAGGATGGGATGAAGTAGGATCATGGGGCTTAGAGCCACAATAGACCTTAGGCTTCATCCTATCTGCAGAGGCTGACTTGGCCAGCATCATGCAGCTATCCAGCACCTGAATCAGAATTCAGACTGGATTCTTCCTGACTCCACCTTCCACATCCTATGTACTTCATCACCTAACTGCCTCTTCTTGTTCTATCTAGAGTAGAATCAGCTGTGAATAGAGAGCTAAAAGGTCCTTCAGAAGCCAGCTCAGTCCTCCTCTTTTCCCCACCCCTGTATTACAAACAGGGAAATTGAGTTTCATAGAGAGGAAGTAAGTTTTTATAATTTATAAGTTTTTATAACTTTATAAGTAAGGGTCCTCAGTGACCATCTCCTAGGTTAAATGATTTTTTTTTCAGTGTCACACAGAGGCAAAACAAGAACCCAAGCCTCTGGACTCCCAGTGCTCTTTACACCAGATCCTTTCACCTTTGAAATGGAATAAGATTGAATGATCTTTCCAATACAAGTTTCAAATTCGATCTCACCCATCCACCGATTTCCACACAGACCAAAAACCCAGCCAGAAGCAAGCAGCTGTTGATGCAGTGGGCAGGGTGCCAGGCTAGTATCAGGAAGACTTGAGTTCAAAAATGGCCTCAGAATTTCCTAGTTTTGTGATCCTGGGAAAGTCACAAATTTCCGTTTCCCTCCATTTCCTCAATTATCCCTCTAAAATGGGGATAGTAATAGCACTTACCTCTTAGGAGTGTTGTGAGGATCAAATGAGATAATATTTGTAAAGTGCTTGGCACGTAATAGACACGATATAAATGCTTATTCCTGCCATCTTCCCTCCCTCCCTTTCTCCCTTATTTACAGATGTTAGGGGGAGGGATTATAGGCTGTGGCTATAGAACAGAGTGGAGTGAATTGTCTTAGACACAAATCAGTCAGTTGATTAATAAGTATTAAGTATCTTAGGTGTACTAGGTGCTAAAGGGTGAACATATATTCTATCAGGGGAGATAACATGTATTGGACTAAGTGACCTCATAGGCCCTTCAAACTCTGGATCTTTGATGCAATATAAATACAAGAGACTTTGCTTCGTCAGGCTTAGGGAAAGCATCGCAAAGGAGTTTGCCTTTAAGCTAAGCTTTAACCTAACCTGTAATCTAAGTTTATCAGGACAGTCTGTTAAATCTCTGAATGAGCCAACTTGCATGCATGTAGACTTGAGAGAAAAGTGATGGAACCCAGCTGTTCTACATTGCCCAAAGCCATTATCCTATTACTTGGGGTCAGAGCGCTTCTGAGTATTTCTGAATGTCCCAAATAATCATTATCATTATACATGAATAATTGTGTAGACTTCATAGCATGTATGAAACTTGATGGAGATATACTTATATACAGTATTGTTTAGTTATCAGAGGTGATTTTGAAAGTCCTCATCATGAAAGATATCTTCACATGCTCATCTTAGGTCTCAAGGCAAGAATAAGTGTTTCACAGACTATTAAGGCTAGAAAGGACCTAGAGACCCTCTAGTGCATCTACCTGATATACACCCAAGGAAACTAGTACCTCCGGAGTAGAAGGCACTTGCCCAAGTTCTTGGAGCAAAGCCAAGGTCTACTTGACTCCCAGTTCTGAACCCATTCCCACTCCACTCTTTTCTACTTTTGCAAATTAGCTCATGTGGTCAGAGGACTTAAAGGCATAAAGTCTTAATAGGTTGATTTGTTTAGCCTTTTACTACACAATTGAATAAACTGAGACTGGAAGGAGGGAAAGGGATTTACACTCAAGGTTACACAGATAAGTGGAAAATCTGAGATTTTAAACTCAGTCTTCTGATTTTCTTTCTTATACTTTTCCAACATGCTATGTGGCTTCTCCATTGATGCCTATGTCTTTTGCATTAGGTATTGTGGTCTGGAGGTAGAAGAGCCAGTTACACATGAGAGTTGTTTTCCTTATATAATATATCTGCAGCTTGAAGCTTAGAGTATAAGCAAGTGAGTGGCCCCATTCTGTCAGGGAATCTAGGAAGCTCAGGCATTGGCCAGTTCGGTAAGCCTGATTTCATTAATATTGGTAATATGAATAAGCCACTGCATTTTTCTTCTAAAATAACACTTTAAGCTGTCTTCTCCATATTGTCACAGTGCTCTCTAAAACATCAAAAGATCAATCAGCAACCATTTAAGTGCCTACTATATGTCAACCACTGTACTAAGATTGGAGGATACAAAGACAAAAAAGAAACAGTCCCTGCTCTAAAGGAGATTACATTCTCTCAGATGAGCCATCAGGTGAGTCAGTTCCAAAATGATAGTCACTTAACCCCTTCAGTGTGAGCTCTGTCCCTTGATTCAGTTACAAAAATAGAGAAAAGGAATTTCACTACCCAATCTGTGTTTTACGCTAAAGAAAGATTGACTCAACCTCACAGTTTGAAACAGAAAGCCATTGAGTTACAGATATAGTAGACAGGTAATGGGCCAGCCTCAGACTGAGAAAGAAGTCCTGGGTTCAAGTCCCACTTCTCTCACATACTGGCCACATATGTGATCTTGGTCAAGAGCCCTTGAGGTTTTAAAATACAGGCCTTGTGCTGATCTGCCTTGGTAGTGAGAGTTCTGTCCCCACCAGGAGTTTCCCATTTCCAGATTCCAGACAGATCACGTGCCTGGTCCTCACCCTGAAAAAGTAGAATTTTGTCTATCATAGTGTTTAAGTTAGTGTAATTCTCTAGTCCCTTAGCTGTGTTGCACGCCCTGTGTTGGTGATACCAAGCAAAACCAAAATGGACGCTTCCCTTAAGAAGCTTACATTCTAACAGGATACACCATATACTAAAGCAATTACAAAGTGGTTATTTAAGAGGCTTTGTGATGTAGTCAGTTGAGTGTTGAACCAGACAAAGGCAGGAATACTTGGGTCCAAATCCTGCCCGAAATATTTACTTGTTCTTTTGCCCTTTGGCAAGTCACTAAATCTGAACCTTAATAGGAAAAATATTATCACCAGGCTTAGGTCTGTTGTGAGAATCAAATAAGATGATGTTTATAAAGCATTTGTAAACATTAAATTTAGCACAACAAGAATAAAGTTAACATTACAATTATAATGAATATACAAAATAATTTCTAAAGGGAGAAATGCTACTAACTACAGCAATCAGGAAAGATACGGTTTAAGAGGTGATAGCTGGTTGAACTGTGTTTCAAAGGAAACTGGATTCTTCAAGGCAGAAGTGAGGAGAGAGAAGGTATTTTATGTATCAAGGACCACTTTTCAGAAGCATAGAATTTGGAACTGGAATGTTAAATTCAGGGAACAGTGAAGATCAGAGCAGAGTATGTGATAGGAGTAATAATATGCGATAATACCAGAAAGGTAAACAAGAGCCATATTTTATGTGAGAAGCAATGGGAAGTCATTTGAGGTTTTTGAGGCGGAGAGAAAAAGAGAGGGAAATCAGATCTGTGTTGTAAGAACAGCAATTTGGCAGATGTGTAGAACTGGAGAATGGAGAGGCTGGAAGCAGCACCACTCTTGGAGCAATACCTGTTTGCCAGCACCACCATTTAGTTTGCAAACATTTACAATAACAAGTGCAGTAATCCAGCTTGTGATGTGAGGTTGCTTGGCAGGACTGACTGAGGACACTCGTCCCTAATCACACATTTCAGCGGGTGATGCTTTTGAATCACATATTGTGCTGCCTGACCGTGGGTAGTGTTGAGAAAGATGTCAACAGCCCCCCATCTGTTTATTTCATTTCTCTTATCTGCCATGGAATTTCCTTCTAGTGGAAGGTCCCTTGATCTTCCTATTCTCTTATCATCCTCCTGCATCCACCAACCTCTGCTTAACAGTTTTAGAAGCTCCTCTTAGCTTTAGTGCCATGGCTTGTGGCTGGTTCAGATTGCAGCAGCCAACCTCCTAGAAAAACAACTTGCCACCCTTGTTTTAAATTCTAGTCGTAGTCAACCCTGTCCCATTCATATATGCTTCCCTCTTCACCTTCTCTATTTTAATTTACTCTTCCCACAAAAGGTAATGTGATCACTTTCCTTGCTCTTGATAGAAATTCCAAAAGGAATTTTAGTAGCACCAGGGGAAGAGAACTGTCTTGCTGAAAGTCGGTAATTTCAGGAAATAGACCACCTTTGCAAACCTCCCCATCTCCTCTGGCTCCCTCTCTGTGGCCTCTTTCAGCAACAAAGGTTTTAGCATTTTTCCTTCCCTTCCTCCTGGCTTCTCACGCTGCCTCTAATAGTAAGAACTACCAGACATTTAAGATATTTGAGGGAGAAAGGCAATAGAGATCAAATTGAAAGTGCTCTGGTTTGAGAGTTGGTGGACCTACCTCTGTTCCCTTCTTAAAGGCCTGGGAACAAAGAGTTGCCTTTCACAGCTCATCTTGAAGGGTCTTGCCTATCTTTGTCATTATCTCTATGGAGCAGGCCCCTTCATGTAAGAAACCAATGCAAAGGTACTCTGGCTGTTACAGGCCACTGATGTCATTTCCCATCTGCTTTTTGAATTGATGCCTCATTAAAAACCACAGCACCAGGGGGAGGGGTCTGCAAAAAACAATCCCAGGAATGTTTCCATTTTCTTAATCTCCCACTGCAAATGGGAGAGTTTCGAGAGTCAGCTTGCCCCTCTCTGAATTCCAAATTCTTGTTCCTTTCCTTTTCTACTCTTCTGAGTGTAAAAATGTACACAGAGATTGCATCTTAGCATAGCTAGAAGAGAGATCTGGTGTTGGCCATAGACACAGGCATGTAGCTTTATTCCTGGCTTGTTAGAATTTATGTTCTTGGGTGTTTATCCGCATAGAAAAGGGAGAGATATTTCTTTGTGAAGAACAAAAGCAGAAAGGAGATAAGCATGATTGTGTTTTCCATTACAAGCAGACGTAGAATCTTTATTCTTTATATCAGAGACCAGTTTGGGGGCAGTTAGATGGTTCAGTAAATGGAGCTCCAGACCTGGAGTCACAAAGATTCATCATCCTGAGTTCAAGTCCAGCCTCAGACACTCACTAACTCTGTGACTCTGGGAAAGTTTCTTAACCCTGTTTGCCTTAGTTTCCTCATCTGTAAAATGAGCTGGAAAAGGAAGTGGTGAATGAACCCGGTTGTCCAGATCTCCAAGGAGATCCTAAGTGGGGGCTATGAAAAGCCAGATACAGCTGAGTGTGACTGAACAACCAGGATCAGTTACTATAGGAGTCTTAAGAAAAGGAAGAACTCGTTAGAAGTTAGGCCCATGGTCTGTTTAGTTTTGTTTTACCTCTTGGGTAAGTGTTGCTGGATCCCCATTAGTAAGTGAGCACCCCACTTGGGGGACAGAACATGTTGATACCCAGCCAGCCTGTTGTAGTAAAGGAGACTGGTGTTAGAGACACCTGGGGCCAAATCCGGCCTCCAATCCTGAGCAGTGTGACCGTGGGCATCCAGTTTTCCCCTCTCTAAGGCAAGTAGATGCTTTGTGATGCTGGTTTAGTCGGTTCTCACTCTTGGTGAGCTCATGTGGCAGAGATGTAGAGGGATTTGCCATTTCTCACAACAGCTCATTTGACAGAGAAGGAAACTGAGGCAGACTGGGTCAGGTGACTTTCCCAGGGTCACATAGCCAGAAAGTGTCTGAGGCTGGATTTGAGCTCAGAGAAGGCTTTCCCATTTCCAGTGGTGTGTGGGGGATACCTGCGGTCCCTGCAGCTGGGAAGGCCAAGGCTGAGGGCTCTCTTGAGGTTGGAGTTCTGAGCTACAGGTGGGCTAAAGCAGACCCCAGGAACAGAACACTGCCAGTTGCCCTGAGAGTAGGCAGACAGGCCAGGAAAAATGGAGCAAGGGAAAGAGTTTGTGCTGATCTCTCTCCAAAAATAGAGGAAAAGAAGTTGGTAAAAATAGTCTGTGACCCGTAGGGCCATATGTGCTTGTCAGCTATGGGAGGCAGGGCAATAGAGGGGCAGAAGCAGGTTTGGAGTTAGAATGAACTGGGCCCAAGTCTCATCTCTGACCTAAGTCACCTAAGTGCTTGCACGCTTCCAGGTGACTGACACTCCCATCTGTCTTGGCAGAGGAAACTGAGGAGAAATTCCTTTTGTCTCTGTACAAGGATAAAATCATAAATCTGGACCCCCAAAAGTAGGTATTACTATTGGTGACATTATTATCTTGCTCTTCCTTTTAAAATTAACTCATTGGGGGCAGCTGGGTGGCACCGGGGATAGAGTCCTGAAGTCAGGAAGACCCGAGTTCAAATCTGGCCTCAGACACTTCACACTTCCTAGCTGCGTCACCCTGGGAAAGTCACTTAACCCTAACTGCCTCAGCAAGATATATATGTATATATTTACCTAGTATGGATGAAGTAGACATTTGCCTCCAAGATTTCCTTTCATAGGTCATGTTGACCCTGAGATGAGAGCTGAGCTACTGTCCCGAGGTACAGCAGTCGAGCACTGATCCAGAGCAGCACTAAGCTGAGCTCTCAGCTGTGGGGCCCTGGCCAAGTTACCTACTTTCTGCCCTCCATTTTCCCTCAGGTTGAAGACAGAGATAACAATTCTCTCCTGTTTGCTTTATGAGGGTTGTCTCCGAGATTAAAAAAGTGATGAAAATCATTCCTTACATTTCAGCAGCATTCTGGGAGTAGGGGGGGGAATGGGAAATCCAGCTCTGTTTATGCCTCAGCCTTGTATTGTTTTAGATAAGCTATAGAAATCCAGAAACTGCCATTCACTTCCTCCCTGGGCAGGCGTTCGACCCCCGGGGTCCTGGATGGGCTCCAGTCTTCATAATTACAGTCTGCCAACCTCGAGGCCCCCCTTTGGCTTCCATCGCCCACTGCAACTCCTTCTGTTGAGTCACCTAAGTGATGCCTGCCAGTGATGGTCTGGAGCCTTTGGGAGAGGGCTGGGCCTAAAAGGGGGCAAAGCAGGCCTGCTATTCCTCAGTGCTGGCAAAGTGGTGGGTTTCTCCCATAGAGTAGTCTCCTTCCATAATAGAAAACCATTTTGTTTGGGGAAATGATGATGATGATGATCGTGACGACGACAACAGTGGCACAGAATACCTTAAGATGTACAAAACACCTTGTTTGTATCATCCCATTTGATCTTCATAACACTCTATATAGCATCATGTTCCCTGTTTTTTGAGGAAATCTGAATTCAGATTAGAGTACTTGGCCATTGTCCCTATAACAATCTGATAAATGACTGAGGTCAAGTTCAAACCCAGGTCCAAGCTCAGTATCCTAATTATGGGAGCATAGATTCAGAGCTAGAAGACTTAGAGTCTATTAAGCACAGACCGCTTCTTTAAATCCCCAGATTTTACAGCCGAGGAAACTGAGCAAAGAGATGAAGTGACTTTCCCAGTCATATAGCGTTGGACAGAAGGTCCAAAGTGGAATTCAAATTCGTGTCTTCCTGACTCCTGGTTCAGCACTCTCTCCAGTAGACCACTCCCATTTTTTTGCCCAAAGGAGGGTATTTGCTAGTTCTTTAAGATAGCCATTATAGGTTCTGTCTTTGTAAAGCATAATCTAGCCAGAAGCTACATTTGAAATGAGGGTAGAAGCAGAGCAGTCTCTTTGAAATCAGCCTTAAAGCTTCATCAGGTTGAAACTGGCCCGGGAGTTGTACATTTGTGTTGGCAGGACCCAAGAGGCTGAGCTCATGTAATGGGACTGTCATTGTCTGTTCTTACCCCACTGCTCTTTATCGGAGAGCTCTGTGTCCTCCAGCTGCTAAAATATATGTCTATTTATGTTTGAAAGGAGGCTTTGAAATCAGCCAGAGAATGTTCCTTGGGCACCTGGAGCCACAGGGGTAGTAAGAAAGAAAAAGAGAAGCTCTTAACTCTTCTTAACTAACCAACTCGGAGGTGCTGCCCCTTGCTCGTTTCTCTGAGCTCTATTTAGGTTCCTGATGGAGCCATCTGCCTTTATGCTAGCTTGAAAATACAAATTCGTTTGTCCTGTTTGCAGACATAAAGATTCCTTGAAGTAGTTCCCTGGAGAGAAGCCATTTGATTCACTTCTGAATTTTAGCTCCATATCTGTGAGGTAGTAGTAGGAGCTTGGTCTGAGAGGCCTCAACATTTTGATTCCTACAGGTCCTAAATATGTGTGAATCTGGTTATTTGTCATTTAATTATCTAAGCCTCAATCTCAGTCTCCTCTCCTATAAACTGGGTATAATTATATGATACTAGCATTGCTTTCATCACCAGTTCCAGAAGTACTTTGGAAACCTGAAAGTATATTAAAATTGTAATAATTATTATCATCTGACAGATGCCCAACACTAAAGTGACCTAAAATTAAACCACCTCGGTATAAAAATTTAAAAAAAAATTTCTTTCCTATGCATTTTGCCACTTGAAATACCCATACTATAGTTTCTTTTGCCTAGCAATTCTTGAGCCTCTTAGGATCATAAAGAGCTGGGAGGGATCTAAGAAGCCATCGAATCCAATCCTCTCCATTTATAAAAAGAGGAAATTGAAACTTGGAAAAGTTAAATGATTGTGTCTGCAAATGCAGGCAGGGGTGTAGGAAATATTTCAGTCCACCTATTTTTCAATAGATTTCAAGTCCATTTATTCATTCATCCAAATCTACTGTACCAAACTACCTCCCAGTATGGTAGCACCTATCATGCTTCCTTCAACTAGCTATAGTAAAAGTCCAAGGAGATCCTTTGTGTATGGCCCTTAACCATCCCAGGTAGAGGCAAGTGGTTTTTAGCATTCTAATTAGTGGTAGTGTTCCAGGCTTTGCTTCAATTTAGATCCTTTACATTAATACTAGACTTTAAAATCCTCCTCCTTTGCCTTCTTATTCAAAGACTTGCAAATGCCTTAAGCCCAAATAACCAGAGTAATTACATAATTATGAGTTAAGTAATTAAAAAGCTGAATCTCTATCTCACTAGGACTGGGCAGCCCAGGTTCTTAATCCACAAGTACTAATTAGATGCTTCTGCAAGAAAGTATGCCTAGGGTATGCAAGTAAACCAAAGAAACTATGGGCTGGCCTTAGAGGAGATAGGACTCGGGCTCCTGCCACGTGGTAACTTACCTCTTGGCCACAACCATGTGCCAAAACCTGCTTCCTTCGGACTCCTGTTCATTTGTTAACCACAAAATCCTGGCTTCTCACGGAAGCCCTCTGGAGTCTGCCGAAGTGGATTTGGGTCTGCAGAGGGGACGGAGGCGACTTTAGCAATTGAACTTGTAAAGCCTAGCGAAGCGCAGACTGATGCCCTCACGTGAGGGCTCTTAGAGCTTCTGCACCTGCTATCTTACAGGGAAGAGTCTCCGCCAGGAGATCACCCCACTGATGACAGCTGAGCTCTTTGTTCCGATTTCTCACCTCCCCAGGAAAAGTCCACTGGGCTTTGAAACACCTGAGGTGTATATCACACTTTGCAGAACCAATGAAGTCTTGGCTGCCTTTCCTGACGAGCTAATGTCTTGCTTCAAACAAATATATAGTGAAACTATGGCCTGCTGGCAGTGATAGTTGGTGGTTTTCAGAATTTGCAGCTTACTGCAAGGAAAAGATTTTCTGCAGGAATTTTAGGAACAAGACCAAAGATGCATTCTCACAGCCAGTTTACTTTTCCAACCTTTTCCCATTTTTTTTAAAGTGTCCCTGTCCTTCCAGAAATGACAGTGACAACTCCTGTTAATCAACCACTAATTTAGAGATTGGAGGAGGGGAGTACAGAACCAAAGTGAGGCTGTCCTTGCCCTCAAGAAGCTTATATGCTCTAGGAGAGTCGGAACATACATACTTAGTAAAATAATAAACAGGATTAGGAAGGACAGGACCTATGACTTCATCAGTATAAAAAGTTCCTTAATAGAGAAATTGCCTCCACCAGTGCAGGTCAACAGCTTCTCTGTGCCTCAGAAAGCAGCCAGGCTCATTTGCCCTGACTCCTGCTTTTCCTGGCTTTGAGGCTGGCCTTCTATCTTCTCGGCCAGATTCCCAAAATCTTCCTCCTCCAAAATACCTCCCACAAGGTTCTTTTGAGGAGAAAGGGACTGACAGGTGGGGAGAGCCAGAAAGGTATTTGAGCTGACCTTTGAAGGGATCATGTCATTCTAAGAATCAGAGAGAAGAGTGAAAATATTGCAGGCTTGGGGACAAGGAGTAGAGTTTGGAGTGTTAAGAAAGGAGGGTCATTTAGAATGAAGTTGAAAGAGCAGGTTGAAGGCCTTTGAATGCCAAACAGGCATTTGTATTTAATCCTAGAGAATGATACCCAATGAGAGTCATGTACACATAGCCCTTCCAGGTGGGCAGAGCTCATGCCATACCTTATCTCGCCTAATCCTCACACTGACCCTTCCAGGTAACTGCTCCAGGTGTTTTTTCCTGCATTTAACAGCCAGGCTAAGAAAGATTAAGTAGCAAATAATTTTCCAGCGTAGTCAACGGGAGGCAGAATTGGAAGCCAGTTCCTGCAGCCAGCCCGTCTATCAGCTGTCAGGAGCAGCACCATTGGAGTCCAAAGACTTGGGCTGGAGTCCTGCCAACTGTTCTTATAAAATGGAAATAAGAATCTTGCTGCCCACCTACCGCTTGAGATTACTTCAAGGAAAACACTTTGTAAACAAGTGTTAAAGGACTGTGGGATACTATATATATATATATATATATATATATATATATATATATATATATATATATATATATAATTTGTGATAAAAGCTAATCTTTCTGAAGTGTTTTTAACTTACTCTCTATAGGTGATCTCATTTCAGCCTTGCATTAAAATCTCAGATAGGTGGAATGAATATTATTTTCCTCATTTTATAGATCATTCAATCAATAAACATTTATTAAGCATTGGCTACATGCCTGGCACTCCGCTGCTAAGTGCTGGGAATACAAAAAAGAGGCCAAAGGCAGATCTGCCCTCCAGTAGCTTCCCATCTAATTTTCATCCTCTAGTGAAGTGAGAGAAAGAGTGGGCGTCTCCTGCCCCAAGTCACACATTTAGAAGCATCAGAACAGACTCGACCCAGGAGGCACCAACTCCAAACTTGGGGTTCTTTCTGGTACCCACGTGGCTCAGTACCAGGCGTGTTCCTGCTTCAAGCAGAGGAGTTCTTAGGGTCAATTTGAAGTTGAGCCCAACCCTTAAATTTTGCAGATAAGGAAATGGAGGCCCAAGGAAGAGAATAAGACTTGGTCAGAGGTACATAGGTATTAAGTAGTAAAGTCAGACTTCCACCCCGGGCCCTCACAATTCAGATCCAGCTTCAGACCACCTTAGGGACTACCCAGGAGCCCAAGGACGCATAACAAATCGTGTCACCTGCATCCCGAATAAGACATTTCCATGCCTGACTATGCATGTTTGTTATGAGGGTTTTTTTTTTCCCCTCAGGAGGGAATAGCAGAGAAAATAGAATTTTGTTAATGAAACAATTTTTTTTTAACCCATTGGAAGCGTAACTATTCAACTTCATTCAAAGGTTTGTTAGAGCCCTTGTCGTGATGTGTCCTCTCAGCACTTTGAGTTACACCTTTTAATTTGGGAGAGCGGCATCAGGCTGTGCATGTAACTCCCTGGTCCTCGGCAGTGAGCGTATCTGGGGAGGAGGCACATGCCCGTAGTCCTTCCTGCCACAGAAGCCGAGGCTGCAGGAGGGCCGGGCCAATTGAATTAGGTAGATATGCTGGGTCTGGTACCAACACAGTGAGCCCTAAAAGCCCCAAGAAGGGATGGACTGACCAGGCTGGAAGCTGGGACCAAATCAGAGCGGGCTTGGGTGTGGGCTTTGAGGTCATACCTGAGGAGCCCCCACACTTCCAGCATGGGCGAGGGGGAGAGACCCAGGCTTCAGAAACAAAACAAACTTTGTCTTTCAGTGCTGGCCTACATGCAGCTCCTTGAGGACTACTCAGAGCCCCAGCCTTCCATGTTCTACCAGACGCCCCAGAACGAGCACATCTACCAGCAGAAGAACAAGCTCCTCATGGAGGTCTACGGCTTTAATGACTCCTTCACCCAGGAGCTGGCCCCGCCCCCTGCCCTGCCCCCCAAGCAGAGGCAGCTGGTAAGTGGCGTCCCGGGGTCCTGCCCAGGCCTGGCAGCCTTGGGAGCCCCTCAAGAGAAGCGACTCTGTCCTCGCTCATTCTCAGGCAAGCATTCGCCTCTGCACCTACCAGGTCTCCAGGAGCTGGAGCTGTCCTTGCACACGACTCCCCATTCAGCCTTGTCCTTCCCATTCAAAGTTCTGGAGAGGCACCCATTTCCTTCAGGTCTTTCCCATTTCCCTGGTGCATCAGGTTTGTTCTTCCAACAGTGTGCTGGTCTCCTAGCTGTCCAACTCACAGTTTCACTCGCTGCTGCAATGGGGTTTATGCTGGTGTGTCTCCGCTGGTGCTCATTTTGCCTCTTCCTCCCTTCTTCTGGTTAGGAAATTAACCCTCCCAGGGAGGAAGGACTTTATCAGGACATAGGAAAGGGTTTATGTGCAACCCCAGCCTGGTGTCTGCTTAGTGGGGCCTACTCCCTCCTCCCCACTACCCACACTGCAGAGATGCAGGGATCACATGGCTGTGCAGGACTTTCTGAACTATCAGGTGCTGTAGATATCAACCCTTGGAAAGGGAGAGAGACAGAGCATCCTCTCTCTAGATTTTAGCTATGGCCATAAAATGGCCCAATTAAAAACCAACAGTGAATGAAGAGCATGACTTCAGAACACGGGGTTTTGGCCAGTTTTTTCACCCTGAAGCATTTTGGCATTCTGGTGAGACCTATAAACTTCTTCTCAAAAGAATATTTCTTAATGCATAAAATATGTAGAATTAAAAAGAAAAACAATTATCTTGAAATACAGTTATCAAATAATTTTTAAAGACAAATTCCCAGGGACCTCAGATTAAGAACCTCTACTTTAGACAGCCATTCTGTATCTTAAATGTCCTATGTTTCTCCTTTTAATAAATCACAGGACCCTAGGTTTAAAACCAGAAGGGACTTTAAAGGCCATTTAGTGCAGGCCATTCAGTGCCCTCTCATTTTACCAGTGAGGAAACTGAGACACAAAGTCATGAAGTGATTTAATCAGCATCCCATTGGAATGTGGCATCTGAGGCAGGGTTGAACCAAGTCTTTCTGGTTCCACATTGGTGACTGTCCATGATGACTCATTGCTCCAAAATCTTCCTATTTGAAAAATGGTGTTTACTCTTAATTTTAAAAAAAGAGTCAGCCCCAAAGATAAACCCTAATCGGGGGCATCTGCTTGCCCCTAGAGACACTTGGAGTGTTCTTCAGGGTGGGTTCCTGCAGGTAGTATCCTCCCTGAAGCCCTTTTAGGCTCCTGGATCTTGCTTACATGGACACTTTTCTACAATTCGAGCCTGTCATTTCATCTTCTTTCCTTTGGTAAAAAGCAGACTGCCAGAAGGGAATCCAGACCCTTTCAGCTGGAAATAAGAGGTTTTGCTTCATCTGGTACCTTTTTAACAAGAAAAAGTAGAAGTCCCAGCATATTGGGTAATTTTAAAAATTGTTTTTCCCATAGCAAGAAGCTACCACGGTATTGGTCTGACTTTTCTTAGAAGCAAAAGCCAACTGGAGTATAAATTTCACTTTTTGCTTGCTCTTTAGTGTCAGGAGCAGGGTTGGTGTGATCATTCATCAAAAGTCTGTTCCTGACTTGTGGAGCATTTTCCCTGTCTCTTACCTCTGTTAAGTCCATGAGAATATCTGCATTGATAACCCTCTTTTAATGACCCCAGATAAACCGAGTCTTTCAGTTAGTAAAAATAGCCATTTCTAAAAATGTCTTGCAAATAGGTTTGCTTAAAGTGTTGCCATTTCCCAGTGATTACCTCTTCCCCAGTAAAATTTTCCTTTTTGACAAGTTAGTCACCAACACATAACAACATATTGGACAGCTCTGGAACTGTGCATGTAGAGTCTACCATCAGCCTAAACAGGGATGTTTTGGCCAAGTCTAGGGAGAACTCAAGTGAATGTCAAATGGCCTGGATTCTTGCTCTGGCTGTGTCCCTCACTACCTGAGTAACTTTGTGCAAATTGATTCCCTTCTCTAGGCATGCAGTTTCCCACCTGCAAATAGAAATAATCTCTGCTCACCCCACCCCCAGATGGTAACTAATAATGAAACCACTTTGAAAAAAGAGTTAAGAGGTAGGAGTGGAGGAGCTCACGCACAGAGGACTTGCTCCATTAAGGCCCCACAGAACCACGAAACATGAGTTTGCACAGAAGACTGTAAAATTCCTGTTGCTCTGTGAGATCTCATTTAGAATCGAAGTGCTTATTTTCTCCTAAGGCAGAAAGGGAATTCTTAGATGCAGACATTGCAAACACCCCATTCCCACAGACTTCTAGATTCCCCAGACAGGGACCCAAACGCTCACCTGAAGCCCTCCTCATCGCAGAGGTTGGCGCCGAGCTCTCTGATGCAGGGCCCCATGGAGGAGAGATTCCACGGGTCCCAATGGGCTTTTACATTGTTTTATGAAAACCTAACCTGTTTCCAGAATTCAGTGCCAGTGTCCGAGGCCGTTGATCTGCAGCAGGCGCTGTGCCTCTCTAAAGGGACTTAGTTTAGTGTTGTTTGGCCTACTTCCCCCTTATTCACACTCTGTTGTTGTTGCTTTTTTTTCTCCTTCCTCCCTTTGTGCCCTCTTGTTTCCATCCAGCAGGCCTCCTATGCTGCCTCTTCCTTCTCTTCTGTCTCCTACTGTGTCCAGCCAACTAAAGTGCCCTTCACGCCTGAGGACGCCAGTGCCACTCAGGGTCTCGGTATGTCCATCTCTAACTCCTTTCTCAGCCGGCACAGCTCCTTCCCTGTGCACTCGGTGAGTCTGCTCCTCCAGTTTCTTTACCTCCTGCATGTTGTGTCTCTGTGTCAGTGCCTCTGCCTGTCCTCTAGACTCTGTCTGCCTCCCTGGGGGATCCATGCTGGCAGCCACACCCTGATCAGAAAACCCCAGCTCTGCCTTCCAGCAGATAGTCTAGAAGGAGACAGGAAGGGTCGTCTCTCCAGGGCCCAGGCTGCACCTTGGAGGACGCAGGTGGGGAGAATCTGGCTTTACAATGCTCAGGCAGGTGCTGCAAGTCAGCCGGTCACCTGCAGGCACTCGGGCCCTGAACACTCCCCAGCTGAAAGGTCTCAATGGTGATGCTGTCCATCCCATTCCTCAATGGCTCAGTGATAAAAAGATAGCTTTTTCTATCTTGAAGCAGCAAAGGATGCTGACTGGCTGTGGAGCAGCTTAGTAGTTAGGGGCAGGGGGAATTTAGTCGGAGGGTTCTTAACTTGGAGAAGATCTATGAACTTGGTTGTGTTTTTTAATACTTTTGATAACCTTATTTCAGTACAACTGAATTATAATCCCATGCATTTTATTTTATGTATTATTTTGGGAAGGAATCCATAGATATCATCAGACTGCCAAAGGATTCCAGGACACAAAAAGTTAACTCCTGATTTAGTATCTTAAAATAATCATTGGGACCTCTGATTTTTTTGTCTGTGTTTTGCTGCTACTTGCTTTATTACCTCGAGCAAATCCCTGACCTTTAGATCTAAACTGCTCTCATTTTCTTTGTGATCACTATGTTGTCTAGGGAATTCAATTCAGTTAATTCATCAAGGATTTAAGCACTTAGTGTGTGCCTACAAAATGTAACCAGCACAGAGAATAAAAAGCTCAAAATAAAGCAACCAAAAATTCTCATCATCATTAAAAACCAAGAACAGGGAATCATTTACATAATGCTTCATACAGGGGCAGAGAGTGTTGGATAAGGAGTCAAAAACACTTGAATTTAGATCCTGCCTTAGAACTCATAGCAGGCCCAGATAGTGATGTCCCCGTGTAGTAAAAAGCCAGTGTCCCTCCCCAACACTCTCTTGTCTAGGCCAATATCCCCCAGCAGCCCTCCTGTCACAGCCTTCCTTACCTGAAATCCTTCTGATGCTCCTGGTCATCGACTATGCTCTTTATCCATGCACAGAATGAAGTCAGAATTGTTCTGGTAGACACATATCATTTACTCTCTTTGGGTAGAACTTCATCTTTATTAGTGCTAGTAACCCTTGCAGCAGTTTAGGGGTGTGATCTCAAGTGGGTGGGATATTTTTTTAAGAAATAAATTTCAGGGGAGGGAGTTGACAGAAAAGAATTACTTGGTGTATTTAAGCACATCATAGTCTATGGAGCACTGAAGTAGTTCTGAGACATTTCATATTTGAAAGATATTGTTCCAGTTAGTTCATAAACATTTATTAAATGATTACCCTGTACCACACACTGGGGATACAAAGAAAGGCCACAGCTCCTGCCCTCATGGAGTTTCCATTATAATAAGAGAGACACCATGTATAAAAGAAAGTACAAGAAAAGATGGAAGTTAGCCTTACAGAAGACTCTGTTAAGATCCCAAGGGGTTGGCCAAAAGAAAGTGCTTCAGCTGGGGCCCAAAATGCATCTTGTAATGTGTTAAATGCTTAGAATATTTGATAACTGACACACTGAAATGCAAAAAGGTGGTTTGTTCTAGCATAGTACCCTTGTGTTAATCATCTTTCTGACCTTAGTATCTGAGAGATGAAACAAAGCCAGCTAGTAGGGTTTGGAACGCTACCAGGAAACATCCTTTAACCCTAGACAGACCACTCTTGTACTACAGGTTTGTTAGAACTCAGACTCATCACAGCATAGGGAGCTGGGGAAATACAGCTAAGGGTAAGGGCATTTTAAAGACATTGAAAGTATCCTAGGTCACACTACCCAACCCCATTTCCCCAAAAATTTATTGTCAAAAAAAACCCACTTAAGTGAATTTGTAGGGTCTACTTAAGATTAAGCTGTAGGCACCTACTAATTATTAAAGATTGAAATTTGGGATCTAACTATCATTCCCATACCCAGATAGAAAGCAATTGGTGCTAATTATTAAATTAATTTTTTTGCTCAGCTCTGTGTTACATTGTGCTAGCAGCTGGTAGAGATCCAGTGATAATCAAGTTTCTCTATTAATTAACATGGGACTATTAATTTGCATTGTGCAAAAAAGCAAAACCCTTCTTTAATCCTTACTGGAGCAATAAAGCCAATGCAGAGAATAGATGAGTCAGGCAAATCAGTGACAGAGCACAGATCTCTCCTCTCTGCCCCTGAGATCTGCCTTGCTCAGTGACACCACACTGTACCCACTTCAAGAAGCATCCTGAAGCTCTGGATAAAGGCTGTGTGGTGCAGCCCCATTCCCAAGACAAGGTGCTATGTACAGGTAGAAGGAGGTAGAAGGAGAAAAGCATCTAAAATCCCTAGAGGTAGCCTCTTTTATCTTTAGGGAGCCTTTGAAGGCGTTGCAGTCTTGTCGAATGCTTGGCATTCAACAGAGTGCTGGAGGTAAAGTCAGGAAAAGCTGGATTCAAATTCAAAACCTACCAAGTCCCTTTTTTCCTGTTTTCTCATTTTGAAAATAGGGATAATTATTATAGCACCAACCTCCCAAATCGTGAGTCTAAAAATAAAAAATATATATATAAAGTACTTCACAACTTCACAACAAACCTGTAAATGAATGTTTGTTTACTCATTATTATTATAGGATTATGATAAGTCTCTTCTCCATGGTAGGCACATATCATTTTCTCTCTTTGGATAGAGCTTCATCTTTATTAGTGCTAGGTTTTTAGAAGGTACTTTTGGAGAGAAGCTGTGTTGATCAGCCCAACAAGGATTGTCCTGAATAACCAATATTATGCCTGGAATGGTCTCATAGCACAGTGAGCAGGGCACCAGGTTTGAAGTCAGTAGATCTGCATTCAAGTCTTGCTTATGTCATGTCTGCCTGATTTAAGGGAAGTCACTCAGTCTTTCTGAGCCTTACCTATATAATGAATTCAATTGGATTAGATGGTGTAAAAGAGCCCGTCCAGTTCTAACCCTATGTAGACAAAGTTATTTAAAGTTTTTAAAAAGTCCTTACCTGAATAACAAAAAGTGACTTCTCTATTACTCCCTATCTATATCTTTCATTCACTTTGTTTGAATGAAATTTTTTTTCATGCTCCACTTTCTGTCCATTTTTCTAACTGTATTGCTGTCCGAGTCCTTCAGAGTGCTCCTGGCCTCCTCTGCTGCCCCTGCTTTTCTGGCGCTGGTCCCAGCTTCCCTGTGGGCTATACTCTCAGCTCAGCCTGCACAGTTTGACTCATATTGCACAGGCTGTGTGTCCTTCCCTTCTCTCCCCTCCCCTTAATACTGACCCGTCTACAGCTATTCCCCATCTCTGAGTCCTTTCCAAATTGGACATCTACATTCCTAATATGGCTTCTCTTTCCCATAGCCTTTTCTTTTTCTTGACGTGTGTGTGTGTGTGTGTGTGTGTGTGTGTGTGTGTGTGGTAAGTTCTAGCTTTTCTAGCTTATTGTTATAGGAGAATTTGGATTGAATCCCTGTGCACTAATTCTAATTTAGTTCTAATGATTTAATTAAAAAAAAAAACCAAAAAACCTCTTTATACTTGTCAGACTTATGTGTGCCCTGAAAATATGAGATGAAAAAAGCTAGAAAAATCTTCCTTTCCTACTCCTTCCTCCAACACACATGTGTTCACATTACATGCATGTTCACACTTAGACATTCACACATATGCACAAATCTCCCTCCATAACTGAGACCCATGGTGTTTACTATTAGATACAATGGCTATGAGATTGGAGAATATTTTTATTTTTTTACTATTGTGACTTCTAAAATGAAATTTGGAAAAAGAGCATTTGTCTACAGTCCTAGATTTTAAGAAGCTGATTTGAAATGTTCTGAAGGACTGGTTTTCTGAAAAATCTTTATGATGAGGAAATCCAAGTTATTTCACCTTGAGAGCTTTGGAGGAGAAACACACACACACACACACACACACACACACACACACCCCTCCATAAAGCAGCTGGTACACCACCCTAGGAAAAAACAGGATAACTTGGAGATGTCGGGCCTCAGTGGTGCCCCAGCACATATGTTCATACCAGAAGGCTTGCCTTAATGTAGATTGTAACTTCTGTGTAGCACTCCATCCTCCCTTGTCAATATAATTGTGAGAAAGATATTTTTTCCCTATTTACATTGTGTCCTAAATCCAGGAAGGGAAGTGTGTGAGGAGACCATCTTTTTGAGTTTTAGAGGACAATGTAGCCCTGAGAGCACCAGATTTAGAGCCAGATGATGTAGCTTCTCGTTGAAGTTCTGCTCCTGGGTCCCCCCGGCCCATCTGCAGGCTTAGTGGGACCAGAATCAGACCCTGACAGTCCCTCCCCACTGTAAGGTTCGTGACGTCCCAATGCCAGGAGAGCGTGCAGAAGCTCCAGCTTCCCTCCATCCTCTGGAGTTCTCTGGGCCCTGTGGCAAGATCAGGACAACTGCAGGGCTCCCATTTGCCAGTCACTGTGTTGAGCAGTGGAGGTGTGAACGTGAACAATGGAGCTTGAATGAGAGGAGGCAGGAAGGCAACACAAGAGGAAGCATGGAAGGGAAGGGAAAGGAAGGGAAGGGAACTGAGATGGTCCAGAAGAGTAGAAGGACAAGATCCGGCAGGGGGGCCTCTGGGGTGGAGTGTGGCCCCCAGCCCAGGCCAGGACAAGACCCTGTGCAGCCCTTGGCACAGAAGAAGGCGCTGGCTGCCTTCTCCTTCAAGGCTCACGCTCTTGCCTCTTTGGGCTCCATACCCTTACCCCCACTTGTTTTCCCCATGAGGACACAGGATAGAAGAGGGAAGAAGGCAGAGTTTGGAACAGAAGCCCAGCATCAGGTCTCATTGGGACGCTTGCGCCGTGGCCACGGGCAAACCCTGTAACCTTTCCAAAGCTCAGCTTCCTCATTGGGAACATGGTCATAATGACACCAGGTTGTTGAGAAGCTCTGACTGCTACAGTGAGTACCCTGTAAATATGGGTCGTTGTTATGTGGGCCGTGAGAAGCTGCATGGGACCAGAGGGCCCGCCGCCACGGCAGGAAGACCTGATTTCAGGTCTCCGATACCTGCTTGTAATCATGGGGTGATTGCATGACTCATCAGTGCCTGTAACTGGTCCTCAGCTCGGTGGGAATTTCCATACCAGGAAGTCCTCCCTACAGACAGATTCGCAGAACTGGACCCAAAAAGGAAGAGGGAAGTGGGCAAACGAGGCTAGGAGGGCTGCTGGCCTGGCCCCGACAGCCAGCCTGGCAGGAGGCATGGACTCTAGCTGCTGTGAAAGACTGACTTTTGGGAAGTGGTTTCGACTCTAGACTTCCTTAATATTCTTCTTCCCAGCCCTGGGGATGTGACCAAGCTGGCTCTAAAACTCTTTACTATATTTTGCCTCCAAGAGTCTGTCTCAGTTCCGAGCCCCTGTGGAAAAACGTGGTGGTGGTGGCTAAACAATGGTGAAGATAACAGCAATTCAGATTGCCCATGGCCTTTGTCCGGTCCCTGCCTTGCCCCCCACAGGGTCCTTGCAGGTGGCAGTACTGAAGCAGCCAAGTCACTTGCTCAGGGCCTCGCTGTGCACTTGTGACCAGCTCAGGATGCTATGGCAGGACTCAAACCCGTTGGCTTAATGGAAAAGAGAGGAGAAAACCGGCATCAGAAATCTTTCTTACTTTCATGCTTTCACCTGAGCAGCCAGAGCAGCCGTTTGACCCCTCAATGTTCTTCCCTGGGATTTGGCTTTAGAAATCTGATAGGAAGAGGGCACTGGCTCTGCTCTTGGCCAGCCAGGACAGGACAGATGGAGTTTCAGCAGTGTCTTGCTGGTGGGCAAGGATTTTTTAGGTGAGGGTTGTGTTTGGGGACCCTCGGATGGGATGGAGGTAGGGCTTCCTGTCTTCATGCAGCTAGATAGCTCATGTACTCCCGCAGTGGCTTGAATGCTCAGCATTCTTGGACAAGTTTGTGCCTATTAAAAAAGGTCTTCTGGTCCCATTCTAACCACAGCCGTGCTCTGTGGATTGGTGCTCAAGGACCTTCACTATCTAATGTGTATCTGCCAATTCTTTTCATACCACTTCCCTACAGAAAACCCCAGCCCCGGCCAGACATTATTTTCTGGAAAACACACTAGATTAGATTGGTTCCCAATCTCAGTTTCATTTCTAACTAGCCATGTGATCTAGAATAAGAGCCCTCACTTCCCTGAACTTCTGTTCCGTATCTGAAAATTAAGAGGATCCAACCACGATGTCCCTAAGAGACATCCTTCTGCTCTCTTCCTGCTCCAGAATTCTTTTATTTGCTAGGTGGCTCAATGGATAGACCTGGAGTCAGGAAGTCCGAGTTCAAATCTTTCCTCAGACACTTACTAGATCTTAACATCTATCTGCTCAGTAAAATGGACATAGTAATAGTATCTATTTCCCAGGGTTGTTGTGATGATAAAAATGAGGTATTATTTATAAAGTGCTTTGCAAATTGTAAATTGCTATAAAATGCTAGCTGCTATTATTACTTATTGTTCCCTGAATATGACATGCTCATGATAACAACTTATGCTTAAATAATGAGATTTCCTTCTACCTTATATGTACCTGATTTTTTTTACACGTTTCTCCCATTAGAACAGAAGCTCCTCAAGGGCCTTTCTTTGTACCCACAGGGCTTAGCATAGTAAAGTGCTTAGTAAATGCTTATTTTCTGATTGATTAACCGACCTAGTATAGCAACCTGGTAAGGTGTTTAGTACAAGCATTGTCGTCCTGGTTTCAGCTGAGGAAACCAAGACTCAAGAGATTAAGTGCCTTATCCATGGTCACAAAGCTAGGAAATATTAGAATCTGAGCTTTTCTTCCTCTCCATTTCTTACTTCCTACTTTTTGATTAATCAATTAACCAGCATTTTTCAAGGCCCAGTACTAGACCCACACCTTCCACAAAACTTTCCCAGATTTCCAGCTCTTAGTAACTAGTCTATCCCATGAAACCCTGTAATGCACATTTAGTTGGATTCTGTCTTGTGCTATCATATTCTGTTTATACCTGTGTCCTATCTCCCAGTTAGCTAGGTTGAATGAACACTTGAAAGGCAAGATCTTTCCCTAAAGCCCCTTCCCAGAGTACTGCATCTGATAGAAACTCCCTAACTGTTGACTGTTAACAACTTGAGTAAGGCAAGAGGCCTGTAACAGTTCTACCTTTTTTTAGGCTGCACGTCTTGGTTTCTTGCTGTCCCATCAGTCCCCACTCTGTCCACAGCCAAGACAGCCTTAGTGGTGACCAGGCCCTGCGGTGCTTTTGTACTGTGGACAGAGGACTACTTCCTCCAGAACTGACCCCAAAGGGCTTTTGCCTGATGAATTTTTGTTTAAAGTTCTGTGGGTAATCGCTGTCTACTTGGCTCTTGTTGCGTGGTTTTGCTTTTCCGGTTCTGCCCTACCCTTACTTTTTGTTCTTCCTGAAACCAAAAACTGGGTGATGGTTTGACTATCACTATCCCCCCCAAACACACTTTTGAAAGCTGAAGTTTTGACAGCATTCACACTTTCTTCTCCAGTGATTTGAGTCTACCTTGTTGATCTTCCAAACCAAAGTGAATTCAGACCTACTTAGAAACTAAGAATTCCAGAGATGATATGGGACCTTAAATATAATCTCACGCTTTGCCCCACCCCCTTTGCACAGTTAAAAAAAGAAAACAGAAGCTGGAGGAAGGGAGCTGATTTGACTAGTCATATAGAGAGTTAGTGGTTGAATCAGAACTAAAACCTAGGCCTCCTTACTTTTGGCCCAATGTTCTTTCACGCATCTAATCCCAGAGAAGAAGGCTATAGGGCTCTTATGAGCTTTTAGAAATATTTATTTAATAAAGTAATTAGATATTAGTATTAGTACTTATTTGATATTTTAATTGAATATGAATATAAATCATTGATGAAAATGGCTTCTGGTCTTAATATGAAAGCTGCCCCAGTGGTCCCACTTCCAGCCCTTTATTGAGTTGGTAGTTACAAAATACTTTGGGCCTCCATTAAGACCAGAATCCACTTGACGTAAGGCAAGAAGAGAGCAGGCCTCAATTTTCACCTCTTACTTTCTAACACAGAGTTTATGATTAATATCTATTTACATCATTTGGGAGAAACTAGTGCCCTACGTGCATCAAAAGGAGGGTAATTTTATCATCCCTATGACTTTATAAGATAGATTATGCTGATTCCCTTTTTTATTTAAAAAAAAAAACCAAAACAGATAGGGAAATCAAGACTTAGAAAGGCTGAACCAGAATCAAAACTAGAAGCAGAGACTTCTCACTGACTGGCATAGCATTAGTCATATATAGTTTAGTAATTTAATAAATACTGAGATCTGTAAGAGTCATAACAGAATCACTTTAAAGCAGGAAGGGACTTAGAGGTCATCATTGAACCAAGCTTTCTCTCTTCATTTTCCAGATGAAGCATAAAAAGTTAAGTGACTTGCTTAGAATCATAGCTATCACCTAGGACAAGAGTCAAAGACAAGCCTCCCTCATTCCAAGATCAGTGCTCTAGCCACTGTGCCGAGCTACCTCTCTAAAGGCGAGAGGCAGAGAAAAGAAAGATCTGTGGGTTGGGCTCTTGACAGTGACATTTCTTTTCTTTGTATTTTGAAACATCATAGCATATCTGTGTTCCCTAAATAGAGTTCCAATTAGAGGATAAATTAGATCCCCAGTCATGCTGTTTAAATCAGAGCATTCTAAAAATAATGTGATGAGATTTCTAGGACTGAATCTGAGTCTGTTCCTACCATCTACTAAATCTGTAGCAGTCGATAATATTAAGGTCAATACTTAACAAGCAATGTGCTGAGTCTCTAACAACATGCTGGATATACTTGGAAAAACTTTAATTAGCCATGGAGCCATTGGTGAAAAATGTGGATGAGGGAATGCTATATATATATTTTTAAGTCTTGTGATTTAAGTTGCAAGAAAGCCTTGTGTAAGAAGGAACTTTTAAAAATCTCATTGTCCTCCATCTCACTATTCAGAATACTCCAAGCAGAATATTTTCACAGAATTTTCAGATGACACAAATAAATTTCATACCAGAATACAGTAGGGCTAAGATATGATGCTGTAAAAACTGTCCCTGGATTTCTTCCTGATGAGGATGTGGCCCTTCAGGAATCCAATATCTTGTTAGTCACCAAATAATTCACAAGATCAAGAAAAATTTTTTAAAAACAACAAAGATTGTGTATGGGCCAGCCAGCCTAGGAGTCTATCTCTGGTGCTGCCATCCTGGGATTGTTTTATGAGAGAAAATGTATTATTTTCCATGACATTAACTTAAAAACTCTCTTCTCTTGGCAGTATACAAAATGCATTTGTCACCTGGTGTTTTGTAATTGTCTAAACCATGGAGTTCCAAAGTTTGTCTCTGAATACCAAAAAAGAAAAAAGGCTCATCTATTAAGTCCTAGGCAAGTGTATACATAGGGAATGACAGAAAGAGCCCTGACTTGGAGTCAGGAGATGCCAGGATTCAAATCGGGGATCTAATGACATTGTGTGACTATAGAAACCCACTAAGCCTTTGCTTCTACTTCTGTGAAAGGAGTTTGCTTTATCCGTAAAAATCACAGAAGAATAAATATGCTTGTTTAATTAGTTCACAGAGTTATTGCGAGTAAATTGCCTTGTAATCCTTTAAGTATTCAAGGTGAACCCTTGTGAGCTGTTGTTATTATAAGCAAAGACTAAGTCGAGACCAAAGAAGGAGAGGATTTGCCTTAAATTTCCCCAAATTCGTTTCCAGGAAATGTTATCCAGAGGAGCCCGAGGTTGCTTTGCTATGAATAAAAGCCATCAGTCAGGAGAAGCACACTGGCCTGGCATCTCCTAAGAGACTGTGCCAACTTTTTTTTCTCCCTTCCCCCACCTCCTGGGGGCCTTATGCGATGCTGCTCTGCAGCTGTTAAAAGACCCAGTCTTCCATCCAAAATAAATAAAATTAGTAGCAACATTTATTTAGGAATTGAGTATCTCTAGTTGAAAGAAGCCTTGTTCTGAAAACAAAAATGGCTTAGTACCAGTGTTGAGTTATGCGATCCAAAGATCATTACTGACAACAGTGCTAGAATGTGGCTGGTTGGGTATTTTCCCACTGATATTTTCCTTGCAAAACAGCAAGCCCAAATCTAACTAGAAAAGCCAAGTTTCCCTTTGGTGCATTCAGTCTTATTATCCTGTTTTCACTGTTGAGTCAATAAAAATTGAATTGAAAAATTCCCACTATGGGAAGCAGCTGCCCATGGAATCCCAAAGTGAGAGCTTGTCTGTTTTGTTAAGTGGTTTCTGAAATTAGTGAAGTCGGTGACCTGCCCTGGACAGAGATGACCAGCTCTTGTCCTTCCCAAGCCCTCCACCACATCAATAAGTCCATTCATTTACATTATCACTTTCCCCTGTCATTAACTGGATCAAAGAGCTCTATTAAGCCTGGCACAGGAACACTCTTGCAAAAGACTGGGCTCTCTAAGTAACTGGGGAGCAGTTTAGTGCCAAGTCCTGGTGCTGGGTCTCTCAGTTGCTACAGAAGGACAGTCCTCTGTGACCATCTCCTGGTATTCTTTGAATTTGCAGAATGAAGCAGAATATCTGTTACTGAACTTTTTCATTTAAAGCTCTTCTCTTCTTCTTCCCCCACCTTGTCGAAAGAATATCCAACCTGTCCTCAAAGGCACCATTCCCACCACAGCTAATAGAGAAAGTCTCATTTTGTAAGTTGTTTGCATGTTTCCTTCCTTCCAGTCTAAACTTGGGAATGAATGGTGACCTTGGGAGATCCAGCCATCCCTAAGAAGGGCTGTGACTCTGACCTTGTTTTAGAATGGTAGATACTGACTGACTCACCTTAAGATGTGTTTATCCTCCTTTACCTTCTCATCCAGAATATTTAATGGAGCAATCCAGTTGTAATGTTAGGCACACATGTGACTCCCAGCAATGAGCTGTGAGCCCTAATGATTTATGGGGTGTTTGGTTGGGTCACAGCCCATTAAAACTATCTGACTAACAGGCCATGATTAGCTGCATCCTCCATCCTTTCTACATCTACATATCTCTATATCTCAGCCCTCATCTGCTCCTTTCTTTCACACTCCCAGCATCACCCTGCATAGTGCCTTCCTGTAAGGCATCCTTTTACAAGTCAGCTGCCGAGTCAAGGAGACCACAGGCAAGTGAAACAGTGAATTTAGACTCCTTGTGGCCAGCTCCTCCTCCCTCCTCCTTTGCAGAGAAAGCCAGGCAAGTGGCCCAGAGCCCGCTGGGTTCTCACTGGAGCCTTGTGTTGGATGAATGGTCTGCTGTGCTGGAGGCAGACGTAGGGCTTCATTACAGACTTGGCCACTCGCACGCTTTCAGCAGATAAGGGACTGGTATGCATAGAGCACTGTGCTCAGAATCGAATCTTATGAAATAGCAGGTTTAGAGAGACTCGGTGGGGCGAGGTTCGTGGAACCGGCCATCTAGGAGAGAAAAGCCCAAGTGACTGTTACAGGGGATCCTATGGAGGAGTGTCAGAGGTGTGGGCCGTGCCAGGGGAGGAAGGGTGTGACTGGGGGGAAGGAATTGGGAGTCCCCCTTAGCAGTACTGGCTCCACTTCCTAATTTGTAAAGTTTCCAAAAGCTCCTTCCATCTCTAGATCTATAGACCCATTGATTGTGCCCCAAAGGATGGGAATTCAACAGGCAGAGTAGGAAAGAATGTTCCAGCCATGAAATGGAGTGTGAGGGAAAGTGCAAAGATCCTTTATGGGTGTTAAATGGATGAAGTATCTCTATCAATTAGTCTATAAGCACTTATTAAGTGCCTGCTGGGTGTAGGGTGCCAAGAACACAAAGAAGAAGTGACCCTATCCTCAGGAAGCTAGCATTCTGTCAGGAGATCTCCCAAAGACCTAAATAGGTCTTTCCTAAATAGGTACACCATCTTTTTTCTCTCTCCCCTCCCCAACTTATTCTTGTGGGCAGGTGACTTTTTTATGTATTACAACCATCTAACATCTGTGAATTTGGAGTCTCTGAGCAGGGAAATGTGGTTCAGAGGAAAAAATTCCTGAATTCAAGGTTAAGAGGCTTAGATTCAAACCTTCTTTCTTCCACTCACTACTTGAGTGACTTAGGGGCAAATCATCCAACTTTTCTGGGCCTCTAGCCCCCTATCTTCAAGATGAGGTTATACCATCCTATCTCCAAGCTACTAGTGTGACTTTGGACAAGTCATGGAACCCCTCTGGCAGTTTCTGTTCCTGTAAAATTCCAGGGCACTGATAACGGTACATGGTATCCACCTCCTGTGGGAGAAGCAATGGACTCAAGATGCAGAGTAAGACATCCGTAGGTCTTGGGGCTTGGCCAAGGTGGCAGTTTATTTTGCTTGATTATGCATATTTGTTACAAAAGCTTTGTTTTTCTTCAGGGTTGGGGGTGGGGTAGGAATGTGGGCAGGAGAAAAAATAAGTGCTTGTTAATTGAAAAAAATTTACTTTTTAAAAGAAGGGAGAGTGTGAAATAGATGGTTTCAGGGCCCTCTGACCCCAGGATTCTCCGGTTATAAAATAGTAACTGTAAGATAAGTTAACCATACTAACAGTGTTCTTCAAGAGACATCATACACATAACATTTCACATCACCTTTCCAAAACACTATGTACAAGTATGCCTGTCTCCAGACAGGCAGCTCAGAGTGTTACAAAATCCTCAACCCAAACAAGCTTTTCCTGGCTATAAATAAAAATTCCCCACTGCATAGAATGTTGCTGCCTGTCTGAAGCCTAGAAGCCGGCACCAACCAGACTCTAAAATAAACTCCAGGCGGTGATTTGGTGGGGAGGCCATGGGATGGACAGCATCTCCTTCCTCCCTGCCCCTATGAATAAAGATGATCTCTAGCAGCTTGAAAAAGATTCCTATGGGCAATCAATAGTGACTGGCACTGATTGACATGCGGATGGCAACAGGCTGTGCCATAGCATTGCCATACACTACTAAGAAGCAGAAATGGGGACCTTTGTGGCAATGAGAGATGGTCCCCGCCATTACCAAGCCCCTCCCCTTGTTTCAAAGGTACTTTATGTGTTTGGCTCTTGTCCCAGCACGACTGCATAGTTTGAATACCAGAGTTCCTTAAAGGCCGGCTGAGCTTCGAAGGGAAGGGAGGGGCTGGCCAGGAGCTTTTGTCCAAGTGACACAATCAGAAATGCCCCACTTCTGTTCCTGCTTTCACATACCCCCCCCCCCCCCCATCCCTCTGACCTCTGTGGTCCATGCTACTAGTGAAGTTTCCCAGTGGATTTGTTCTCTAGCTAATATTGATGACCAGTATAAGCATGTCCCATGCAGGTCCCCAACATGGAAAAGGGACTCTAATTATTGTTTTCCTCTCAATTCAACAATCATTTATTAAGTAAATGTGTGTATATATGTTTATGCACACTTACTCTATATGTCAGACACCACGCTAGACCTGATGACACAAGTTTACAAAGAGATCCAGCCTCAGGATCAGGATGGCCTGGTTTAAATCCCACCTCTGTGATCTTTGTACAGTCACGGTATCATCCCAGTGCCCCTAGGCAGTTCTCTCAGACTCAGCTGCAGATCTATATTGGGAGAGGGCATTTCTTCATTGCCGATGAAATTGCAGGTACAGACCCAAAGGACCTACTTCATTACTTGTGAGATCATATATTTTAGGTGTGCTGCAAACCTTAAAACACTAGATAACAGCTCATATTGTTATTACTCTAATAATGGGAAATCTGATCCATACCAGATGTAATAAGAGAATTTGGAAGAGATCTAATTTTTGATGGTAGAGGAAATCAGAAGAGGCTACATGGAGGTGTTTGTACCTGTGTTGTGTTTTCAAGGGTTAGAAAGAAAAGGTTCTTACCAGTAAAGATGGGAAGAGAATGTACTCTAGTATGAGGGTGGATTGGTACAGAAAAGGACCCAGATCAGTTGGGCCAGAGCCCAGAGCACATGAAAGTGTACTGTGATATGTCATTGGGAAGGTAGGTCTAGCTATAGTCCCCTTCTCTTCCCAAGGGAGGTCTCCCCCACCTCCATCCCAAGCCAAGAGCTTAAGCCTAAAGGCAGCAACAGTGGGACAATGAAATGCCAACTGACAGAAGCCAGGTCCCTCAAACTGCTGAGCCTGAGGGATGATGACTTACCAGGGATTTAACTTTCTCTGCCAGAGAGAACATGGAAGTGGTGCCTTTATTCTAAGCAGCTGAAAGTAAATACAGAGATAAAAGCTGTCAATGATAGTTGGTCAGCAGCATTTAGGAAGGGCCCACAAAATGCATTCATTCAGTTATTCTTTAAATAGATATTTACTGAGCATATCTCTGTTCGAGGTACTATGGAAAGTATGTAGTTACTGCTCATGTGGAACATACAGTCTGAAGCCCGGGAGGTAAAAAGAATTGACATTTATATTATGGTTTAAATTTTGCAAAACACTTTACATAGCATTCTCATTTCAAGACTATCAGGTTGATAGTATGGATATTATCCCCATTTTACAGATGAGAAAAGGAAGACTCAGACATTAAGTGACTTCCCAGCTGTTGAGTTTCAGCATCAGATGTTGAGCCTGGGACTTTTGATTGCAAGAATGACATTCTTCCATTATTCTGAACTCTAGACGATATACTTACATTCCTTCCTTTATCATCTAACATTTGTCAAGTACACTGTGTTAGAGACATATGCAAATACTTTCACTGTCAGGCAACCAGTGCTATGAATGACACAGACAAAAAAAGTAATTTACATTTATGTAGCCCTTTATAAATGTAGTATGTTTGTAAAGGGCTTGCCTCACAGCAACCCTATAAAGTCGAATTCACAAATAAATTCAAAAGGACACGTTTCCTCCAGACCTCAGTCAGACAGCCTGAGAAGGAAGCATGGGATACAGTCTTGGTGAGTTTCTTTTCATTCCAGTCAATACTAACTGCCCACAGGAATGGTCTAGCTTAGGGTCTTAGCCACAGAGGCTGTTGAATAAAGGCTGGTTGAATTTAAGTGTTTTGTATGAGCTGATAGCTTCGGAGATTTGTGAGAGACTAAGGGTGCTGTTCTTCCCTGCTGTGTAAAATTGGACTAAGATCTCTCCCAACTCTGGCCCTCTTTGGGGGCCCGGGTAATGCTGTGAAGCTAGTGTCATCCTCACCCTCCCTTGTTTCCATGGGGACAGAAATTTCAGTGCATTAGCCAGATGATAAATGTGTCTGTCCCATTTGCATTTGGTTTCACTCTGAAATGCTGTTACTTCCTTCCTATCCCAGCTTTCTAATGAGGTTAAAGCAGAGGCCTCCTTTGTGCCAGGCACTGTGCTGCACACTTTACAAATAGGATTTCATTTGATCCTCACATCAGCCCTGGGAGGTAGATGGTATGGCAGTGACTTAAACATTTTCATAAGTATGTAAGTCTGAATTTGAACTCAGTTCTTCCTCTTATTATCCTCTCCCCCAGCCCACCTCAGTGCAGAGGAAAAGGGAGTCATTAGCAGTAGTGCTCACAGGACAGGTAGCGCTGCACCCCGTTGCCCAAGGAAAGGGAACTCCGGATCTCCGTTTGCATGTAGATTGTGGTGCCCGCCTTCTTTGCTTTGGAGGGCAGCATGCAGAACCGCCTGCTTGTGGTCTAGGACCCCGTCACCTACGCGACGCCTCCTCCTCACTCGCATGTCCGTATTTACCAGTAAAGATGGGAAGAGAATGTACTCTAGTATGAGGGTGGATTGGTACAGAAAAGGACCCAGATCAGTTGGGCCAGAGCCCAGAGCACATGAAAGTATACTTTGATATGTCATTGGAAAGGTAGGTCTAGCTATAGTCCCCTTCTCTTCCCAAGGGAGGTCTCCCCCACCTCCATCCCAAGCCAAGAGCTTAAGCCTAAAGGCAGCAGCAGTTTCTCAGCTCCCTGACAGAGAGTAACCAGAAGGGTGGTTCACTTAGAAATTCTCTTTAAAGTTGGAGTAGCATCCATGGGTTTTCAGAACATGTGTTTTGGTAGCTAAATTCCTGGAGCTTTTTATTAAGCTTTTATACTTTGCCTAATTCTCAGAAGTTTTGAGATGGCTTACAAGCTACAAAAAGAAATAAACAAAACTATTAAGGATAAAATGAAACTGAGGTTTCACAAAGGAGGTAGAGGTGCTCAAGATGACACAGTTACTATTATTATCAGACCCTGAATTTGAACCCAAGATTCCTGGCTACTAAATCATCATCAAAAATCATCATCAAAAATTAAAACCCCATTTGCTAAAAACAAAAATACTTACAAACCTGAGCATTTTCTACTAAAAGAAAACATATAACTTCATTTGTCCTCTTCCTGAGACTTGAAATGTTTAGCAGCTAAATCCTTCTGTGTCCCTAAAATGGGAAATTTCTCAACACAGGTACAGTGTATGTCTAGCAGTCCAAGTCTTTTATGGGAAACTGTGTAATCTCTTATACAGTAAGGAGTTGTGAGTCAGAGTGGGAATCTTAAAAAAAATTTTTTTTAAGGTAGAAATCTTGTATTTAGCATCCTGTTCTGGTAATCCTTTTTTTAAAAAATTCCGAAACTAGCTACTCAGCTATGGTTAATCTAATTACTTTTTCTTTTGTCTGTCTTTTCTCCCTTTCATGTATGTGTGTGTGTGTGTGTGTGTGTGTGTGTGTGTGTGTGTGAGTGATTTGCCTCCTTTAGTATAAATCTGTGTTTAGGTCCTACTCCCAGGACTTCATGCCTCACAACCAAGCTTCCGTTCCACCTTTCCTCTCGTCTACCTCCTCTTCCTCTCCACATTTCCCACCTGTCCACCAGTCTCAGAGCTCTGACCTAGCAGTGCCAACCACAGCCAGCCTGCCTCCCAGCACTGTGGATGGGCCCAATTCCTGTTCTCAGGAGAGCAACTTGAATGGGAATTCTGTCTACCTTCCTTCTGAAACCTCTTTCACTGATTCTCTCCAGACGCCTTCGGTGAGACTTCAAAAAAATGCAACTTCCCATAGGACTGTGAACTTTTTTAGTGTTATTTAATTTTTCTAAACTACCATCCCTTCCCTTCCTTTCCTTATCCTAGTGACAAAATCAGGAGTCTGTATGATAGTGAAATAGCAAAACTAGATTGTGTGTGCATGTGTGTGTGTGACAGATAGAAACAGAGACACAGAAAGAGAAACAGAGAAGGAAGGAGAGAAAAGACAGGGACAGAAAGAGAGAGAAACAGAAGCAAAGAGAGAAGAAGAAAGAGAAACAGAGAGAAGGAAGGAGAAAGAGAGAGATTTCAGTTAGGAAAGTATAGTTGTAGCACAGAGGTCACTTATTGTGAGAGTGAGATAACCTGGGTTGAAATATGTCCTTTTATGACCTTGAGAAAATTGCCTCCCTGACTGGCTTGCAGTTTCCTTACTGTAAAATGAGGAGGCTGGGTTAAATTTCTATATTTTATGAAATCCCTTCTGACACTAACATTCCATGAGATTGTGAAATAACATTGCCTGTGTGGAAACACAGTATCTATGCTAAAATTCAGTTTGTATGTAACAAGATTCACCTCAAGCCAGTCAGTCAAATGGAATTTAGTAAGCACCAATTGTTTGCCAGGCACTATGCTAAATACTGGGGATACAAAAAGAGACAGAAGATAACCATCGTTTATAGGTAAATGGGACCAGTATAATAAAAATGACAATTTTATCCAAACTAATTTATATATTCAGTGCCATCCCAATTAAATTACCAAAAAATTATTTTACTGAATTAGAAAAAATAACAAAAGTCAAGATATCATGGGAAATAATTGGGGAGGGGAGCAAATGAAGATTTAGCAGTATCAGATTTTGAACTATATTATAATGTAGTAATTACCAAAACTATCTGGTACTAACTAAGATATAGAAAAGTAGATCAATGGAACAGAGTAGACATACTATTTACACAAGGAAATATAACCTTGCATTTGACAAGCGTAAAGACTTAAGATTTGGGGACAAGATTCATTATTTGATTAAAATCACTGGAAAAATGGGATAGCAAGATGGCAAAAACCAGGCATAGACAATTATCTTATACTGTTTACAAGATGAGGTCAAAATGGATATATAACCTAGATATAAAGAAAAATACTACAGAAAAATTAAAAGAACAAGGAACATATTACTTAGCAGACTTAGGGTAGACACAGAATTGATAAATAAACAAGACAGAGCATAAAGTTAGGTATAAAATGGATAATTTTGATTACATTAAAAAAGTTTCAAATCTAGTCTCCAACACTTCATACTTATTAGCTGTATGATTCTGGGCAAGTCACTTAACCCCATTTGCTGAAAACAAAAAACAAACAGAACAGTAACAGTTTTGTACAAAAGAGTCTCTGCTCTCAAGGAGCTTACATTCTAGTAGGGCAAATGATTGGGAGAGGGAAGGCCCTAAAATTAAGAAGAGTTGGGAAAGACTTCCTGTAGAAGATGGGCTTTTAGTTGAGACTTGAAGGAAGCCAGGAGGTGGAAATGAGAAGGAAGAACATTGCAGCCTGAAGTTTGGAGATGGAGTGTCTTATTTGAGGAACAGAAAGGTCACCAGATTGAACAGCTCATGTTGGATTGGAAGGTGTAAAAAGACTGGCCATCCCAGAGGTGGGGATAGGGAAGTGGGGGGATTCTTCCCAGATATCATAGGTAATCATTCAGAGGCAAGTAACCAGCCAGATTTCATCATCTGTTAAAGAAAATTCAGCTCGGATTCTGGTTCTGTTTATCAATTATCCCGTTTTCTTTTAAGTTGTGTCTCCTTGGGAAGGGCCTTGAGACCCCGGAAGGCCAGTGGCTGTGGTCAGCACGATGCTGCTCTGGTGATAGAAGGGGCAGAGAAATTCCAAGGTTGCCTTTGCTGAGTGGTTCTCCCAAGGTTACTAGGTGTGTGTCTACCCTGCGGCCACACCTTCTCTCTCCAGGGGACGTCTTCTCCAGCTGCCCTGAGAGATGCCCATTCCCCCTGCCGTGTGCTCCTTGCTGTCCTAGGACCCTTCAAGATGGCCTTCTTGGTCGTTCCTCTGAGAGCAGTCAGGAGGATGCTTGCATTTATGGTACCCTAGG
Source organism: Sarcophilus harrisii (assembly GCF_902635505.1). Classification (NCBI taxonomy): domain Eukaryota; kingdom Metazoa; phylum Chordata; class Mammalia; order Dasyuromorphia; family Dasyuridae; genus Sarcophilus; species Sarcophilus harrisii. Next base: position 483,301,104 of record NC_045427.1, on the reverse strand, counting down.
GCAGAGGCCAGAGCTGGGGATGGGGCCCCACAGGATAGGATTCCCCACGAGCAAAAACACGCTTCCTCTCTAGTTGAGTAAGGATCTGCCCTGTCGGCTGCTCTCATGGACTTGAAGAGCCGCAGCCGGTCTCCGACATGCTCGTGTTTCCTTTCATCCTGTCTCCCATAGAGTGAAAATGCCAGTGAGGATGCTGGGGAGGGTGAATATGTCAATCTCTATTCCTCTGGCCAAAGCAACGGGGAAGCCCCTGGCTCTGCAGGAGTAAGTAGCGTGCAGAAGGCAGCAGCAGCTTTGGGGCATGCTGAGCTCACCTGGGGGCAGCCTCCATCATCAGGATGCTTCTGTGGGGCTGGGCTGGCCTGCCCACTGCCATGTGAATGGTGGGCAGCCCCATTCAGATGGAGAACAGAAACATCTTTGCAGCTTTCAGGGTTTGGGGACCCTTTTCTTGGTGGCAGTTTTCCTTTGGTATTTGCTCAGATGCACGTGGCAGTTGTAGTGATAGGTCCGGCCCTTGTACCCATATGTCTCTGTGGAGCTTTTCTTCTCCCACCTTTTATGGTAAAGAGCCTCCCTTCCCCACCCAGGATAACTCCTCCCACAACAAGACCTCCCTTACCAAATCGTTTCCTCTTCCTCCTCTTCAGCATGTGCTCTGATCCTACATTAGTACATTCCTCCAAGGATTCTGGATGTGGCGCCCACATTGCACATGTAGCCATTGACGGATTGTTTGACATTTTGCTCTTCATTCCATCTTGCTTCCATTCATGACACTCAAGGAACGACAGTTTTGCTGAAAATTCTTTCTGGGTTTGATTTAGTCAAGTAGGCTCAAGTTAAAAAGCATCCTTCTTCAGAAACTGCAACAATGGGAAAATGGAGTAACATGAGAAGGCTTTCCTAAGGCCATCTACTGGGTCCTTACTTTTGCCTGGGCCACCGATACCACAAGTTTTGACCCTATCATTTGTTATCGAGCACTTAGTCTTGATCCCATCACACAAAATGTTGAACTTTTTTTAAGACAAACCCAAAGTCTTACCAAGTCTCCCTTATTGACCCCATCTTCCTTCCCCTCCCCCAAAAAATTCTTCTGTGTTAAGACTGAGCTCAAAGTTTACAAAGTTATAGTTCATCTCAGAATGTCAAGGCCCTTACACCTGATAGACCTGGGTCTGCTAAGGGAGCTGGGATATTATTTTCCTAGTGCTCCCAGTCTAAAGTCATCATTCCCCTCTCATGGCCTGGTCCAATTCCATCTCTACAGGAGAGAAGAAAAATTCTGATTTACTTTTCTTGGCTGTTTTCCCTTTTTGATAAATGGCTAACTTCAGGTTCCACATTTTTCTTCATTTTGAATTCACTCTCCTGCTGCCATACTGTATACATTCGAATTATTCTGCTTCCAGCATCATCTCCAGTACAAAAAACCACAATGTTGGAGTTTCATTATTTTTGCAGTTGCATTAGTTAGGAGACCCTGAGAAGGAGAAAGTAGGAGAAGAGATCTTACACATCTAGACCTAGATTAGTGTAAACCTTGAATCTCATGAAAGTCAAAGTACTTGAATTTTCAATGTGTATTTCCATTGGGATGAAACCAGTATTTTACATACAATCATGAACTAGTCATGTGAATTCAAATAGGGTAGCCACTTTAAGGGATTCATTATGCACTTGTGTGAATATGTTTTGGCAAAGCGATTACAGGGAATGAAAAATGGAAAAGACATTTGGAACAATGACCAAGATGACTTGAACTTAGTCACGATAGAACATAAGGCTTTTCAGGAACTAGAAAGTAAGCAAAGGTTTCTTGAGAAATCTTTCAAAAGGAAATTGATTTATTTTATTTTGTTCAGGTTGGCAGCTGATATGTATTATAATTATTGGTATTATTTCATAGGGTCAGAAAGAAATCAAAAGGTATGACATTAGACTCAGGGGAAGTCACAAATTTCCCATGTAATTAACTCTGAGGTCCCATCATTGAATCTCATAAGTTTTAATGCACGCAAGAATACTGGGAGACCAGAGCAATCCTAGTGCCAAGATTAAAACAGAACCTTGTTTTGTTTTTTAAGGAATCACCAGCTACAAAAGATGGACATCCCAAAGATTCCTCTTCACATGGTGGGAAAGAAAACAGAGAAGGTGGTGAAAGGTAAGAAATGTGCCCACTTGAGCCATCTCCTCTGCTTCATTTTATTCTGTCCCATGGATTCCCTCAATAAAAAATCAGAGGTCAGTCAGATCCATGAATAGATGGAGTCTCCTCCCTGTCACTTAGGACATCAGTGTACCTGGACTTTGCTTTATTGGAATGAGAAAGACTACAAGGGCTGCTCCAATTTTAAGGGATTTTTTTAGTTAGGAAAGATGATTTTTTCATTCTTTTTAAATGAGTTAGCAAATAATGGTGCCAGAACATCTAATTTGTCTTGGCTCTGCCCTCCATGGACTGAACAATGTAACTTTCAGAGTTTCAAAGTCCTCTCAAAGGAAAGACAAAATTAGTCACAATGCCCAGTTCAGAACAGATTTTCCTCTCCTATATTCTTTTATGAGCTGCAGACAGGCCATCTATAAGGCAGATGCTTAGAGCTCTAATTTCTAGAGATAGGGATATGATTAAGCTGCTATTTTCCCTAAAGGTGACATAGTGGTTCTCAACCTGGAGACCCAAGGGGGTTATGGATAAATTTCTGGCCATCTTTGAACTTGAGTGAAAAGAAAAAAAATTACATATTATTTTCACTCGCTGAAATTTAGCATTTTCTTCACTGTTGAAAAATATTATGAGAAGGGTCTAACACACAAGGTAAAGAACTTCCATTCTAGCAGAAAGAATACTGGTGTGGGGGTCAGATGACCCAAGAGTTAGTTCTGATTCCATAACAACTTGTAAATTATATAACTGATTTCAAATTGGCTTCAGACACTGGACTATCTATATTACCCTAGACAAGTCATTTAAACTCTGTTTGCCTCAGTTTCCTCATCTGTAAAATAGGAATAATGATAGTACTCACCTCCCAAAGTGGGTTGTGAGCCTCAGATGAAATTATATCTGTCAGTGCCTAGCACATAGTAGGCACTATATAAATGCTAGCTATCATCATCATCATCATCATCATCATTTATTATTACCCCCTCTGGGCTTCATTTTCCTTAACTCTAAAATAGAGGTTGACTTTTAAGTCTCTTCTACTTTTAAATCTATAAACCTATGAAATATTCTCATTTTAAGTCACTTTATACAAGCAAGAATGCAGTATTTTAATCCACATTAGATTCATCCAAATCCAGTAGCTATTTTGACAAAATTCTACTAAAATTTAACAATCTGCAATGTGGATTTTTTAAATCATCCAAAACCAAAATATTTTAATTGACCAGAATCATGTTTTTGTGGGTTTTTTTTTTTAAATAAATAGGAGATAACTGCAGAGATATAGCTGAAGTTTCTCATTTTACAGATGAAGAAACCGAGTCCCATGGAAGGAACCTGTATTTTATCCAAGGTCACATAGCCAATCAGTCACAGACCAGCACTAGCTAAAGTGAAAAATGTCCTAACTTCCCATTCCCACACTTAGTGACATATATACTCATAGAGGAACTTGTCTTCCCCATTAGAAAAGAAGCGAGAAGAAGGATGTGTTTTGTTTTTTTTTTCCCTTTGGTACTTGTGTCCTCAGTTCCTGACACAGTCAGAGCTTAATAAATACTTGTTGGTGGATTGATTCTGTCATGACTCCCTTTTACCTCTTAGGCTTAGTGAAGCCTAGAGAGTGAAGCTCATCCATCACCCGCACCCACTTATTGCTTCCTTCACTGCCTGTTCCCGAATCTCTGAGAGCCTTGACCATCATTCTTCCTCTTCCAGGCAGCTGAAGTCCCCCGATGGTTTGGAATCGACCCAGTCAGAGGAGGAAGTGGATGAACTCTCTCTGATTGACCACAATGAAATTATGGCTAGGTTGACGTTAAAACAAGAGGTGGGTAATTTAAGCTGTTCCCTTCAGAAAAAAAGCCCAGTTTCAGAGGATTTTACACAGCTGCAAAGAGGGGGAAATGGGCTTTGAGTGGTTTCCAGCCTCCAAGGAACTTAAATAGCAAAGACTACATGATTGAGGCTAGCCCACGCTAGCAGAGACTGTAAGGATTCCCACCAGCTGGTGAAAATGGCAGTCATTGCTCCAAGAGCCTAAAATAAGAAAGACGAGGTGATTGAGCCTCGCCCACGCTACCAGAGGCTGTGGGGAGTCCCCCCGACTGGTGAAAATGGCAGTCACTGCCCTGCCTTGTACAGCAGCACCAGAATGACTTCTCTGCATCTTCAGGCCATCACGCCACCACGGGTTTCCTTCACCTCTTACCTTTTTGTTGATGCACATGACTGAGTAAATAATATACTAAGCTTAGTGCTGGGAAGATACGACTTCAGATCATTTCATCTCTCTGAGCCTCAATTTCTGCAAAACAACTAATCCTCCCTGTCGTGCCTTCTTCAGGGAGCAGATGTGTGACACAGCTGGGATGATGTATAAAAAGTGCTTTGCAAACTTGAAAGACCTCTGGCAACATTGGCTATAATTGTTTTCAAATAGTTGATAGAGAACCATCTTGAAGTCAGAGGGACTTGAATCCAATTCTGCCTCTAGATATAAGTGACCAGGCAAATCATTTGCCCCCTCAGTGCTCTTGGCAACTCCCTGTGGCCTGCATTGACAGAGTTTCTGATGCTGGTGAAATCATGTCTGTTTGCTGCCCCCACCATCATCACCCTATTTCTGAGCACCCTATTTCTGAGCCATGGGAATGGACTGCTGCCCATCTCTGTTACTAAGTGGCACTTTAGAGAGTAGCCTGGCTGGCCCTTAAGGAGCTTGCCCTGCTTCTGGGCAGGCAGATAGACAGCCTTCTTGGTATACTGATGTTCTGACTCAGGGATGCTAGAGTAATTCATTCATCTTGAAAAGCTTTCAGCATGTCAAGGAGTATGGAAGGGCAGCAATGTATCAGTGGCCAGCACTTACAGGAGGCTCACTCTGACAGCTGGAATCTGCTGAAGAGAGGGCTAAGCCATTAATAATCCCCTAAGTGCTCTTTCATGACCCTAGCCAGAATTTCACCTGAAAAATCATATTATGGGCCCATCCACCCTGCAGCTAGAAATGGAAGGTGCTTCCAGCACTCCGGATGGAGGGAAGGCGTAAGTGCCCGAGGATCCAGGTGCTACACAAGAGTGTTTGCCCTAAGCATGAAGAGGACAGGGATATTTGATCTTGATTTGGCTCCAAAAAGACACAATGCACAAATGTGTGGTGGTTAGGGCCTGGGCTGTGAGACCCTGACAGCAAGCTTGTGACTCTCTTTTGTTCCCTTCTTCATCCAAACAAGGAATACTAGACTCGACTCCCCTAGGTCTTAGGGGGTTGAATGTTAGCTGAATAAAGGATAAGGTTCTCTGTTGTCCCCCAGGAAAAGGGCTTGTGGAGATGCTGTTGTTGCCGAGTAGTGATCAGCAAAACACCTGTTCTGGCAGCCGCTTGTGAAGCCGCTTAGAAGAATGGGATGAACCTGAACCCTTGGGGGGGTTGGGGGGGGGGGGGGCTGATGCCCACCTCAGCCATTTCCCTTCTCACTGCTCGTTTTTCAGAGCATCTATTAAAGCCTTCCCATCTTATTTGTTGCTTGAATTCTACTTTAATTCAACACATACTAACAAGACATGGAGATGAAGTAGTATTGTCCCATTGTCAGGAGGCTTGGTTTCCTCTGAGAACCCCAAATTCTTACCCCCATTTCCTGCACATAAAGATGAACTCATGTCTGTGACCCCAAGAGTCCTGTTTTTCCACTCTTGACCTCTGAGGTAGGCCCTCCATTAGGTTATATTATGACTTTTTTATTCAGCAATCTCTCAAGTGTGACAGCCCTAACTATCTTGTATCTTTTTGTGTTCACCAGCACAGAGACTTAGGAGCTTCCCCTCAGCCCCTTAACATCCATATGTGTTTTCATTTCAGGGTGATGATGGGCCAGATGTCCGTGGGGGATCTGGGGATATATTGCTGGTCCATGCAACTGAGACCGATAGAAAAGGTGAGTGAACTGAGCTGTTATGGAGTGAGAACCTGCAGTGCTGTTTAGCTCTGGCCTATACCCATGAGGCAAGAACATGATGCTGCAGAATCCAGTCTTGGTTCGGCCTTCTCCAGACTGGTAGCATCCTCTGTGTCCTGAGCTTGGCCTGCACCCAGGCAGGAGCCAGTCTTTTTCAGGCAAATGAGCACAGAGCAATCAGAAAATTCATCCCTAGCGCTAGAAGAGCATTGCCAAATGGCTCATCTCATTGGGTCACCAGCATCATCTTTGTAAGAGAGGGACAATGAGCCATTGTTGCACGCTTCCTCATGAACCCTGTACTTCATCTCACTATATTAATGCAGCCACAAGCTGTGAGGGCTCCATTCATGTGCATCCCTAGGAGATTGTTGGAAATGAGTTCATTGTCCTCTCTGGTGAAAGAGAACAAATAGAGGAGGCCCTTAATCTCTCTGGCTTTTCCCTTTCTTTGTCTATAAAATGAGGAAACTGGATCAGATGATCTATCAGGCAACAAATACCCCTGCCGTGCATTAGGGACACAAAGACAAAAAGGGGGCAGTTAGAAGGAGCAGTGGATAGAGTTGGGAGGATCCGAGTTCAATCCGGTCTCAGACATTTAACACTTCCTAGCTATGTGATCCTGGGCAAGTCGCTTAACCCCAAATGCCTCAGCAGAAAAAAAAAAAAAAAAAAATGGAAGAGTCCCTGTCCTCTGGGACCTTTTATTCCAGCAGATCCCTCTCCAGGACCTCAGCCTCCCATCCTCTGCACAGAAATGCCTGATTCTCTCATGCTCATAGAAACACTGCCCTCCTAGGAGGAGCTGAGATGTGAGAGAAGTGCCCCCGGGGCAGAAGAAAAACCTCACAGAAAGAGAGGAGGGCCAATTTGCAGTGGAGACCCAGTTTCACACCCCCCCCCTCCAACCTGCAGACCCCAGATGGGCATTTATTTAGCCCCTCTTTCCTTTCCTTGTCTAAGCTAATCAAAGGTGCCAGGCTGCAAGCAGGCCAGCAGAACAGATTCAAATGAAACCAGAAAATGTTAACAAGATAACTCAGTACAGATAACACAGATAATGCGACTTTGTGGTTGTCTAAGTCAGTGTTTGATGCCACTGGCCTGAATATTTTTTTAGGTTCCTTCTAGGTCTAAATCTTTAACCCTGTGAATTAAGACTTTGGGGGTCCTTTTGGGCGGGGCTAGGAGTTCAAAACAAATAGGGTGTTGTCATATGATGGCCTGGTGAATGATCACTTTTTTCCCTCTTTTTTAGACTTGGTTTTGTACTGTGAAGCCTTTTTGACAACCTACAGGACATTTATCACCCCTGAGGAACTCATTAAGAAGCTACAGTATAGATATCCTTTATGTACTGCTCTCAGTAATGTTCAGGTCCTTTCCCATCCCCTGCCCCCCACTTGCAGAGTTCTGAGGGGGCTGAGAAGGAAAGGTTCTATTAGCCAGGGGGTGGTGATTAAAGGGAGTTTTCAATGTGATCTGTCTTGGGGAACACAGGTTTCGGCCATGTCCCACTCCTTGTGCCACCTTTGCATCATGAGCTTAATCTAAAAGAGCTGAGGTGCAGTCTGGAGCCTCTGCAGAAGAAAGGGTATCCTGGCTGGAAAGGCCCTGAAAACATGCCATCCGAGGATTGGCCGGAAGGACCTTAGGAAGAGGAGACATGGGGAGGGACATGTGATTATCATCTTCAGGTATTTGAAGAATAAAATGTGGAAGGCAGATTTAACTTGGAAAAGCAGCATGGTATAATGGCAATAATGAGCAATGATAGCCTTCAGAAAAAGCCCGTATTACTGCTTGTCAGGGATAATAGAGGGAATTGCGGTTCAGGTAGGTTTAAGTTCGATGACCTCTGAAGTCTCTTCCATCTCTGAGCTTCTGTAAATGCTCACACGGATTGGCCTTAGTCTTGGCAGTTGTAAGCATCTTCATCATTCCAAGCTTGCTCAGCCATGAGGTATCAGTCTGCTTAGAGTTCTCACTCTAAAATGGTGGGAGATCCTGAATGAGGAGGTGGAGGGGCTACAGAGCATCATTTACCCTACCTCCCTTCAACCCCCTTAACTTTGGACAGTCAGAAGTGATCTTTCTAGAGGAGGCAGGAAGTGGTTCAAACTGGCTAATTGATAGTAGTCATTTCTAGATAATATGGCAATTGTGTGAGCACTCTTCCCCGCCTCCCACCCACCCACATGTCCACACCCGAGCCCTTCCCAGGACTTAGAAGCTTTGGCCCTGCTGGGTGGTCCTCTCAGATCCAGTAGGGACCAGCTCTGGGCTACCAGAGCCCTGTCAAACTGTGTAGATGCCTTGGTCTTGATAACCAAGATCTTTCATGAGGTTGTTCTGAAGAAAGCCCTAGAGAAATGAGTTGGTATCATAAGAGTAGTTAGACTGAGCTCTTCCCCAGCCACTGATTGACCGAACAGAGATGGGGCAGCTGGGAGCATTTGGACTGCAAGAGAGGCTTGGCGGTGACCACTTTCTCCAGATGTCTGAAGAGCTGCACAGGAGAAGGGGCCTCCCAGAGGCATAACCTGCAGCAGAGGTGAAACCCTAGCTCTGGATGAAAAACTAATGATAAGGACCATTTTCTCCTCTCTCCATTGGGGCTTCTAGAGACCACTCCTTGTGGGGCTGCCCACAGAACCCACAGGCCTCTCCCTTCTCTCTTCCTAAACCTCGAGTCTCCCTGAGCTGTTTCCCCAGGAAGCTGTGATGGCTGTAGCCTCGTAGCTCAATACTTCCATCTGCTGGATGGATGCAGTTATTTCAACACAAAGCCAGAATCCCACTTCACTGACCATTTCTTTTCTTTTTTTTAGTTTTTTTTTTTTTTTTTAATATAGCTTTTTATTTACAAGATATATGCATGGGTAACCCTCTCCCCCAGATGGCAGATAGACCAATACATGTTAAATATGTTAAAGTATATGTTAAATCCAATATATGTATGCATATCTATACAGTTTTTTGCTGCACAAGAAAAATCGGACTTAGAAATAAGGTAAAAATAACCTGAGAAGGAAATCAAAAATGCAAGTGGACAAAAACAGAGGGAGTGGGAATGCTATATTGTGGTTCACACGCATTTGCCAGAGTTCTTTCGCTGGGTGTAGCTTCATTATTGAACAAATGGAACTGATTTGGTTCATCTCATTGTCAAAGAAGGTCACATCCATCAGAATTGATCATCATATAGTGTTGTTGTTGAAGTATATAATGATCTTCTGGTCCTGCTCTCAATTCATATAAGTCTCTCCAGGCCTTTCTGAAATCATCCTGTTGGTCATTTCTTACAGAACCATAATATTCCATAACATTCATATACCACAATTTATTCAGCCATTCTCCATTTGAGGGCATCTAGTCATTTTCCAGTTTCTGGCCACTACAAACAGGGCTGCCACAAACATTTTTGCACATGTGAGTTCCTTTCCCTTCTTTAAGATCTCTTTGGGGTATAAGCTCAGTAGTAACACTGCTGGATTATGCTCAGTTTGATAACTTTTTGAGCATAGTTCCAAATCACTCTCCAGAATGGTTGGATGCATTCACAATTCCACCAACAATATATCAGTGTCCCAGTTTTCCCTCCAGCATTCAGCATTATCTTTTCCTGCTACTGACCATTTCTTTGCCCTGGGACCCTGCTACTTCACTAGTTCAGTATCTCCACCTACCACTTCTGCAATACCTTCTCTTGGAAGTAGTTTTTCCCTGCTGGCCTGCCTTTAAATCCTGTAAGTTCATTTATTTATTTATTTTTTAGGTTAAGTATGTACAATCCTTTTAAACCTATTTTCATATTTATCTTGTTATGCAAGAAAAATAAGACTAAAGGGGGGGGGGAATCACAAGAAAAAAAACAAACAAAAAAAGATGAAAATATTATACTTGAATCCACATTCAGTTCTCTGTCTGAATGTAGATGGCTTTTTCCATCCCAAATCTGTTGAAATTGCTTTAAGTCTTGTAAATTTGAAGCCTAAAAATATATCCTCTGAGCGAAATCCAATGTGCCAGTCATTGATATGAATAAAAAAGGCCTGGTCATTTTACTTTGTCTAAAGGCCAAAACAGGAGTCTGCTGGGTGATAACAGCTGCTAAAGAAAAAGGCTTAGGGGATCTTCCACCTCTGCCCTAGACCTGTAATGAAAGAGGGTTCTACACTGGGCCTCAGGCAGTTTTCTACTATCAGTCCTAAACAAATTGTGGATACACTTCTGTGAAAGGAGTTTCCACACCAGGAATTACCTACCACACTATTGGTGTCAGAGGCACAGAGCTCCCCCTAGCCCCAGATTTGAAGAACAAAATGAGGTGATGGTCCCATCATACTCTGCAAGAGTTAGTCTTAGGACTGTGGAGCTGGAGCTAGAAGGGGCCTCTAAGGCCTCATGGTCCATCTCCATTTATAGAGAAAGAATCTAAGGATCAGAGAGCCACAGAAGTCCCAGTGTGCACAATCAGGGTCTTCACCCTGGTCTCCATGACTACAAGTCTAGTACCACCTCATAGTTCAAAACAGAGCTTCTCCATCTTTTATGACTCCTGGACCTTTTCCCAGAATAATGTTTTCAAATACATAAAATAAAACACAGAGGATGGCAAAGAAAAGCAATCAGGCTGAAATACAAGTTATCAGGATGATTGTAAAACAGGTTCACAGAATCCCAGCTGAGAACCCTTGCCTGTCCTGAAGTCATCTTAGGTGCCTGTCTGTATATATACACACACACACACACACACACACACACACACATATACATACACCTTTTGGCCAGGGATCTAGAGAGTCTGGAGCACCAAGGGGAGTGAGACCGGGAGGCTCTGATAACGCCTCCCAGAAGATGGTCAAGGGAGCCTGGAGAAGAGATGACTTAGGGGGAGCTCCAATGTCTCCGGGTAGCTCAAGGATTGTCACATGGGAGGGGAAGCAGACATTCTATGTAGCCCCTGAGTGTGGGGAGTCACAGAGATGTAAAGCCAATCTGGTTAGAAACAAGCTTAAAAATCAAGGCTAATACCCTCTTTTTACAGATGAGGAAATTGGAACCCAGACTGAAATCACACAGGTAGCCTGCAGCAGAGTCAGGGTATTCAAAGCCAACTTGTCTGTCCAGATCTAGGGCAAGAGACTGTGCTGAGTCTCCCTGCCCAAGAAAACAGTTGGCATCAGCCTGTCCAACAGTGGACTTGGCTGTCTTATGAGACAGTGAGCTTCCCTTCTCTGGAAATTTAGAATATGTTCTTGCACAGAGTAGGAGGTTGGATCCAGAGGCCCTTCTGATCCTAAGAATCTGTGGTTAGGACACAGGATTGAGACCCTCACACACCACTTGCTGCCCATTCCCCTCAGGAGTTTTCAAAAGTAGCTTTTCAAAAGTAGCTTTCACTTTGATCCTTTGATCCTTCTCTGTATCCTTAAGGCAGAATTGGACACTAAGACCCCATAAGACTGGATTGACTTTTCCTGCCCTCCGGCCTTACTATAAGTTCATCTTACTAAAAACTAAGCTGATTTGGTTGTCAGAAACAGCCCAGCCAGAAAGAGTCCTCTGAGTCCTGCAAGGTTTCAAAACAAGAGTTAACTTCCTTAACACATGCTCCACATATGAGAAGTTCTGCCCCTTCCCAGACACATTCAAGAAGCGAGTCAGCAAGAATACTTTCTTCGTGCTGGTGCGGGTAGTGGATGAACTGTGGTAAGCATTCTGGTTCCCCTCATTTTCATCAAGGAGCAGGGTTGGGTACAGAAGAAAGAACACAAGCCAAAGGCAAAATCTTTAGATTGGGGTGTTCCATGACATTTCCCCTTCTGGGAGGGTTTGCCCCCTAGGTTTGTCTGCACCTTCTCTATATACTAGTCCTGGCTTCCAGGACTATAGTCTCATTACTAGGGCATGCAAGCTCTGATGTCTTTTGGTTATTTTCTCTTCTCATTTTTTCTTTTGTCTGTTCACTTATCTGCTAAGGATAGAAACTAATTGGAGACAGGGCCTGTATCTTTACTGTGTTCATAGCGCCAAACCCAGTAGGCTATTGTACTTCCTTTAAAGATATACTCATATGATAATTCAGCCCATCTAAAACCTGTTCTGTGAGAGAGTATTGAGCTGACCTTCCTCAGCCAGAGTAATGAAGCTCATTAGTACTAGAAAAGGAACTCATTCCTTCACTTAACAGATATTTACTAAGCACCTAAGTGTTCCATAAAGATATCTGCAACAAACATTTGTCTCTCAAGAAATTCATACTCTCCATCTAACATAACTGTAACAATATACAACTAACTATAGTGAACTAAATGCATAAATATGCTACAAGGCAGAATATGATCAGGGGCAAAGAATAGGAGATTGCAGATCCAGGGGGGAAAAACAACTCCCCAGAGTTCTCTTGGGCATTATCATCAGTGGCACAGATTCTCTTGACTAGGAACATTGCCCTATAACATTCTCAAATGAAATAAATCAAAGGTGAGGTGTGATGTGAGGGTAACACACTAAGTGCCCAAGCAGAAAGATAATCCAAGATGCCCTAGGCCAACCTTGGCAGCCCAGAAACTCCTTCTGCCCTCTCCAAGATGTGATATTTCTTCCCTCTCTCATTCATCATTCTCACCAGTGTAATCTTTCTAACAACTGATCACATCTCCTCTTTCCTCAAGTCTTTTGGCAGCTTTCCACTGTATTCCAAAAAAGAATTTATACATTTCTTCCCACAATCAAGGGCCTCAGTGGTCTGTCAATAATATGCCTTTATCTACTACTGCTCCCCTTTACAAAGCCCATCATTAAGCCAAAGTAGATTAATTACTTTTTGTACTCTTTCCCATCTTCTTTGAATGGATGAATGAGAATATGTTAAACATGTGCTATGAGTCAGGCTCTGTACTCTTATCTCCTCTGCACCTTTCTTCACACTGTCCTACAACCTTCCTCCCAGGCCTTGAAAGGGCTCTCCTACTTCTCTACTTCCCCTTGTTCAAGAATCCACTGGGATGGCATCTCCTTCATGAAGCTGTTCCTGAAATCTCTACCCCACCTGCAGCTGCTAAGATTTTGTTCTCAGAAGTCTCTGAGCACTGGGGAGCTGTCCGTTGTAGTTACATTCTGCCTTGTCTTGAAGCACATGCTTCCTCTTGTGAGGTCCTTCCGGGAGCTCCTTATGGCCCTTTTTATCTTTGTACCCATAGAGTCTTGCACATTGTGAATCTTCAATAAATGTTCTTTAAACTTGTGAAGACTGAGTTAGCACCCTGGGTACCTTAGAATCAACCAGAGTCAGGATAAGCAAAAGTTCTCAGTCTTTATTCTTGGTTTTTAGAAGGAGAAGTGAAGGGAATGAACGCAAAGTCTCCACAACCTCCCTTGTCCTCATCCTCCTCCAAAATGATTCTGCCTTGTCTTACTCCACCTCCTAATCCCTCCTATGATTCTCTGTATACACCAAAAGATGGAGCCAGCACAGAATAGTGGGAAAGGCCATATTCCAAACGTATGCTAATAGAGTATTATCCAATGGGTAATTAGCCTTAAGTGCTTGGTTGTCCAATTCCAGTGTATCTATTCAGAATTTCAGCCTTTTACATAAACTGAATTGACCTAAATAGCCATCAAGAACTAATTGAAAACAGAGTTGAAAATTAGAAGTAAGGAAGAGGAGGGGAAAACCCCAAACCCAAGATATCCCAGCATTGCTGGCTCTGTTGATCACTACCTATTTGACTGTAGACTAATCATTTTCTCTCTCTGGATTTCATCTATAAAAAGAAGATGCTGGACTCTGTGATCACAAAGATCCTTCCCAGCTTCAGATCTGGTGCCCACAGTAATATTCAGTTCTTCTGCCTTTGCAGTTTGCAAACATATTTTTTTTTTTTACAATGTCATTGTTGCCCTCCCTCTGATTTCAAAGGGATCCCCTCTCACAGAAGCCTGTGCCACTCAAGGTCTGTTTTTCTCCCCATCTTCACAGTTATGAATGCCCCCCAATGGCTTTAACTGTTTCTCCTGAGAGGCCATCCTTGGTCCTGGTGCCCCATTTTAGCCACTTCTCTGAGACAGGCATCTGTATTTCATAGTGACTCTGGATGATGTGGGTCTGATCTTTGTCACACTGCAGCCTGGTGGAATTAACTGAAGAGATCCTAAAGCTCTTGATGGAGCTGGTGTTCCGGTTAGTGTGCAGTGGGGAGCTGAGCCTTGCCCGGGTCCTCCGGAAGAATATCTTGGACAAAGTGAACCAAAAGAAGATGCTAAAGTGTGCCAACTCGGACCAACCCCTGGCTGCTCGAGGGGTGGCTGCCAGGTGAGGAACCCAGCCTGTCTTAGAGCATATGCCCACTGAGTGCTCCAGGTCAACAGTGCCCAAGCCAGGAGAGATGCAATCTGGTGCATTGAGATAGGATTCCATCTGGAAGATCTTGTGCCAGTCCCTTAGCCTCACAGATCTTCTGTGTCTTCAGTTATAAAGTAAAAGAGTTGAACCTCCAAGATCCCTTCCTGTTTTAAAATTGTGAGCCATCCATCATTGTTTTTCCAGCAGCCTTTTCCCATCCAACGTGCCCCATTTCAGGTACTGCATTCTAAAACTTAAGTGCTCTAGAGCAGAACTTCTTAAATTTTTTTCATTCTCAACCCTTTTTCACTCAAGAAATGTTTATGCAATCCTATCTCCAATATGAGCCAAGGTGTTTCTGGAAGCATTTATGCATGTACTGTGCAAAGTGCATGTGTTATATGTTCAGAACTACTGCTGCAGTAAAGATGTAAAATACTGCCAGAAACACCTTAGATTCATTGCACATTTGATTTTAAATTAATTTTTGGTCATTTAGTTCAGAAATATTTTATTGTTGCAAAGTTCTTCACAACCCCTCACGTTCACCCCCATATGAGATCACAACTCACAGTTTAAGAAGCTTTGCTTTAGAGAGCCCACACAGCAAGATTCCCCTAGAGATGGGCCCCTTGTGTTTGCCAGATTGCTGGTCCTACAACAAAATGCCGCTTTAGGAGTCTCTGGAAGAAGGATTAAGCCTCTTGCTCAGGATTACCCAGCCTATCCATGTGAGAGGCAACACTTCAGTCTTTCTTTCTGCCTTCCTCCAATATGGTCATTACTAGATTATGAGCACAGCTAAAATGAGTTCTTCTTTATACAGTGTCCCAAAAAATCTTAGTGTGAATTTAAGCACTAATAACAGCACATGAATACTTTTGAAACATGGTGTATGTGTATGTTTATCTAAATATACAATGAAAAGTAGTTAAGTAAACTTACTGTAAAAATACATTTACAAACATTAGAAGTGTCCTTCCTTATCTGGAAGTTCCTTCCAGTCCCAGTTGCTGTTATTCTTTATGAACAATGATCAGGAAAGCGGGTGAGACCTGCTGCATCCCCAGAATGCTGAACTGTATTGGAGCACCTTCCCATACTGGAGTATGCCTAAAATATTGGGGTGCTGGGGCGTGGGCTGCAGTGTCATCTCTGAAAGAATTCAGGCTCAAACCATTTCCAAATCAAGCAAAGAGCATTTATTCAGGCTTTGACTAGGGGTAAGATTGACACACCCTACAGGCCTCCTCCTTAAGGGAGTAAAGTGAGAAATTATGTGAGAAGGGAGAATTGGAAAGAACTGGAGAATTGGGTAAAGCAGGAAAATTGGATAATCTCAGATAAAATGGGCTTGGGGAAAATCCCTGTGATTAGATATATCTTATAGGATATGCATGTAAAAAGTCCTTTTGTTCTAGTGGGGCTGGGGCAAGCTAGGTATGCATGGGAAAAAGTCATGGAAAAAGGTAAAAGGTCCTTTTCTAGTCAGGATAGTGGGGCAGGGGCAAGCTGAGATTCATCACCCAAGTCACCTCTCCCGACAGCAAGGACCAGGGAGGCCGGAATTGAACCCTGGGTCTTGAGGGGAGAAATGAACAAGTTGGATTAGGTCATGTCTCTGTTTCTACCCAGGTTTCGCATCATATGGCCCCTCACAGCCTAACCTCCTGCAGTTCTGTGGCTGCTCACAGACTCCTTGCCCCCTCTTCCTCTCTTTCAGGCCTGGGACTCTGCATGACTTCCACAGCCATGAGATTGCTGAGCAGCTGACACTGTTGGATGCTGAGCTCTTCTACAAGATAGAGGTACAGAGCCCAGCATGGTCCCCGGAGGAGGGAGAGAGGGAAGGAAGGCCCAGAAAAAGCTGAAAGCCCAGCCTGGGTCTGCCCCATCCCTTTGGAGGCAGGTTGTGAGCTGTCAGGGGAGGGCCCGGCAGGACTCTGGTTTGGAGGGGAAATCCAGGTGTTCCAACTATCATATGTATTTCATATTTTCAGATCCCAGAAGTTTTGCTTTGGGCAAAAGAGCAGAATGAAGAGAAGAGCCCTAACTTGACACAGTTTACTGAGCACTTTAATAACATGTCCTACTGGTAAGGAAGAGCACAAGGCCATTGACCGCTGAAAAGCATTTCACCTTCATTTTTCTCTCTGCGTTTCACAGACCCACATCCCCTGAGGCTCCTCCTGTACATGCCCATCTGGGAATACTTTGAAAAAAAGTATGAAGTAATGGCACTCATTATCTTGAAATTTTTTCTAATTCCCTAAATAACTTATAGGCATGTAATTCTGAGCAGCAGGGAAACCAGAGCCAACATAAAGGACTAGCCATATCCTAAATCGAATAGGCTCCCAATTTCTTGGTAAACAAAAGGTCAATTAGCCATTCCATGTGGGGTGTACTAAAGTACTTCCTATCCTCTCAAAGAGGGATTGGTCTTAGCCTGAAGCTAGGAAGTCAAACATCTAAATATCTTTAAACCATTGACAGATAACTACTTTCCCTTGCTCAGGCATCTTCTCATCTTCTCAATTTCATCATCTCTCATCTCAAATTTACTCATTTGAAGAATGGAATTGTTCTGAGTGAAGATAACCAGGTTTGGGCGGTGGGGGGCTCTTACATCAGAAAAATATTTTGATCCTAAAGAATGCTTAAAGTTGGTGTGTCTTAACCTGGGGAACATGGGCAAAATGTTTCTCTGCATTATTCTTCTAATACATCATCTCCCTTTCTGACTTGTAAATTTCTCATGAACAGGAGTAGAATTTTTTCTCTTTTTTTAAAAAATCTCCTTTATGGGGTTTAATATAGTGTTCTTTGCCAATCAGACTTTAAGTTGGCACTAGGTGAGTAAGTGGATGAATGAAAAAAGGAAGGGATAGATAGATGGATAGATGGATGGGTGATCTTGTAGGAGGAAGGACATCTCTGCTGATTGGATGCCCAGAATCAAAACCAAATTAGAGTGACCTCAGGTTCCTTTTTACTCCAATGTCACAGGGTTCGTTCAATAATCATGTTGCAAGAAAAAGCCCAGGACAGAGAACGGCTGCTTCTGAAATTTATCAAGATCATGAAGGTAATGCAGGCCTAGCTATAGCCCATATTGCTTATTCTTTAAAACAGCTTTGGGTTGCAAGAACGTTTTTTGTCGTTTGACAGTCACCCCAGTAACCAAGGCTTCTTTCCTTTTGTAGCACTTGAGGAAGCTAAATAACTTCAACTCGTATCTGGCTATCCTTTCAGCACTGGACTCAGCACCCATCCGGAGGCTGGAGTGGCAAAAACAGACCTCAGAGGTAAGCTGGAATTTTTATAATCCTCAAGTAAGAAAGAAGCCAGTTATTCACCCGTGGACACACACAAGGCATTCATGAGTAAGATACTAACCTGGTCCCCTCAGGGCTAAGCTCTGAGCCTCCCTCAGGGCCTAACATGGAACCCCCCCCACACACACAGACAGTTAATAAGCAGTGGTAATGTCGGAAGGACAAGGTGGAGAACGTCGGTGGTGAAATTTATTTAGTTGAGTCAGCAAACATTCCTTTCTGGGACCTTCCTGGGCCTCGGTTTCTTGCTTTGTAAAATGACGGGCGTGGGCTAGGGGGTCTCGGTAGCTCTGGCCTGCAAGAGCTGACAAGACATTATGGAATTTTCAGAATCTCTATACAGTGAATCCATTAAACAACAGGTATTTACCAGGTACTGTGATACACAGAGAAAAGAATGAATGGAATTTTCTTTTGGAGATAACAGAAGTAAATGCTCCAAAAAAGATTTGGGGAGGAGGGGAGGGAAGAGAATCCGGAAGACATGGTTTTGTCCCAAACTTCCAGGAAAACTGGGCTTTCTGAGAGACAGAGCACCACAGCCATTTAATAAGTACTGACTGAATGAATGAATCAGGGAGTGGCCTCTGTCATCCTAAGGCACAGAGACCCCAGCCCTGCCCCCATGGGGCCTTATTAGAAATCAGCCAGTACGCAGAGGTCGGGAGAAGAAGAGAGCATTTCCTCCTCTGGGAATAGCGAGTTTTAGCTCCTTAGGTATAAGAAGGCTGGAAAGGTATAGGGAGGTGACGGGCCCATAGGAGGAGGAAAGTGAAATGGCTGGATTTGCACAGAATGCCCCGGGTGGGAAGCGCTGCTGTTAGGAGAGACCAGGATGGGCCTTAGGTAGGGCAGGGTGAAGGCTCAAAGAAAGCAAAGGATTCTGCAGATGCCAGAGAGCAGGGAGAAGGCCCCAGGCAGGGCCCCGTCCTGGGCAAAGGCCCCGACAGAGAAGTTGGGGTGTTGGGATGCAGAGCAGCACTTAGGCCGGCTCGGGGAACTCAGTGCGTCCAAGGGAGACCGGGGCCAGACCGGGAAGGGCTTTATGTGCCAAGTGGCCCAGAGGAGTCTGTCCTTGAGCCTGATGCCATGGGGAGCCCCTGGGGCTTCTTGAGCAAGGGAGTGCCGTGGTCAGAGCCTCACTTCAGTAATGTCGGTTCTGGGGTTTGTGAAGAGTTTGACTTAGAGAGAGGAGGCTGAAGCCTGGTTAGGAGCCCATTGCCGAGGTCTCGGGCCTGAACTGAGGCAGCATTGGCCACTGAGTGAGGGATACTGGAAAAGGGAAGGCTTCTTGGAGGAGATGGCATTCAGGTAAATGAGGTCCAGAATGACTGCTGGCAGAGAGAGGGAAAGCTTCCCCCAAACATGTTTCTCCCCCTCCTCCCCCCCAGCTAAAGTCACCTTGTACTCGTGGGTATCTGATGACAGGGCCCTGCCATTGGCGGGCACACATTAAAGAGATGGATAAGTGAACACCTAGAGCAGTGGCTCCGGGGGCCCCGGGGGTGTCCATGGGCCCGAGCAGAACCAACTACGGTCCTAGCAGCTCGAGCCACGATTTCATGGACTTCAAACTAACTGGGCATGTACGGCCTGAGCTCAGGTACACGAAGATTTTTGGCCTGGGAAATGTTGGATCTTAGCTGGGCTGTTCTGGACTTGGAGTGCCCGAGCTGGGGCTAACTTAGAATGAAGTGCAGGATGTGAGACGCAGGGGACCTTGGCCAGCGGCATCCAGACAAGGAAATGGAGTTTCAGGCCATGGGCCTTCGGTTGCCCAGCAGTCAGTAACCAGCTCCCTGCCGCAGTGTGGCACTCACCCACTGCAGCGTGCTGGTTGTCACCTCCCACTGTGTCCTCCCTCAGGGCCTGGCCGAGTACTGCACTTTGATTGACAGCTCTTCCTCCTTCCGGGCCTATCGGGCGGCTCTTTCTGAGGTGGAACCTCCATGCATCCCATACCTGTGAGTAGTATCTTCCTCGGGCTCAGAACTTGAGAACTTTGAATGGGAGAAACAATGACCTCCATCCCTTCCTGCATAAGAACCCCATCCCTTCCTGCATAAGAACCCTGAATTACAGCTTCAGACCAAGACATTTGAACCTTTAAATAAGATTCTTTCTTATTTAAAAAGGAAAGGACCCTGTGCACCAGCTTTGATCACCAAGTCCCTTCATGAATCTCTTCCTGGGGTTGGTTATTAGACTGTTCTTAGAGCTAAGTTGTCATTACAGACACAATTGTCTCTCCTTATCTCCCTGAAGCTGGGAGTTCTTTCAGGTCATTCTTCCCCATTGTCCCTCACAGGGCTCCAAACATTCAGACCATTGAGTGAGGGAGACTATAGCTGTGGTACCCAGGACCATGTTCTCCCTCAGGATGGAAGATCCCAATCTTCATTGCTCATGTAATCCTTCCTCCCTCCAATTTATTTCATCTTTAAATATTTTATTGGTAACGTGTCAACACACATACAAACTCCTACATGATTCCAATTACATCCTCTAAAATCAGTAAAATAAAAATTGTTGCAGTTGCTAAAACTTGCAACTTTCCCAAGCTGAGGGTACTTGTAAATGGAAGTCTGGTGTATAAGTAAGGTAATCCAATGGTTTTTGATTTTTTTTTTTCAGGAAAAAAAATATTTTTTGCCATTTAAAGTTTTCTCCATTTACCTGGAGTAGGGAATAATCATTTACATATTACCAAGGTGCCAAACACTATACTAAACACTTTATAAATATCTCATTGCATCCTCACAGCATCTCTACAATTGAGGAACCTGAAGAAAACAACTTAAGTGACTTGCCCAGGGTTACCCAGAACTACTAAGTGTCTGAGGCCAGATTTGAACTCTGTTCTTCCTCACTCCAGGTCCAGTGTTCTCCCCTTGGCCACCAGCTGCTTGAAATAATTGTATATGTTGGTCTTTTAAACTTGGACCCCTTCATATGGGTTTTCCCATGTCTCTGAATGATCACTGGCTGTCATTCCTTATAATGCAGTGATTCCATTACGTTCATCCGTCATCATTTATCCAGCCATTTCCCAGTCATTTGAATATTTGTTTCTAGTTTTTGCATTTGCTCAAATTTCTGCTTGGAATCATTTTATAACCAAAGGTCTTTTCTTCTGGTTAGTAATTACCTTGCCATATTACCTCGGTAATGAGAGCACTGGACCAGAGAATATGACCCATTTTGTTGCCTTTCTTGCATAATTCTAAATCATTTTCCTGAATCACTGGGCCACTTCACAGCTCCACCAGCAATGAATTACTGGACCTATTTCCCCTATCCCCACCAATACAAAATTTTTTCATCTTTTGTTGTCTTTGCTTCATTTATGAGAGAACACATTTGTTTCCACTTTCTTTTCTAAGATTTTTGATAATTTTGAATACTTTCTAGATGGTTGTTTATATTTTACATTTCTTTTGAGAATTTTTTGTTTGTATTCCATTATCATTTATTATGTATCTTTCCTCCCTCCCTTACTTTAAAACCTGATTTTACCAGTTAAACAGGGAAATCATTCTACTTAATAATCCACATATTTATAGGCAATCCCAGAGAGCTGGTAAAGTGGTTACCACTATAAGGACATAGTTTACTTCCCTGTAGTTAGCCTGTGTGAGCTTGATAAGAATAACTGAGTTATGAATGGTAGCCCAGCCCTTTGTTTACCAACCAGAGCCATTCATGGGCCTTCAGTCTCTCAGAGAGACGTCATAGGATTTAGAATTGGAAAGTACCTTAGAGAGCATCTAGAACAATTCCTCATTTTATGAAAAGGAAATTGAGACCTGGAGAGGTGAAGTGAGCTTCTTATGGTCACCCAACTGGGGGGTAGCAGAGACAGGATTCAGATTCCAAGGGGGCAGCGGCTGCTGCTGCTAGACAAGGTGATTAGAATTTGGAAGACAACGTAAGAAAGAAAAACTCTCATTGATGAACCAAGAATACATACAAAGGGTACATATGTAAGCAAATCCATTTATTATTCTTTTGTCATGACAAAAATAGATAGGAATTGCCTATCATAGAGTTTTTCATTGGACACATTTTTTAAAATATGAATTTTTTTTATTATAAGCTCAACAAACATGAGCATTTTAATATACAAAGAACAGTAAACGGTATTGTATATGAAGCTGAATTTCCATTTAGTTCAGTTTGCAGTTTTTTTAAGTATAGATTACATTTAGTGAGACAGCTGTTACATTTGTAGATTGAGAGTTGGCTTCCAAGCCAGGAAGACCTGGATTCAAGACCCACCTCTGACTCTTACTGTGTGACTCTAGGCAAGTCACTTAAGCTCTCTGTGTTCTGGGCAGCTCTCTCAAGGCTGCAGGTTGAAGGAAAGGTTCTAACTTGAGTTGGTAGAGGAAATTTGCTATGCCAGTGAAGTCACAAGTCCAATCCCCATCCCCATGTTCAATCTCACGTGGTAAAAATTCAACAAAACTGCTCTGCTTGTCTGCTTCCTTTTCAATAGTCTTATGCTCTCTTCTGTACATTTATTAACATTTTATTATTACTTCTTTTCTTAATGTCTTTTGTGCAGTCCTGCCCACCAGTTAATTCACCGACTGCCATCCCCACCACCCCACCTGTCCCCAGCCCTTTCTTGTAATAAGTCAGTATAGCCAAGCAGACAGCAGTGACTGACGTCCCCAGATAACCACCACAAGTGCTTGGATCGCCCAGAACACCTCGTGGGACCACAAATGTCCCGGTAGCCCTTCCCACTCCCACTAAGAAAATGTCTTGTTTGTCACTCTAGGGGTCTGATCCTGCAGGACCTCACCTTTGTTCACCTCGGAAACCCAGACTACATTGACGGGAAAGTGAATTTTTCCAAGCGCTGGCAGCAGTTCAACATCCTGGACAGTATGAGATGTTTCCAGCAGGCGTGAGTTCTGACCGCGGTCCCTGCTAGCCATCACCCCCTCCTGATGTCCTCGGGGGCAGCTCCTCCCTCCACTAGTGCAGACCCCCCCCCCCCCCCCCCCCCCCCCCAACCTTCTGTGCGGAATATGATTTCATGAGTGTCTGCGATCCTCAGCAGAGGGCCCCTCCTGGGAAAAGTCCTTTTAGCAGTGGGGCAGGGGTCCAGCCCTGAAGCTTTTCTAACTTGGTAGTCCTGGAGAGCTGGGGCATTCTGGGGCATTTTTCATGTTATTTCACTTGGTCCTTGTGATTCAGTGCAGGTCTTTTGGCAAGTGTGGTTTGAAAGAACCACATGAGATAGTGGTAAAGCTAATGAACATGGAGTCAGGAGTCTTGGGGTTTACAGGGGGTCATAGAACTGGAAGGGGCCCCCACTCAAGCAAGAAGAATTCCCTGAGAAGGCACTAAGCAAGTGGTCAGCCAGGCAGCCCATCCCACTTTGGGGCAGCTCTATTAACCTCTCCACAGTATCCACCTACTATTCCTGGTCCTTTCCTCTGGATCCAAGTGGGATGAGTCTGGAGGAACATAGCCATCATGTTTCTGCCTCTTTTCTCCTCTTCTGACTAAGCAGCTCCATAAGGGTTCAAGACCCTGCCCCATGTTTCTGGATGCCTTCCAATGTCCAGAGCCTTTCTGAAAATGTAGCAACCAAAACTGAGCCCAGCACCCCAGAAATGGTCTGATCATGGCAAAATCTCAGGGCACCAAGCTCTTCTTGTTTCCGGAGGGTACTTCTCTCTTAATATAGTCTAACCTCTTTCTTGGCTGCCATATCACTCCCGTTGGCTGATTGAGCTCACGGTTCCTCTGAATCCCCCCCTTTTTTTTTTCAGAGGAACCACTGGATTGTGGTTCTGGTTGTGTCTTCCCAGTCTTATACTTACAAAGCTGATTTTTTTAACCCAAGTGTAAAATTTTGTATTTGTCCCCATTAAACTTCATCTCAAATGCAGCTCACTGTTCTATTCCACCTATTATCTGTTTGGATCTAGAGGCTCTCATCCCACTTGTTAGATGTCCCTTCTTGCTTTGTATCATTTACATATTTTATCAGCATACCATCTCTCCTTTTATCCAAGTAACTGATAAAATATGAAGCAGCAGTATCTAAATAGACGTTCCCAGGATTCCCCACGGATGACTTCTTCCCAAGTAATCATGGAGCCATTAAAGATCACCAGTCAGGGAGACAACATGGTATAATGGTATAATGGAGAGTCTAGATCTTTCTTCAGATCCTGTCTTACTACCTAGCATGACTTGTACAAGTCACTTAATCTCTCTGTAAAATGAGGGAATAGGACTTGACAGCCTCTCAAGCCATGATCCTATTATGCCAGGATCTACCTGTAGCATTCCTGAGATCAACCAGGAACTTGTAAATGTTGGAGAAAAATAAATAAGATTTGTTATAGCATGATCTTTATTTTAAGAAACCATGGGGGTTTTTTGTTGTTGTAATTTCCACTTAAATTTCTAGAAGTTCACTAACCATCCTTTTGAATAATGCATTCCAGAATTTTGCTAAGCATCAACATAAAGCTCACTGGACTCCAGTTGGACAACTGTTCTCTTTCTTTTTGAAAAGTTGGGGGGGATTGTCTTCCTCCCCAAATAGACACTTGATATTGGTATCCTATTTTCCATGATGATCTGAGATCACTGGCATGAGCTCAGCAGTCACATCTGCCAGGTCTTTAAAAGAAAAATAAAATTTTATTGATATCTTTTGTTGTGACACTAGCGTATCATCTCCTGCATACATTATATAGTGTCCCTCTCAGTGTACCTATCCCAGCAGTAAACCATCCTTTACAACAAAGAAAAATCAGTAAGCTACTCGGTGATCACATCTTTACTGAGAGAAAGAAGTCCTGTTTTATTCACTGTTGTCCAGTAACAAGATTGAGAATTAGAGTTCATCAGGATTTGGTTCCTTTTTAGTGATGGTTTAGTTTACATTGTTGATATTATCCTTCAGTTCTTTTGGTTCTGCTTACTTCATTCTGTATCAGTTCATATTGGTCTTCTCATGTTTTTCACAAGTCCTCATTTTTATTTTCTTGTGGGACAGTAATATTCTATTTCATTCATGTAGCACAGTTTGTTCATCCTCCATTTATTGGTCCTCACTTTTTTTTCCATATTTTTTTTTTTTTTTTTTTTGCTACCCAAGATGGGCTGCCATGGGAGTCTTTCTTTCTGCCTTTGATTGACAGTGGAATCACATCTGTCAGTCTTTTGTGTACTCAACAGTTTATAAGATTCAAATGATTTGAATTCATAAAATGCATGTATGTGCTCCTTACTTCTTATAGAGTATCAATTCACTGTTGGCCTTTTCTTCTTGCCCTTTTCAGTCCAAAGACCATTTTCCTTGACAGAGAAAACAGAAACAGTACAAGTCGACCAATTCTACCTTCTCTCCACCATATCCATCATCTTATCCACTCCAAGCAGTGCAATGATTCTACCCCTTTCTTTGTTGTTCTTTTCTTGAATATAGTTTAGAAAAGCAGAAGTCCTTGTGGTAACCATAGCCGTCTTCCCCAGCCCCTGCTCAGTCCATTCTTGAGCCCTCTCGTCACTCTTCTTAGAAGGCCACGTAAAATGGTTTTGTGCTTGTCCTTGCTTCCATTTTCTGTCTATATCTTTTTCAGATCTAGCTTGGATGGTGAGTTTCCTGTGCATTCATAATAGTATCTTTGCTTTCCCTCTCCCTGAAATTATTATTTGTGATTGTAGTTTCAGAATTTCATTCTTAAACTTCCCATCCCTTCCTGGGCTG
The DNA here is from genome assembly GCF_902635505.1 of Sarcophilus harrisii. Taxonomy (NCBI): domain Eukaryota; kingdom Metazoa; phylum Chordata; class Mammalia; order Dasyuromorphia; family Dasyuridae; genus Sarcophilus; species Sarcophilus harrisii. Next base: position 483,275,528 of record NC_045427.1, on the reverse strand, counting down.
ACTTCCCCTGTAGAATTTTAGTTACCAGCTCTTAACTACGTGTTCTCTGAATTCTTTAAGATCTGCCCTCCCAGGATCTATCCAGAGTGCATATACAATTGCCATATGTCTGTTCTCTGTCACAAATCTTAAGGGAGAAGGTCTCCTTTGTTTTCATTTTAGTAACCAGTCCTTCCTTATGGGTGACAGATCCAGAATGCAACTTGCTGTGCCTTTGAAGAGATGAAATTACTGAGTCACAAATTCTCTGGAGCTATAACTTTCTCATCTCAAAAACAGGGGTAGTAATACTTCCTCTTCTTACTCACAAAATTGCAGTAAGAGAAGTACTTTTTAAATCTTTACATGTCCCTCTAAATAAGTTGTAATCGTCATTATAGCTGGTGGTTCCAGAGAAAATAGAAGCTCTGGAATTAAGTGACTTTACCAAATATCAAACAGCCTAAGGGATCCTTCCTCCCTCTTCCTCCCACTCCCCAGAAACAGGCTTTGAAGCAAAGTTCCTGGAAAGGAAGATGAGAGTATTTCTGGGGGGTTTCCTAAGCCTCCTAGAAACCTCAAGCCAGAGCCATTTGGAGACTCCGAGAGAGAGAGGCCCTTAGAAGTCATCTCCTGCCCCCTTCCTCCCTGACACCGGTCTGGAGACCCCGACTTCCAGGCTGCTTGTCTTACCCGATATCTGCTTTTTGTGTGTGTCTGGTTTTGCAGACATTATGAAATCCGCAGAAATGAGGACATCGTGAACTTCTTCAATGATTTCAGTGACCACCTAGCCGAGGAGGCCTTATGGGAACTCTCTCTCAAAATCAAACCCCGGAACATAACTCGGCGAAAAACAGATCGAGAAGAGAAGACCTAGGAGGGGGAGCAGTGAGCGAGCGAGCCGCTCAGGAGACACGCCGAAGGCAGCTAGGAGACTGGAATAGACATTTGGGCCTGTTACTGGACAGCTCGCCCCTGCGGCGAGACGTGACTCTCCCCCCACCCCCACCCCCTCTACGCCCCAGCCGGCTCTGCCAGTGCCCCCTTTTCGGAGCCCAGATGGGCGGCAGCCAGGCCAGCCCCTCCAGCCTGGATGGACAGCAGCTCCTCCAGCCGTGGCAAGGAATTCTCCAGGACTCCTTCTATTTTTTCCAGATGGAGCCAACCTCACTCCATACCTGGAGGGAGGAGACTCCATGACCCCAGCGGAGGCCATTCAGGCTTTGTGACTGGTCTGCAAGCCGGTTTTTTCCCTTATGGACATTGGACTGCTTGCCTTCAAGCCTTGTTTCACACTGTGAAGAGGCAGCAGAATGAGGGGGCCCCTGTCCTGCCCCCCCTTAGATCTTTGACCTTCCTAAGCCGTAACTCCCTGGGTGTAAGGAAGGGGTCCCTATCAGAAGAGCTGTGTGGGTGAGGGTGGATCTGGTCTCCTTGTGGAGATTGTTTTGGGTCTGTGTGGAATTGAGGAGATGCTCTCCCAAATGGGGGGGCCACCATCTGGCCGGGGACTCCGGTTGGTGCTGCCACGGTGCTGTCTCTTGCCCGCTCCCAGACTCGGCTCTCCAATAGCAGAGGGTGTCAGACGCCTCCAGAAAGCGGCAGGGGCCTGGGTTTCTCAGGAGCCGGGACCCCCTTGTGGCAGTCCCAGCCCTGGCTTCCTGAGGTGTGGAGTAAATATCAATGTCCGTAATGGGGGATGCCAGGATGAGAAAGTCTGGGAAGTTTGGTCTAAAGCCAGGGCCTTGGAGTGGCTCAGGCTCGGGTCGGACAGGGGAAGCAGCCCCCCACCCACTCCCTTTAACACTTTATCAACCTTCCCCACTTAAAAGGCGCCTCTTCAGGTATTACTTCCTGTAGATCTCCTCTTAGGAGCTCCCCTTAGGAGCAGGGAGAGGGGCTTGCAGGAAGGCAGGCTCTACTGTTAGAGCAAGAAATCCGGAGGCTTGTGTTCTGGAATGAAGGAAGACTGCCTTGTGGAGTCTGATCAGAGGGGGGCATTTCTCCTGTCCTGTTTCTCCTCACCAGCCTGCTGCCAGCCAGCTGGGTCCCTGGGCATCTCCGGAGATCTGTGAGCCTCCCCCACCCCCAATCCTGAGTCCTGTTCCGGTCTGCTGAGTGCGTGCCTTAAACTTCACCTCCATCTTTTTTTCACCTCTTCTCTTGCCATTTCCTTCCTTCTAGGATGCTTTATGGCCTCTTGGGACGACTCCCCCTCCTCTGGTCCAGCAGAGCCCCTCCTGCCAAGTTTATGTTGCACATTGAACCAGCTTTTGTCTCTTTTTAGGAAGAATTCTTTTTCTCAACAAGAGTCGCTTTAGGTAACCCCTTCCCCTATTTAAGTCATATAACAGAGAGAAAGAAGGCTTGGCTGTTGGAAGTAGACATGGCGGGATGGTGTAAGTTCCCAACTGGTCATTTAACACGTCCAGGTTTTGGGGGGCATTTCTCTGAATCCACATCAGTACTTTTTCTGTGGTGCTTTTGGAAAACATGTTTGGTTGCCTAGATTGACAAGCCAGCAAAGACCTTGTGGAAAGAGAGATGCAGACGTAATTGGGGAGAACTTGTTGGGGGAAGAGGGGCGGTGGAGGGGATAGAGACCCCCTTGGTCAAGCAGAACCGAAGGCTTCCAGGAGGTTCCTGGCTCCCGTTATTGATCGTCCCGTGCAGTTTACAAGCAGACCAGGAGGCTTTGGGATGGGTGAAACTGACCCGGGGCATGTGGCATGTGCAGGTGTTTCATGGAACTCTACCCTTCCCCTGTGGAACAGAGGCAAGCAGCCTTCGGGGGCTTTGGCTGCTTGCAGCCCCAGTTTTCACATTAATGGAACAAAAGAAAAAAATCTATGAACATCTGTTGATTATTTAAACAGATGTGGGAGTTTGGGTTTTTTTAGAAACAACCAGGACACTTCATTTTGCCGTCCAACGTGGGCCTTGGGGCATCTTTTATCGAGAAGTCGTATCTTTTTTTTTTTCCTGTAAATAGAGAAGAGAGAAAAAAGGAATCTGTGAAATGTTGAACAGACCTAGAGGTGGTTCTGAAAGAGTCACTTTATTATTTAAAGTTGTAGTCTGGATGGCTCATTAACAGTATTGTTTGTGTGGGTGGTTCTCCTTTCTGTTTTCTCTTTCCAAGTTGTCCTTTCATTTCAATCTTTTTCCAGCTTCATTCCCACAGCTGCCTCTATACCCTGGGGTTGGGGAAGAGGTTACCCATTGAATGTTGGAGTGTGTGTGTGTGTGTATGTCCTCAAGCTGAGTGCTTGTGAATCCAACAGGTGCTGGTGGGAAGGGGGGGGGGGTTAAGTGGGGCAACTCCCTCTTTGGGATTCTGGAAATGTAAGATAACCCTGGGCTTCAGGACAAGTCTGTTGGAGTCGGTCTCCAGCTCTTGGCCCTGGTGTGTGGTTTTTAAGGTTTTTTTCTTCAAAAATAGACCCCAAATATCACCCCTACCCCCCAGTCAATTCCAGCTGCAGAATCATTCCTGTTGCTGACGAGTTAGGGACCCCCTTTCCCCACCCTCTCAATCTGGATACTTGTCTGTGAGCAGGGACCACCTCCTGGTCCCCCATGGTGGAGAGATGGGTGCACCTCATTACAGCTGTGTCTCTGAATGAGCCGGCAGAGGTCCCACCCCAAACACAGAGACGGGGGGGGGGGGGGGGGGGGGGGGGAAGGGGAGAGGGACGGTAATGTTCTTGGACCTGCCTGGTCCACTTGCCTTACCACCCCCTCTCCTGCTCTGTGCCCTTCACGGTCTGAGCCCAGTGCCTTGGTGAGCCCAGGTGACCCAACTGAGCTGCATAGGTGGAAAGGGATCCCTCCCTGTCCCTGGTCCATGGCCCATTGCATGAGTTCATAGAGTGAGGTGTAGTATTTTTTAATTTATTGGTGAAGATTTGGGCTTTCCTTCTTCCCCGCCATCAGAATTCCCCTCCCAGTCTCTGCCATTCCCCAGCTCAGTGCCACGGACCTGGGACTGCCGTACATATTTCATTTCTTCAAGGGAGAGGAAGGGTGGGGTGGGGGGACAGAAGTGCTGCCTGAAAGGACAGAAGGACCAGGATTCGTTGCCTTTCTGTACAGAAAGGTAAGCCTCTTCTGCCACTCTGTGTGCTGGGCAGCGGGAGCCCAGGCCGATGGCGAACAGAGCCACGGCCCTCCTCCTGCAGCTCCTGTCCAGAGCCTCCCCTCCTGGAAGCCCCTGCCCCCTCCCCCTGTTACATTGTACTATATATTCCCTACTAACCCATCCCAATAGTGACATCTCCCCACAGACATTTCAAATGTGTAACTTTTATGTTAAAGACAAATAAACACGGATGAAAGCCCCGGCCTAATGATCATGTTTACAATGCATGCAGCCGTGTGTGCGAGAGATTAAAGTGACAATCAAACACCCTTGGGTTGGGCTTGCCTCCTGTGTTCTGTGGCTCTCCGTCTCGGGTCAACTTGGTGATGGAAGCGTTGGAGGTGTGTGAAGAACCTCCCTTTCTGTGTGTTTGTGGGGCCTCCCGGTAACTGGAAAAGGAGAAGGGGGTGACACTGAGTTTTGACCCCCAGAAGTCAGAAGGAGCCACCATCTCAGTTCCTCCTCCTGGAAGTAAGGTGACTTGGGAAGTGAGGAATCCTTCTTCGTAAGGCTTCAGGCAGAGCGATGGATGTCAGTGATGTTGTAGGAAGGGTTGTGAGCCAGAAAATGCCGTGCAAAAACCAGACAGAAGGAAGGGCTGCCTTCCTCTCCAAAAGTGAGCCATAATGCCCTGTAAGTCTCTGTCCCAGTTTCCCTTTCTAGTAACAGTCATGGGGCAAAGGAAGGCCCAGGGTAGATAACAGCTGGCTAAGTGCATGGGCGGTGCCAGCGGGGGCTTGGGGCAGAGAGCATCAGCCCGGAGTCCGGAAGACCTGAATCACTGGTGGCCCCAGACACTGGGCTGTGGGACCCTGGGCAGCTCCTGTGTGCGGGTGAAGGAAGTGGCGAGCACGCCGGCGTCTGCTGAGAAAGCCCTGCCCAGGATTGTGAGTCGGACAGGCCCGAACACCAGAACACACGGGGTCCGTTTGGGTGCTTCAAGGCCAATCTGGGGGCAAACTTCTCTCATGATCAGCCCCTTCACTGACCACCCGCTCGTGTGTGCAAGGGCCTGTGGGAGATGGTCAGGGATGTTAGAAGCAGAGGGCGGCGCCGCTCATGAGAGGTTGCAGTCTTACAGGGAAGGGGCGGGACGCAGGCCCATGGGGGAGAGACAGATGGACAAGACAAGAGTCACTTGGTAAAATGCAAGTCACTTAACCCCAGTTGCCTCAGCAAAAACAAAACAAAGTAAAAAAAAAAATGATTTGAGAAATACTATGAACAGACTTGGAATATCTTTTATTTTGTGCTTTGCTTTTTGACACATCCCACTATGTATTGGATAGAGCAAAGAAGACCTAGATTCAAGGTGGTGACTTTCTAATGCTCTTTGAAGAGGAGTTGACCTGCATTAATAGGAGTTTTCTCATCCCCATGGCTACTAGGTATCTGTGGCAGGATTCGAATCCAGAATGCCGAGTCCAGCCTCTCTACGCTATACCTTTCTGCCCTACCTCCAGAACTGGGAAAGGGGGAGCTTCTTGGAGAAGGTGGGACAAACTGAAGGGATGGTGTAAGATGCACGTGGCCCCACGGAGGGCAGTGACATCGGCAGGGTGGCTTCGTGTGGGAGATGACTAGAAGGTTGGGTGGATCCGCTGTGAAGAAGCTAAAACTGGCCAGAGGGTTTGGATTGTCTCCTGTATCCCAACAGCTCCAAGGGCTATGTCATTGCAGGATGGAGCCCTCCCAAATAACCAGCCACACAGAGGTGATTCCTGCGTCACCTTCTAAGCCCAAAGCTCACCTCTCAGAGCATCTGACCTATTCTGGAGCACCCACTTATCCACTGGGAAGAGGGGCAGTTAGCTGACAAGTGTGAGGGTTTGGAGAGGGGGTAATCAGTCTGGCTTCTGGTTATCCCTGCAGTGACCCTCCTATCTGCCCAGCAAGACCCCGTCTGCTAAGGGTGACCAGACCAGACCACCAAGACCTCTTCCCTGAATCCATAAGCAAAGACACCGACACCGGAGAGGAAGGTGTGGAAACTGAGCTTGCAGTCAGAAGAAAATGGATTCAAACCTAGCTCAAGCTGAGCGCCAGAAGAAGAGGCGTTTTGGGGAGCAGAAGTGATGGGCAGTGCTGAGACAAACGTGAATCTGGATGGGAAGCTCCAGCCCAGGTCCTCTCGTCGTTTCTCAAAGGCTGTAGTGCAGGAACAGGGGGTGCCTGAGCCCTAACCTCCCTGGGATGTTGCTGGATTATTGCAGCACTGAGGCCGTTTAAAATTCCTTCTGGGAAGAGCCAGGGTCTGTCAGATCTGCCTTATCCCAGGATACTGTGGAGATGGTGACCGTTCCACGTGTGTGTCTGTGGATCAGCCGAAGGAGCAGGGATATTTAACCTGGAGAAAGAAGGTGCATTCTGCTTGGCCTAGGGGGCAGAGGGAGGACCAGTAACAGTCCTTGGAGATCATTCAGACATCACTGACAGATGATGAGACTGAGATTAGAAATGTGTCTTGCCCAGGATCAACTGAGCATCTGAGTGTTGGGACTAGGGTCCAAATCAGGGTCTCCTGGCTTAGATATTACTTGAAATCAAGACCCAAAGTATCGTTGTAGTGATGGTGAGAAGAGAGGAGGTGGGGTTAGTGCTGAGAGAGCCCCAAAGGCCAGTCCCACACCTTGATAAAAACCAGTTTTTGGAGTGCCCCGTCCAAGCCAAAAAGTGGAATGAGGAATCAGAAGCCTACCAATTCCAGTCACTCACCCATCTGGAAAGAAGAAAAAAAAGGAAGGGAAAGAGAAAAAAAAAAAAAACATTTCTCCAGCACTATGTGCCAGGCACTGTGGTAAGCATTTTTAACAGTACTTTGGGTATAGGAAATCTGGAAATAAAATCCTATCTTTGCAAGTTGAAAGAGGTAGCTAGTATAATGAACAAGCACACTGAATCCTGAATAAGATTTGTCCTAGGTCCATATTTATATCTGCTACTTCTTTTTTTGTGGTCTTGGGAAAAACCATTTCTGTTATCTAGAAAACTGGGGGTAGAAACAGAGAAGGTTGAACAAGATGATCTTAAAGGTCCAAATTTAGTATTTCTCACCTACTCTCCACCACCACCATCCTAAGCAAATGATTTTCTCTCTTCCCCATCGCGTGGAGTGGGCTGTGTGCAGGGAGAATCTCGCTTGGTTCTCCCTCTGACGAAGCTCCACATCCAGCCATCAACACCCCTTGGCCCTCTGCAAATAGTGGGTGCTCCCAGCAGCCCTTTTGACCAGGAAGACCTGGGGGAGGACTTAACAGGTGGGATCCTCAACCAGGTATGGGAAGATTTGTGTTCTTTGTCCTAACAAAAGAATGGGCCCTGAGGAACACCCAAGCCTAAGCTACAGAGGTAAAAAGAGGTGAAGGCCGTAGCCTTCCCTACCAGCCTTCAGGGAACCCCTCAGGTCAAGTTCTTGAGAAAAGGAAGGAGGAAGGGCACTTCTCAAGCCCACGCCCCGCACTTCTCAAGCCCACGCCCCTTCTGTGGTCTCTAAGGGGGTCCCACCTGCAACGTGACTCCGCTCATATAGCAAGGCTCCACTTCCCCCAAGATGTAGCATGCAGGGTACAGCTGTATGGTTCTTGGGGGATTGGGGTGGACATCTCTGGCCTCTCCTACCCTCCCCTTCTCTGGAGATTATTCACTGAGTAAAGAGGAAGCAGGAGAGCAGGGGAGAGATCCCACCATTCTGCTCTCCCCAGAGAGAATTAAGAGGATAGAATAGTGCAGTGCTTTTCATTGTTGAGAAGGACCCCAAAACTTATTCTTGCCCCCTCTGGGCTTCCATTCTGAGATAGGAGAATTGGGCATGAAGGACTTTTTGCCCAGTGAGGAGGATTTCCATTCCACAGCCTCCACCAACTTCTTTCAGGGGTGGAAAGGATCTCCAGGAAGGTGGGGTTGGGGGCTCCCAGTAAGGCAGATGTACAAGGCCTGGCTATCTGTGGTCAGTTTTTGTGGAACTCGGTCAAAAAACATTTGGAATCTGGATGAAAAGACCAGGATTCCCTGGTCCACAGAGGGCCTCGAAAATAGGAAGTCACCCAGAAGGCAGGAGGAAGAAGGTAATTATAAGTGGAGTCTAAGTGAAGGGGAGCAGCTAATTCTTTGAAATGTGGCCACCCTTGAGTCCTGTAATTTCCAGAAGAGTTCCTGCCTCCCTGTGACAAAGGGAGTGGGGAGGGAGAAGGCCTGGGCCCAACCCCCTTGCCAGCAGTTCCTGAGTTGACTTCTTTGCCAAGAACTAGACCTGTCCACAGCAAAAGCTTTTAATTTTTTTGGTCATGAACCCCTTTGGCAGGCAGGTGAAACCTGTAAACGCATCCTCAGTTTTATATCTACATGCAGAATTGACAAGAAATGCTCACTTTCAGTGATAAATTAGTGACAGTAGAGATGTAATTATTCCCTCCTCCAACTTCACAAACTTCCTAAAATGGACCACTGGGAGTTGGTAGACCCCAGATTAAGAACCCCTGTCTAGAGAAAGGGATTTTCCGAGGAAGACGCTCCTTGAAGAAAGGATCTGGGCCTCCCACGCTTATTCTGGGCAGCATCTTATGTGGAGAGCAAACCCACAAGTTACTCAGACAAGCAAGCCCAAAGAGAAAGGAGGATTTGTTGAGCAGTCTCAAAGCCTTGGGGGAATTCATCATTGTCCCAGTTGCTTCCCTCCTCATGGGCTGGGAAAATTTACTTTCAGGACTTCACCTTTCAAATCACTTCCATGCAAATATCATACCCACATGCCTCAGCCTCGAGTCGGCCACTCCAGTTCTTTGGGGAACAGACTGCACAGATTCCTCCCATTCGCTGCCCCCCAAAACCAGCTCCATTCTGCTACACAGGAGACTGCCGAGACAGGGGAGCAAGGGAAAAGTAAAAGGAAGGCCAAACGTGGAGATGTCTGTGCCATCAGGTTGCTGTGGTAACCAAAGGGGAGGGGAGGTGCTCTGCAAGGAATCCGGCCTCCTGAGTCCCAGACAGGACCAGTCCTGGGAAACACGCTTTTATCAACCAAACTATCATTTAATTAACCAGCCAATCATTTATTAAGTGCTTAACTACATAACAGACTATGTGGCTGGTGAGCCCTGAAGAAGCTTGAAGTCTAACAGGGAAACAATATGTACACGAGAACACATTTGGTATGTCGGTCCTCCACAACACTGGGAGGCAGGTGCTTTTATGCCCCTTTTACCGAAGCAGGAGATGGAGTCTCTTAGCAAGGTGCCGGTGGCCGTGCCCACAATCTCCATTGTTAGATGCCCCCGTGAATACCTCAAAACAAAGTCTCATACCCTGTAACCTAATCAGAGCTTACTGCGCAAGCTCACGATCAGCACTGCCCAAGACTCAAAATCTGCCTCCTTTTAACTTCCATCCATTGCACCTAGTTCTGATCTCTGAGGTCAAGAAGAATAAAGCAAGGGGCAGCTGGGTGGGGGATAGAGCACCAGCCCTGAAGTCAGGAGGACCCGAGTTCCAATCTGACCTCAAGACACTTAACACTTCCTGGCTGTGTGATCCTGGGCAAGTCACTTAACCCCAATTGCCTCAGCAAAAAAATAACAATAATAATCTTTTTTTTAAAAAAAAGAAGAAAACTAAAGCTTTCATTTGATGTTCAAATACTTGAATTCAATCATCTTATCCCACCCAAATCTCTTCTCTAGGTTAAACATCCCTAGGCTGATTTGACCGTTTTTCGTATAATATAGAATCTACATAGACGGGTCTTCTCTCCACCCTGGCTGCTTGCCACTGAACACGCTACATTTGTTAACATCCTGCCTGACGTGGCACCCGGCACGGAATGGAGTCCAATGCTCTAGACGGGTTCTGACCAGAACAGCAAAGGTACAGCGATCATCTCTCTAATTGTGGATACCATTGCTCTCCTGAGCCACACACCTTCTCTATATCTTGGCTGCCTCCTGGTACAGGAGGTTGGGCTAGTCAATCGCTGGTATTCCTGAAGTGTCCCTCTCCCACTGGACCGGGCTGACAGTATTTAATTGCTGACAGTCAATAAGCACTCCCAAGGAACATGTGGGAAGTAACAACCATTTTCTGGGTAATGCTACCTGTTTAATTTAACCTTTGGTAGCTTACTTTGTTTTTTTAATTTTATTTTAAGCAAATACCCTTTAGCTTTCTTGTAGTGTACAGATAACTAGATGGTGCAGTGGATAAAATACTAAGCTTGGAATTAGGAAGTGTTCAAATTCTTCCTCAAACACTGAATCGTGATTCTGGAAAAGTCACTTGAGCTCTTTTAGTCTCCATCTCCTCATTTGTAAAATGGGGATGGATAATAATTGCACCTCTCACACAGAGCTGGTGTGAGAACCAAATGAGATAACCTGTGTAAAGTACTTTGCCAAGCTTAAAATGATATATAAATTCCAGCTATTATATTACCATGTCACAGGCTTGATTCTGGCTAATTGTGAGGACATTCAGGAAAGACTCAGTAACAACAGTTTTGAATTGATGAGGGAGTCAAATAATTTAGGAATATTGCAATCAAGATGTGCAAACATGCACTCATATACTTTCTGATCAGAAAATACATACTACCTTTATTGGACACCCACACAGATCAAATCCCTTAATTTCCTACTATAAAATCTGAGTCATTTACAGCAAAAACTCAATATCTTCCCTCAGGATATAGAATGAGGGTAGAAAAATTGGAAGAAGTAAAAAAAAAAAAAAAGTGGGAATGAATGAGTGCAGATTTATTTTCTTTAATCCCCCAAGTTCAGAGCGACAACTCTGCTACTTCCCCTGGAAAATCAAAGTCTCTCTTCCTCAAATCTGAGAAACTGCACAGGATAGACTCATTCTTAGAACTAGTAAGCTTCCCCCCTGCCCTTGGCCCACATCCCCCAGAATCAGTGCTCCTTCTTATCGTCTCTGGGATATTCACAGAAGAAAAGATGACAAATTGGGGGTAGAATGGAAAGCTATTTTTCTGAATGTGTCTTATCTGTCCCCAACTAGACTTTAAATTCGTTGAGGATGGGGATTATGTTTCTGGAGGAGTTTGTCTGGATCTCTCCCTTACTCGGTGATAATCCCGAGAGAGGAGACATGGGTGGGAATCTGGTCTCTGACACTTACTAGTTTGGTGATAGTGGCTGAATTGCCCGATCACACTGAGCCTCAAGCAAGTGTTGAAGCATCAGATGATGCCGTGGATGCTGAGGGAGATGTAATTTAAGATGAGCAGATTGAGTAGTAAAAAACAAAACAAAACCAAAAAAAAAAAAAAAAAAAAAAAAAAAAACCACCCACCGTGGGGTTGTTTCAGGGGAAACTGCAGATTCCCTAAGGAAAGTGTTGGGGGACCAGGAAAGGGGACCCGACTTGGTGCAGCCGGAACCTCTGTGCTCACCAAAGGCACCAGCTCCGCCTCGCCAGCATCGGGGATCGGGGTGCAAGTCCCTCGTTTTTAGGTGAGGACTTCCAGGGTAGTTTTCTGGGGGCCTGGACCAGGGAAGTAAGTCGCCCTTTCGGTTTCTGCCCTTAATAAACTTGTAAACTGCCTGCAGGCAAAAGCTATGGTGCATTTCATCTTCGTGTCATCGTCTGGTGGCAGTCATGACGAGCCACCACTATCCACACCAGCAGGAGCAAGGTCACCCTTTCTGTCCCATGGATAAATAAGTTCTGCTGATTTGTGTCAACTTGCACTTTGCTCTTCCAGGCAGAGTCCGCCAGGGCCTTAGGGATATATACATGTGTATATATCAGGAATAGCTATTCTAAAATTTGTTGATGTGTTAAGTTAATTAAGTGAGAGAGAAATTGATGTTGAGGCCGCGGACCCAATCTCCATTTTCTCTAGCTCTTGCCAGACTTAGCACCAGGCTTGGAAAGCATGGGATCCTGCCTCCCTAATACCACCAGGTGGCGACATATCCCTACTGCTTCTCAAGGAGATTTTCCCCACGTTTCCCCCTCTTGCAGAATATGTATATGACACCTCTCCTAGCCACTCAAATGCCCCAATTAATTGGCTTTACATCATCTGTCCAGAGTCACATGGTATCACTGATTGACTGGGGCCTCCAGTCCAGGGGTTCCTCTATAAGTCTGCTGAAACCCATGGTGCCCTTTCTCAAAATAATATTTTAAATGTATAAGATAAAAGCAAAGGAAATATATTGAAAGTCATCAAAATCTTTTTTTTAATATGAGACCCCATTAAGAACCCCTTCTTTAGAGAAAGGGACCCACATGTGCAGAAATGTTTGTGGCAGCCCTGTTTGTAGTGGCCAGAAACTGGAAACTGAATGGATGTCCATCAGTTGGAGAATGGCTGAATAAATTGTGGTATATGAATATTATGGAATAGTATTGTTCTGTAAGAAATGACCAACAGGATGAGTTCAGAAAGGCCTGGAGAGACTTACACGAACTGATGCTGAGTGAGATAAGCCAAACCAGGAGATTAGCAACAAGAAGAGTATACAACGATCAATTCTGATGGACGAGGCTCTCTTCAACAATGTTCATTCGGCCAGTTTCAATGATCTTGTGATGAAGAAAGAGGACTGTGGAAACTGAGTGTGAATAGTATTTTCACTCTTTTTGTTTGCATTTTGTTTTCTTTCTCATTTTTTTCCTTTTTGATCTGATTTTTCTTGTGTAGCAAGATAATTGTGGAAATATGTATGCATATATTAGATTTAACATATATTAATTATTTGCCATCTAGGGAAGGGGGGGGGTGAGGGGAAGGAGGGGAAATTTTGGAATACAAGGTTTTGTAAAGGTCAATGTTGAAAAATCATCCATGCATGAGTTTTGAAAAAAGCTTTAATAAGGGAAAAACAAACTTTAGAATATAATCTCCCTGAGGGCTGACATCTGGATGATCAGAATACTAGAGTTGGAGTCAGGAAGATTTAAATTCAAATCCTGCCTCAGATACTTCCTGGCATTATGTACTTTAGTTTCCTCATTTGCAAAATGTAATATTTTATAGGACTGTTGAGAAACAAAATGTAATCATTATAAAGTGCTGTGAAAACTTTAAAATGCTGTATAAGCATTAGCTGTTATAACTCTTCCCCAATAGAGTAACAAGAACAATAATATTTAATTTAGCACTTTGAGTTTGTTAGGCAATTTACAAATATTCTATCATTTGATCTCCACAGAAACCTATGAGATAGGATGATCTCTTACTTTACAGCTGAGGAAACCAAGGCAGACAGAGATTAAGTGATTCAAACAACAGGGATTGAGAAGTGATTATGCACTTCTCCAGGAGCACAGAAAATTTGAACAATGACTGCTTCCTACAAACTACTGCTTCCTTTGTGTTAAACTCAGGAACAACCTATGCATAAGGGTCCTTTTAGGCCGCATGTTGACTTATTTTTAAAATACTATTTTTTATTGTATTTTTATTTATTAAATATTTCCCAGTTACATTTTAATCTGGCTTGAACCACCCTCAGGAGTATTGCAGGTGGAGGCAGCCCATAAGCCAGGTGCTTGACTAAGTCTGGCAGAGGACGACGCCCAAAGCAATCGAGTCCAACCAGCACCTTATCCACACGTACAGCATTTTGCTCAGTATTTTAGTTTATTGACCAAACATACTTACCTGATTTCAGGAAGTTAAGGTTTAGGGGATTCACTGTGAAAACCATGGCTCTGGGATGGGGGGAACACGAAGGGGGCAGAGAGCAAGGCCAAAGGTCAAAGGGGAGAGAAGAGGAAACATGGAAGCCCAGGGACACAGATGAGCTCATCTCTGATACAATACTGACTGACTCTGCCCTGGGCCCTCCTTGGAGAAAGGGATGAAGGAACTGGGGAGGAATTCTCAGGCTTTGCAGTCCTTGGATGAAGGGTTTGTCCTCTGGGAGAGATGCCGGGTAAGAACACCTCTGTCTCTGTCTCTCAGGGACTGGCCCTAGGCAGGGGTTCCACGGCAGTCCATGGAGGACTCGTGCCCCAGCTCAGGTGGAGCCCCAGGCCAAGGGGCAGTGCCACGCGGGGCCCTGGGGAGTTCGGCTGCAGGACTGGCTTCCCCACAGCAGTCGGGGGGCACTGCAGCAGGTGGGCAGCAGAGGAGCAGCGCTGTAGACCCTGCTCTCTGCCTAGAGGGCAGGCGGGAGAGGGGAAAGAGTCTGCCCGAGCAGAGCAGCTTGGGCGTCTGGGGAAGCACGGTGGGCACTGCCCTGAGCCTCAGGGGGAGAAAGCCCCCACTGGGTCCCTCAGGGAATGTAGAGGGCCACGATGACGTAGATGACCCAGCTGGTAGACACGAAGACCCCAAAGAGCAGACTGAAGAGCACCAAGGAGCGGGCTTTCTTGGACGCCTGCTCGGCCTGAGCGAGGTCTCCACGGCTCAGGGCCGCCCGGGTCTGGGGCGCGGGAGGAGAAAGCGGACTGGAGGTGAGCAGGACTGTCGGAGAATCCCGGGCTCCCCCCCTCCCTCCCGGCCTCCCTTTGCTGGTGCGGGGGAGCCCCAGGCCGGAGACTAGCCCCTTCCAAGAGACAGCAGTCTCAGGTTGTCAAGTTCGAAAGGCCGGGAGAAGGAAGTGCCCTCCAGGCCCATGTAGGCCCAGGACCCTGCCCTGGAGCCGGCCGGGCCCTACCTCATGCGAGTAGACAATGGCGATGACCCCAGTGATCAGGCAGCAGAAGAGAGTCACCAACACAGACTCCACCATGTAATCTTTAGGCAGGGGCCTCCGGTCCGGGCCGGCCGCCACGCCGTTCATGGGGTTGTTGTACTGCAAGGGAGAGGGAGGCTGAGGGCAGGGGCCCACGGGGGGCGGGGGGGCAGATGCGGTGAGTTCTAAGGCCCCCCCCCCACTCCGCTTCAGAGCACGCGTTGCCCCGGGCCAGAGAGCTGGGAAGAGGTAGGGCTGAGGCCGGGAGGCAGCGGGCAGCCCCCGCCCCCTCCAACACAGGACAGAACAGTGCATTTCTGATCAGAACAGATGCTAGGGCTCCGTGCAATGCCTAGACCACGGCGGCCGCCACCTAAGTGCTACCTTCTTCCCTTCCCTCAGAGCCCGGAGAGGGGGGTCCGGCCCTTTCCTAAGTCACGTCTCTGTCCCATTTTCCCCACCTGGGAAGCGCTCCCTTCCTAAGGCCGCCGCGGAACCCAGCGGCGGCTTGTGCCAAGGGCTCAGCCCCGCTCTGTCCCTGGCGCCCCCCGAGCCCCCGGGAGGAGACCCAAGCCCGGGGTTACGCACAATGGTGTAGGGGAAGGCTCCCGAGGGCAGGCTCGATGCCGGGAACAGCGGCGGGGGCGAAGGCGCCGGTGGGTAGAGGGGCGTTGGCGAGGGTCCCGCCGGGTACAGAGGCGTGGCTGCCGGCGCCGGCGGGTACAGCGGCTGTGGCGGGGGCCCCGGCGGATACAGGAGGGGCATTTGCCCCGAGAAGCCCGACGGGAAGGGGGGGTAGAGCACGTGGACAGCCTTGGGGTCGGGAGGGCTATACGGCGGGGGCTCCCCCACGAAGCCGATGCCCGTGGCGCACTTGGGCCTGTTCTCATCAGCAGGGCTGGGCCGCGGAGGGCTCGGGAAGGACGAGGCCGCGCCATCGCTCCGGGGGCCCGGGCTGGGCAGTGGCGGGGGCTCTGCCGCGGGCTCGCCGCTCTCCCCGCCGGGCCCGGGCGCGCTGCCCTCCCCCAGGGCCTCTGCTGCGGCGCCCGCGGCCCCCCGGGGGTCCGGGAGCTTGCGGCCGGGGCCCGTTTCTGAGGAAGGCGCCGCGCTGCTGTCTCCTGCTTCCGGACCTTTAAAGGAATGAAACCCCGTTAGCTGGGAGCCAACTCTGGGAAGGCCACCCTGCGAGGAAGGACCAGGGACCAGCGGCGTCCGAATCAGAGAGGGGCCCAGGGCCCAGGGAGCTCAGGCCCGGTCGGTCACTGGCTCCCGGCCCTCTGTCCTTCCGCAGAGGAGCGGCCGGCTGAGTGAGGTCCCGGGGGCCGGGGTCTGCACCCCGCGGCCGCGCGCCCTCTCCCGGGCCTCGCTGCCAGAGCGGCCTCCCCAAGGCCTCGCTCAGAGTTTCCCGTGAGGCAGTTGGGGTCAGGTGACTTGCCCAGGGCCTCACAGGTGGGGAGGGTCTGAGGCCGCATCTGACCTCGGGGGCCCCCCGACTGCGGGGCTGGTGCTCTCCCCACTGCGCCCCCTAGCGGCCCCGTCGGGCGCACGCCTTCATTTATCCTGTATGTAGGTTTGCGCGCCGTCTCCTTTAGTTTTCTACTTGCTTTTACATTTTTCTGTATTTCTTTGCACCCCCAGCACTCAGCATGGCGCTGGCAGGATACAGTCAGGTGCTTTAACAAAACGCTCATCGATGGGCCGCTGACGGTTCCCGTTGCTTCCTGCCTCCTCGCTGTATTCTGTGTATTCTGTGGCCCCTCCTTTCTCCAAGACGGAGCAGAAAACCCTCTGGCCTGAGGGCCGCCTCTCCCCCGACAGGGCGCAAAGTGTCCTGCGGCCCAGGCCTGGAGCGCGCCGCCTCGTCCTCTGCTCCCCTTCCCGGCCTCTCTCACGTCCCCGCTGAGACCCCGGTGCACCGGCGCCCTTCCGCATCGCCCCGACTGCTCATTCACCGCCCTGTGGCCCCCTTCCCGGCAGGAGGACCGTTCCCGTGCCCCCCCGCCCGGCCGAGAGGGGGATCATGGTTTGGCCCCGGGGGGCCCCGCGCTTAGCCCGGGGCCTGGCACCGGGCAGCCCAGACTAACCAGCCCCCTGATGCCTATAACTCGGCGCGCGCTTGATGAATGCTCACCGATGGATGGATGGGTGTCTATGGGTGCATGAGCCGGTGGGGCCCCTTGAGGGCTCTCTGGGTCGGGCACCCCCATTTCCAGGCTCGGCCACCCCAGACCCTAGTTACCATAACATAGAGTGAGCTTCCCCGGCCTCACCCGGACAAATACCAGGCCCGATCAGGGGCAGATAAGGTTAGGGAAAGTAAATAAATGCCCAAGCCCAGGCTGACAGGGGATAGCTTTGGAAAGCTTTGGGGGCCTCAGGTTTCTCCCAAGAGAGCCCCAGGCTCACCTGATCTGCCGTCAGGGGCCAACAAAGCTCCGAGGCTCGGGCTGGGGCTGGCCCGCTAACAAAACAGCGGTGTCTGCTGGAGACGTTGGGACCTGGACTTGGACCCTCCTCTAAGGGGAGAGGGAACCCCCCCCCCAGACTCCTGTCTGGGACCCCAAGGGGAGGCCTCTGAAGGCCTCTGGGGGTGCAGGTGGGAAACTGAAAGGTGTCTGGGCTCCTCAGTCCCCAGCCCTCCCCCATGGCTGGCTCCAGCAGCTCCCACCTTCTCCAGATCTAGGCTGCTGACAAGGCTGGCGGCCTCTCAGCCTGCAGGGAGGCTGGGGCCCCCGGGGAGCAGGGAGAGCTGGGGGGAGCCAGGAAAGGGGTTATTCCTATCTCCCCAAGGTTTCTCCAGCTCCCCATCCTCCTCCTCCATCTCTCTGCCCTTCATTCTGAGGCCTTTATTAAGTGCTCTGTGAGGTGCTAAGACAACTGAATTATAAGAGATGTCCATCTCTGCTGTCTCTGAGCCCAGCTCCTTTTCCCTGCATGTGGTCCAGGCAGTGACTGCAGGGGGAGGGAGAAGAAACCCCAGCTGGGGCCACGTGCCAGACTCTGCTCTGCCCTGTGACCCCTCGGGGCCGGTGATGGAGGGGGCCCCAGCCTTCCTGCTGCCCTCCTGGTCTGTCTTTTACCACCCCACCCCCCCGGCCCTGCCCATGAGAAATATGACCTTCTCTTTCTCATAATGGAAATTAAGTTGCCAGGGTAACCACTAATTTAGTCCTGGGGTAGAAGGCAAAGATAGGATGAGGGTCATACAGTCCCTTACACAGAACTCAGCCCACGCCTCCAAGACTCCCTGGGGAGACAGCCGAGCTCTCACCTCTGTGCCTGCCCCTGCCAGTAAGTCCTGGCTGACCTCAACCTGAAACCCCAAGGCCTCTCCCTCCTCAGTAGCCGGAGAGAAGCTGAGGGTGTCAGGAGCACAGAGATGCAGCCCTGGGGTGAAGGCAGCTCCAAGCCCAAATGCCTGACCCCGTTGGGCCAGCCTGAGCCCCCTCCCCAACCCCCCAAGCACTCTGCTCTCTGCAATCACTGCTTGTTGATGGACCAACTGAGGGCCAACAAGTCTGGCTGGGGGTAAAGGTAGCTCCTCTCACCCCCTTGGAAAGGACTGAAGACGGTGCCCCCAAGTCCTTCAGGAACCTTCCCTCCTCCTCCTCTTCCTCCTTCTACTCCTCTCCTTCTACTCTTCTTCCTCCTCCTCCTCCACTCCCATCTCTTCTCCTCCTCCTTCACTCCTTCCTCCTCTCCCTCCTCCTCCTCTTCCTGACAGTGCTCTGGTTCTCTGAGCTTCCTAGAAGCCCAGCAGCTGCTCGCCAGTTTCTGTGGGCTGGAGACAGGGGACAAGGAGGACCGAGGAGGGAGCACGGCACCCACCTGGTTGCAGTCCCCGTGGCCCCCGGGAACCTCTTCTCTCCCTGGGGCAGGGGCGCCCTTACCTGGCTCCATGGTCTGGGTGGTCCCGGCGCCCAGAACCCGCAGCAGGCTCCTGCTCAGTTGTCGGAGCAGTGATGGTCCCTCCCTGAGACTCTTCTTTCCTTACTGGGTTCCAGTTTCCTGTTGCCCAACTGCGCTTGGTTAATAATTGACAGGCTTGCTTGCAGCTGGCTGTGTCAACAAGGAGCTCCTCATTCCGGGGCCCTTCTGTAGCAGTTTTTTCCATGCCTAGGGACCCCTCTCTGCTGGATGGCAGTGCCTAGCAAAGCTGCGGGGCCCTGCCTGGTGGGAACTGGCCAGAGACTGACAGCTCCCCCTGGGGCCGGCCAGGGGAAGCATTGCCTCTAACCTTTGATCTGCAAACAGTCACAGCAGCCAAATCATGCTCCACCGGGCTGCGGAGGGTCCCCAGGTGACGGCTTATAGTGGTGCCACTTACTGGCTGGTGGCGCCCAAGGAAGGGCAAGGCCCTTCTGAGGTTTCCATCACCCTTTTGGTCTTCTGGGCAGCCGGGAAAGGCGGGGTCAGGAGCTCATTCGGGGGCCGCCAAAGAGTGCAATTAGGCTTGCCACTCAGACGCTAGATATACAGTTGGTGCTTAATCATGTTGCACCTCTTGCTGGAGTTCAATTGATTTGAGGTATATGTTTGGTACTTCCTAAATGCTTACTGAAATGAAGCAGTTTTTGAAAATAAAAAACTGCCTAGTTTCCAGCAGTGCATCAAAGGAATGGGGAAGAAGACAGAGAGAAAGCTAGAAGGAGGTGGCGAGGGAAGAGGAGAAAATCCAGGCTGAAAGGTTGGGGAGTCCTCCTCTTGACCTCAAACAAGTTACAACCTCTTTGAGCCTCAGTTTTCTCCTTTATAAAATAGGGTAATAACAATCATTGTTGTTAGCTTGGATTTGTACCTGACTTTGATACTTGGTATCTCTGTGGCTTTGGGCAAGTAGGTGACAAGAGGGATAGAATGCTGAACTTAGCATGAGGAAGAAACGAGTTCAAATTCAGTTAATCTTCCTTGTGCCTCAGTTTCCCCATCTGTAAAGTGGGGATAACGACAACAACTATCTCACAAGGTTGTGTGAGAATCTAATGAATTAAGATAAGTAAAATGGTTTGCCAGTTTTAATGCGCCCTAAAGTAAGGTGGGTGGTCTTTATGGTCTCTATATGAACCTCACATTTTTCCTAAAGCATTTTGTCTACTTTCGACATTTTTTTCTAGTACTTTTGTAAAGAATGTTCAATAATTTCAAGTGAAGCCTTGAAATTGCATCTTTCCTTTGCCCCACTCATCATTCACCTTCTATTCTACTTCCCCTTCCCTTTTTTTGTTTTGTTTTGTTTTGTTTAAAAGCCATGGTTTCACTGATCTCTGCAATGTAGAGTGGATTATCGGTGCCGAGCCTAAGCCAGTAATAAAGGGCCAGGTGAAGAATAAAACAGAGATGTATACCAGTCAAAAGTATTCACCATGGCGAAGATCCAGTGCAGGGTTCAAAGGAATCCGACCTTTCCATCCAGACAGCAGAGACCAAATATGATTCCAAGCAGTACCTGCATGGAAACCCGGTAGTTTGTCCAGCAGCTTACCCATTCGGGACAGATGATGAAGCTGGACCACGAGCTGGGCTTTCTGTCGGAGGACGAGGAAGTTTGGATAGCTTTGGGGAAACTGCAAAGCCTGTTTACTGACCCCAAAACCCAGGCTTTTGATAAAAACGCTCCAATAACAATTTTTACTGCGTGGAAGTATATTACTGCTATTACCACTGTTATGGTTCATTCAGCTGTACCAGCCTCCTTGTAACCTGCCCCTTCCTTCTCCAGCCCATTCTGAATTTGAGGAAATTGAGGCAAACGGGTTTCGGTGACTTGCCCGGGTCGCGAAGCTAAGTGCCTGGGGTGCCGTGTGACCCCGGACCGCCCGCCTCCAGTCCGTCCCCGACACCACACGACTTTCAGGGGGACTTCACGCAGAGCCGCCAGAGGCGGGAGGAACGAGGGCGCTCTCAGAGGGCTCCCCAAAACCAGGCTTTAGAGAACGGCGCGGACACTTGCCCCGGATCTCTCCGCACGCCCTTCTCCGGCCCCGGGGCCCCCTCGGGAGCGCTTACTCACTCACGGACACGCCTCTCCCCATGGAGCCGTGGGGCGCTCGCCAGGCCGGGGGGCTGCGGCGGTCGTATTTGTCCGTCTCCGGAGGGGACGCGGGGAGGGAACGACCCCGGAAGAACGGGGAAGAGGCGCCTCCGTTTATCTTCGGGCGCGCCCCTGGGAGGGGTCCTCCAGACCCGGCTCCCCGACCTGAGCGTCCCGGAATCTGTTTCCTAGCAACGGTGAGGGCAGAACGGGCGTCTGGGGAGAGCAGCCCCGGGGAGGAGGGGGAGGGCCTCCTGAGGCCCGGGCTTCCTTAATGCAGACGTTTAAGACAGGTGAGAGCGGGGGTTAAGGCTATTGCTCTCTTCCCAGAGGAGCCTTCCAAGCCTGGGCAGCTGTGAGTTTTCAACCGCCCAGCCTGCCAGTAACCGGAGAAGCAGTCGGCTAGGTAAAGGGACATTTAATCGTCTGGAGCATGCGCCCTCCCCTCGGGCCTTAGCCGACTACAAGTCCCGAGTCGCTCCGCGGCGCCGTGGGGACCCCTTAGCAACTAGAACCTGCGCGTGGTGCCCGCTGGGAGTTGTAGTCTCGGGAGCTGCCTCTGACCTCTGTTCTGGGGGCGGTCGGGCCAGCCAGAGCTGGGGGTGGGGTGGGGGGGGGAGCCGATGCTGGGAAGCGCAGCTGGCTATGGCCTCGGCTAGCGGCGGCGGCGGCGGCGGGGCCGCCGCGGAGGCCGAGCGCCCCCACCAGCGGCCCTTCCTGATCGGGGTGAGCGGCGGCACGGCCAGTGGAAAGGTAAGCACTCGGCGCGGCGGGAAGGCGGGGGCGTCTCACCTCGGAGGGGGAGGGGGGAGCCCCGTTTGGGGGCGAGGAGCCGGTCCCGCGCCCCGCGGTGGAGCCCTTACGGGCCCGCGGCGCGACCCGCGGCAGGGCTGGGGCCCCGGGCCGGCGGCCAGGCCCGCGGGTCTGCCCGAGCCCTCCCCGGGGTCCCCCGCGGGAGCCCCCGGGCCCACCTGTAGCAGCCCGGGCTCGGGCCGTGCCGGAGGGCCGGGAGAGGCCGCGGCCGTCCCATGCGCAGGTCCCGCGGCTTTCCCCAGTCCACAGTGTGCGAGAAGATCATGGAACTGCTGGGCCAGCACGAAGTGGATCACCGCCAGCGCAAGCTGGTCATCCTGAGCCAGGACCGCTTCTATAAGGTCCTGACCGCCGAGCAGAAGGCCAAGGCGCTGAAGGGGCAGTACAACTTCGACCACCCAGGTAGATGAGGACACCCGGGGGGGCCGTGCCGGAGGGCCGGGGGTCGGGCGGCGGAAACGGGAGGGCCGTGGCTGGGCGGCAGAAAATAACGGCCCAGACAGACTTTAATTTACGGAGCGCTCCCTCCCCCCCGGCCGGGGAGGCGGGCAGCGTGAACACCCGCCCCGTCTGATGGAAGAGTCCCAGCCCGTCACCCGGCTAGGAAGCGGCCGAGCCAGAACTCGAACCCAGGCCTTTGAGCCTAGCACCAGCCATTGTTGCCCCGTTCCAGCCTTTCTTCCCCGCCCCCTTCATTCTCTGCTTTCCCGTTCCCCTGCCCCCCTCTCCTCTCCTTCTCCCTTTCCCACCCCCATTTCTTTGATTTGTCTGGGACAGTCCCAGGCAAAAGTGGGTCGAGGTCTCAGCCGAGCTGTCCGTGGGCGCCTGAGGCCGATCCGACCAGGCTCCTCGAGCCAGCAGAGCCCCCGGTGCTCGGCCTGCCACGCTCCCCCGCAGGATGTTTGGCCTCTGGGACAGAAACAGGCTCTTTACGACTTCCCTCTCCTCCCCACTGGGCAGCCCCTTTCCCGGCAGGGCCGGCTTAGCAGAGCCGGCCAGGGGCAGCAGAGGCTGCGGGTAGCGGGCCCCTCCACAGGCACTTTTCTCTAGAAGGGCCTCCCTGGTAGAAATGAGGGTTTTCTGCCCCAGGATTATGTACCAGCGCTGGCTGTCTGGGTGAAGGTGTTTGTGGCCTGCGGAACATAAGCCTTGTGAACCTGCAGGATAGTCCTTCTGTGGCATCACTCTGTCCGTGTGGGAAGTGCCCCAGCCCTGCTGTGCATGGAAGTGCTGGCAGCCAGCCTTAGGCCCGACCCAGGACCACAGCCTCTTGATTTTCACCACCCCCTTGCCTTTTGTTCCATTTCCGCAGATGCTTTCGATAATGACTTGATGCACATGACCCTGAAACACATCGTAGAAGGCAAAACCGTTGAGGTCCCGACTTATGATTTTGTGACCCATTCCAGGTAAGCGGGTGGTTTCTGGGAGGGCAGAGGAAGGGCTGTGCGCTTCAAGCCCATTAGATCTTCCTCAGGTGCTTACAGCAAAGACTTCCCTGCAGCAGGCCCTGCCCCCAGTCGGTTTCTGTGGACTCTTCGTGATCTGCCCCTTCCAAGGATTCAGTGCCCCCAGGACTGAAGCTGGTTGTGCAGACTGCCCCGGTGACCCTCTCTCTCCTGCAGTGTCCCATTTCCTCGCCTCTGCCTCGCAGGTTACTGGAGACAACTGTGGTTTACCCTGCGGATGTGGTTCTGTTTGAGGGCATTTTGGTATTCTATAGTCAAGAGATCCGAGACATGTTTCATCTTCGACTCTTTGTTGACACCGACTCAGATGTGAGACTCTCTCGTAGAGGTAAGGGGGGATGCAGGAGTTCTTGAATTCTGACCTTGGGCAGTTACGCATGTGATGGTCTGAGGATTGAATTGTTATGATTTCAGTTCTCCGAGATATGAATCGTGGGAGAGACTTGGAGCAGATCCTAACACAGTACACCACCTTTGTCAAACCTGCCTTTGAGGAATTCTGCCTGCCGGTACCTTGGAATTTAAGAGTTTTTAAAATAACTTTTACATCGTAGATTTAGTATTCCCCTTCAAAAGGTTGTGTGTTATCCAGTTTCAGGGGGATGTTGAGTCTTAGGTGAAATGCAATTTATGTGTAAGGATTTATATGTAGCAAAGGATTTATGTACAATTTTACACATATATGGAGGAATTTATGTGGAGAGAAGAATTTATATGTACTTTATATGGAGGGAAGAATGTAGTTGGCCTTATGTCAAGTCCCCTAAGTCAAAGCTTCTTAAACTTTTCCATTCACAACCCCAAGAAATTTCGACCCAAGAAATTTTTTGCCTACTCCAGGTATGTAGGCATATAAAATAGGTACACATATCAAACATTTACTGATAATGAATCATAATTTCACAAGCCCAGCATTATAGTTATGAGACCCAATATGGGATTGTGACTCACAGTTGAAGAAGCTGGGACCTAAATAATTCTTTTCTCCATACTGATTCTGGTCAAGCCTCTGAGGTGTCAGACTGCTTTGAATATTTTTAAGGGATTAACTTCTTATCAACATTTTAAATTTAAAAATTAACATGACTGGTAAGCACTGTTCACTAAATTAGAAACACTGAGAATATGAAGGTGATTTATGTTAGAAAACTTTTTTTCCTTCAGATGTGTGACTTCATCAGTGTAGGGAACTACTAGTGAAGAAACACCCCCTCCAAGGCATATAGTCATTAGTTCTACAAATAAGCTTTAAAGAATTTCTTGAAGGCACTAGGAAGTTAAGTGTACTTGTCCAGGGTAGCCAAGCCTTAAAAATGTAATGCCATGTTGGTGGAGTTGCAAATGGATCCAGCTATTAGGGAGAGCAATTTGGAACTATGCTCAAAGAGCTATAAAATTGTACATACCACTACTGGGTCTCTATCCCAAAAGGTCATAAAAGAAGGGAAAAGACCACATGTTCAAAAATGTTTGTAGCAGCTCTTTTTGTGGTGACAAAGACTTGGAAACTGAATGGATGCCCATCAATTGGGGAATGGCTGAATAAGTTATGGTATATGAATGTAATGGAATATTATTGTTCTATAAGAAATGATGAGCAGGCAGATTTCAGAAAAGCCTGGAAAGACTTACATTAACTGATGCTGAGTGAAGTTAGCAGAACCAGGAGAACATTGTACACAACAACAGCAAGATTGTGTAATGATCAGCTGTGCTATAGATGTAGCTCTTCTTAGCAATTCAGTGATCCATGGCAATTCCAATAAACTTTGGATGGAGACTGAATGCAGATCAAAGCATACTATTTTCAACTTTTTTAAAGTTTATTTTTTCCCCCTTAATTTTTTCCTTTTATTCTGATTTTTCTTTCTCAGCATGACTCATATGGAAATGTTAAACAAAATTTGGAATTCAAAATCTTATTTTTTTTTCAATAGTATTCTATTTTTCCAAATACATGTAAAGATAGCTTTCAACATTTTTTCCTTCTCTCTCTTATCTCTCCCTCTCCCTCTGCCCGCCAAGACAGCAAGCAATTTGGTATAGGATACATATATGCAATCCTTTCAAACATATGTCCATACTAGTCTGAAAAATCAGACTAAAAGGGGAAAAAAAGCACAAAAAAGAAAAAACAAAACAAAAAGTTGAATATATTATCTGCATTCAGTTTTTAGTTATCTCTCTGGATGTGGGTGGCATTTTCCATCCCAAGTCTATTAGAATTGCCTTGAATCACCACATTGTTGAGAAAAGTCAAGTCTATCATAGTTGATCATCACATAATCTTCTTGTTACTATGTACAACATTCTCCTGGTTCTGCTCACTTCACTCGGCATTAGTTCATGTAAGTCCTTACAGACTTTTCTGAAACCAGCCTGCTCATTATTTCTTACAGAACAATAATATTTCTTACATTCATATACCATAACTTATTCAGCCATTCCTCAACTAATGGATATCCACTCAATTGGAACTTAAAATTTTACAAAATAAAGCTAAAAACCATCTTTGCATGTAATTGGAAAAATAATATGCTATTAAAACAAAATTTTTAAAAAATTAAATTAAAAAATGAAATCCATAGTCCCATCTAACACTTTGTGCTTAGGTTCTGCTTCCAGAAATTAATTTGCCATCAATAACTTGGCAGTTCCAGATTTTCCTGATCACATAAATATATTTAATAAGTCAGCCTATTCATATTAAGGGTTCCACTGAATAAGACTGACCAGGTTGTAGGGGCAAAAAGCAGTTATCATACCATGTGTTGCTCACAGTGCCATGAAACTTCATCCTGTAATGAAGTTCACTTTTCTGTGTCCACACTTGAGTATTTATTCACAATTGCTTCCCAGCTCCTTCTAGGGTTAAGAAATGATTGGTTAGAACAGAGTAGAAGAATGTCATAGATTGCTAGGAGGTCAGTTTGGAGACTTTCTATCTTACTTAGTTCATTTTTGCCTGAAGCTGAGTCTGCAGTACAGAGAGATGGGCCATATACATTATTTTTCACAAGAAACATCATGGGCAATGAAAATGATGTAAAGTCAATGGAGAACAAAGTTGTTTCTTTTCGCTTCCCTAAAGCTATTCAACTTGACTCATTTTGTCTGGTAAAGTGATGAGCGGCTCAAATGAATCACCCTTATATCCATTCATAGGCCATTCACCCAACATATCACATTCAAAGTAGGGTGAATTCCACTGAAAATTGAAATCATCTTAGAAAAAATTTCATGAGAACTATTATTTTGTCTTCCAGACTAAAAAGTATGCTGATGTGATCATCCCTCGAGGGGTTGACAACATGGGTAAGAAAAACGTGTGACCTCATTTATTCCTCTGAATGCCTGCAATTTCTACATTTTTATGCATTTTGGCTATAAATTATATAGTTTGATGTAAAACCCCCAGATTTAAAGGCCCAAGGGCCTGCAACACCTTTGTTGTGTTTGTTACTTTTATCCTGATACACAATACATATATGCAATCTTTTCAAACATATTGAATAACATTTTAAAACATAACAAAACTGGAATTCTTAATACTTGAATACTTTAAGTAATTTCCTTAAAGATATTAATATGATTAATAAAGTGCCAAGTGTGTAAATTTTAAGAGTTCACTTATTGATTCCCATTGTTTTTATCTGCCAGAGTTTGCCACCAGTCCACTGGCTTTGATTACAAAGAACTTTATTTCAATGAGTTATATTGGTTATAAAATCGAAGCAGGCAGCAGAATTTTCTAAGACAACCATTAGGTGGGGATTATTCTCAGTGAGCTAATAGAACATTCATCCCCCTTGGGTCTTGATAAGAGGTGACAGAATTAAAATGATTTTTGCTGCCAATTTTGACTTCCTGGTTTTCCCCTTTCTTTTTCATTACTCATTAACCTCTCTTTGAGGTTCATGCTAGTCCTCTCCACTAGTAATCCAACCCAGTCAAAATCCTGGTAACTGTTGCCTACAGACTCTAGGTTGCACCTTTTCGTTCCTTAATGAGTTTCACACGTGGCTCACAATCCCCTTCCCCATTGCCACCCCAGCCCTCATACTAAAACTTCAGTATATACACTGATTCTCTTTCACATACCCTCATTGCTCACTTCCCTTGAGCTACTCTTCCACCCCACTTTAGTCACATACTGGATATGGTTAGACTTTTCATGTTTCCATCACCCACAAATGTTCTACTTCCATGTTCAAGAACTCCAAAATCCCTTCATCTGACCCTAATTTCTTGGCTTTTCACTTCTGCTCTCCCTTATAGATTCTTCTTTTGATTTTTACCATGATCTTCAATCCCTTGACCCCTTGTACTAGCCACTTACTCATTTTCATCCAGAACCATACAGTTGTATACTATCCTCCTCTGTTGAATCCTTAAGCCCTCTCAGTATGTCATTGATTTTGCTCAGCCAACCCTCAGCCTTGGACAATTCCCACAACTTGCCACCTTCACTCCAGTACATGGACCCCTAAACAAAGATGGAGAAAATCGTGCGACCCATTGTGTTTAAAACAATGTTTATGCTACACGGCCTCTCCTGGGCCCCCTCACTGCTGATAAGCAATCCTTGTCTTAGCAATTCATTATACCATTGTCCACAGTGGCTCTAACAGACCTATTCATCTCTTCTCAAACTTCCCACACCACAGCTGAGAACCCTGCCTCTTATTTTAGAGAAAGAATTTGAGACCATTCACAGTGACCTTCCTCTACTTTCTCTCTCATCTTCTATTACTCAAGTCTTCACTCATGTGAAGTCACAAGGGCAAGTGGCCTTCCCCCTAAAACTCACCCTCTGCTTGTTCAGGTGATCCATTCCATCCCCTCTCCTCTCACTCTTAACCCCTTACAATCTTCTGGCTTCCCATCTTATTCCACTGAAACCTTTTTTTTTGGCAAGTTACCAATGACCTCATTGGCCAGATCCGACAGTCATTTCTCAGTCCTCATTCCCCTTAACCTCTCTGCAGCCTTTGACACTTAATCATTCTGTCCCTGACACTCTCTTCTCTCTAAATTTTCAGGACATCACTATCTCTCCTGGTCTTCCCTACATGATTATAACCTGCTGATGGGTCTACCTGCATCATTACTCCAATCCATCCTCCATTCAGCCAACCAAAGTTATTTTCCTAAAATGCAGGTCAGATTACCACTCTCAAGCGATAAACTCCAATGGCTCTCTAGTGCCTCTAGAAGCAAAAATAAAATGCTGGTTGCCATTCAAAGCTCTTCCTAGTCTTCCTACACCTTACTCCCAGCTATATTTTCTTCAGTTAAGTGACAATGACATTATTTCTGTTCCGTGCATTTTTCTCTGGCTACCTTTCATGTCTAGAATGTTTCCCCCCTCATCTCTACCTACTGAACTCTGCTCCCTGGCTTTATTCAAGTACCAACTCAAATCCTATCTTTTATAGGAAACCTTTCCCAGCCCTCTTACTTCTAGGGCCTTCTCTATTAATCATTTTCTATTTATCCTGTATAAACTTTGTTTGCATGTCTCTCTCATTACACTGTAAGTTCCTTGAAGGCAGAACTGGTTTTTGGTTTTTTGGCCTCTTAGCATATAGTAGGCACTCAATAATTATTATTGCTGCCTCTAGACAATCGGGACCACATTTGTCCCCTTATCTTTTGCAGTTGCCATCAACCTGATTGTACAGCATATTCAGGACATTTTGAATGGGGACATCTGCAAATGGCAGCGGGGAGTTCCAAATGGGCGGAGCTACAAGAGAACATTTCCTGAGCCTGGAGATCCTGCTGTTGTTCTAACTTCTGGTAAACGATCCCACCTGGAGTCTAGCAGCAGACCCCACTGAGGAGCTGGAGGCTGTTAATCAGCCTATAGGGCAGATCTTCCTTGGTATAATGACTGGGTCTAGAGTTACTTTTTTTTTTTTTTTTTTTTTAAACAAAACCCTCAGTATTTAGAATTACTCTTTTAATACCTGTTACAAAATGATTATAAGATGAAATTATTTAACCATTTAGGTTAAAAAAGTTAATTTTATTCAATCTTAAATGTGAGAAATACTAAAAGGACCTTCTTGATGTTATCTTCCATGTATTCAGAAGGCTTCTATAATCTCTTTGGGCCACCTGAAAATTGCCCTTCATCTGCATGAATGAACCTATTATGCTTGCTCCCAGAAGTAATGCTAGTAATAAATTTAAGAAATAGACTGGAGGTCTGGGTCTTGGCTCTGGCTGGTATGACCTGAACATGAACCACATAGAAACGTCTTTTTTCCTCCTAAGTTAATAAGCAGAGGTGGGAATGTTGATAAGCACTTTAAAAAAAAGAAAGACACAAAAAAAACTTCTATTAAGTATAAAGGAGAGCATCTGCTATTTTGAATGTGTTTACTGGGGACCTAAAAGGCTTATAAATATGCTTGACAGGTTACTGCAGAATCAAGATTTGCCCAGTCAATCAAATAATTCTAGAGTTCTGTGTGGTTTTCACTTGAATGTAGACAATGCCCAAGCAAATAGCTCCACACAAGGCTGTTGACTCTTTCTGTCTATAACCGGAAATTGCCAAGTCAAAAGCTTACCTGTCCTGGGACACATGCTACCTACCGCCAAACAATTCGCTATATTACTCATCGCCATGTCAGGTGCATGCTTTCCTTAGAGCTAAGTTACCCAGTGGAATTTAGAGGTTCAAAATGAATGTTGTTGCACAAATCAGCCCTCTAGTTTCTGTACCACTTATCCCATATGACCTAGCACTGAATTGCGCATATGAGAATGTTTTGGTCTATATGGTTCTCTATAAGCTTCCCTTCTAACTAGTGTTCAATTCCCTTTATATAATATATATATGTGTACATTATATAGAATGTATATGTATACATATGTATGCACATATAAATAGATAAAATCTGTTTTATATTCAATCTCCTCATGTATAACCACTTGTGGTTTTCTTCTGTTAGGCATAAATCATTATAGTTAATATGAGATACTTTGTTTTTCCAAACTGTAATTACCTAAAATCTTTGTCTTGCTTAATGTACCATTTTGGGACTAATAAACAAATACCAAATAGTGTTCATTTGTCTCTTTAAAATTATTTTTATATTTGTAAACATAAATCAGATTTCAGAAAGAGGCATTACAGAGATGAAACTAACACTTTCAATTAGGGATCATGTTCATTCACTTAACATAATGCCACCCTAGAACAAAATCTTATAATAAGGATTTTTAGAAAATACCAAAGCCATAATAAGATAATAGTCTGTGTTTTTTCATCTTTTAGTCAGAAAACTTAAATTAAACCTCTTAAGAGGCTTTTTACCCAAAGTAACTTACCTTCCCATCACACAGACTGGGAAAATGGAATCATTCAGGAATGGCTTCTGATTTAGGAAGTATTAGTGACAGCATGAGTCTAGCCAAAGGAGGAACTGGAAAATAACAACTATTACAATTACCAGTAACCTCCTAGTTAAAAAGCCGAATTGTAGGTTTGATTGTGGACTCTAGTTCTTTTGGCCTATATGATTTCTTTTTGTCTCGGTCAAGGTTGGAGGGCATGACTATGTTAATCAATTAAATGAAAAGCAGTTTTGTTTCAATTAAGGGTCACATGAGTCAGTGGAAATAGTCTTTTCAGTTTTCAGGAAAAAACATCCTTGCTCAAAATGTAAGTTAACTTTTAATTGGCCTTCTTAATGGTGAAATGAAATGATAAAAATTAAGATGTGAAGTTTTCAGTTACTTCTTTCTGCAATTAAAGGTGAGGAACTCATCAGTCACTACTTCAATTCCAGAGTAGCTTTGCTCATTAATAAATGCAAGAAAGAAACAAACAAGATCTCTTCTACTTTAACCCACCCCCTATCTCAGATTTCCATTAGTTTATTCTTTTTTTTCCATTAGTGTTTTCTAATCAGGATATCCCAGCTAGACTTCCAACGCAGAGCCTTGAGTTCGTTTGTTGAGAGAGATTGATCTCCATAGATTAGTGGGCTAAATGTGTGATAAACCAGATACACAGAGGAAAACCATACTATAATTAAAGAGTTGAATATGTTCTTCTGGAGCTGGGATCTGTGGGATTAGAAGATAAATATACATGAGAGATATATTCTTAATTAATAAATATTTACAGTTACTTTACAGCTTCCAAAACATTTCTGCATAGGGGATCTCATTGTATGTTCTCAAGAATTCTTTACAATGTGGATGTGGAAAAATGAGGAAACCAGTTCAGAGATAAGATGTAACCTTTCTAGGACATCACAACTGGTGGCTGGGCAGGACACAAACCCAAACCCAAGTGTGATTAACATTCTTTTTACTGTCTCTTGCTGCCCCTCCAAAGAGTATTGAGTAGCTCATGCTACTAAAGAATAATGATTGCTTTTTGTTGTTTGAATCTGGGTCTCCCCAGATTTTTTTTTTTATTGTAAGTGTACTGGCCAATCAGTCTTGATCTCACTAATAGTTTTGGCCTGTTCTGTTTCTTACCCAACTGGGCTGGTTGCCCTTCCTTAGGCCTCCTCCCTGCTTCTGATTTAACCCACCATAGTGATGCTGGACTTAGTGTAGAAGCTTAATGATGGACTTTAGCTCTACCACTGTGCAACCTACCAGCTTCAGTCTCCCTAGTAGCAGAGATTATGAGTGTGTACACACTACTCCTGGCTGGGAGTAGTTAAATGCACCTCAAATCCATTCCTCCTCACTGTTACTTTTGTTACCAAGGGCTACCATTTTCCCAGGTACCTGGGCTCAAAACTTTGGAACTCTCCAATTCTTTACTATTAATTATAGATTACATTGAATCTGTCTCCAAATTGTCAATTTTAAATCTATAATATCTCGGCATTTCCATCATACTCTGTATTCCCACCACCACTAAATTAGTTTAAGCTCTTGCTTAAAATCTCATCTCAACTCAATACCTATCAATCTCTCTCTTCTGCAATATATATTGAAAAAATATGCCAGATCCATTTTTTTTTGAAAGGTTGCTCTGATCTTTTTTTTTTTTTACTGCTAAGAAAATCTAACTTTCTACTTGACACTCCCGCCTCTGCAGCCAACCAAATTGGACTATTCCCTTTTCCTTTACGTCAATCTTTTGCTTTGCTGCTCTTATGACTTAGCTCATGCCCTCTGGAATTATTCTATTCAACTTGTCTGAACCTTTATGGCACTTTGTAGCTCTTTTTTTGCAGGTCTCACATTTTTCTGCCCTGTATCACAGTTATTAGCATGAGAGGTAGATGAATATTTTTCCTAGACTAAATTTTTTGAATGCAGGTGTCATGTGTTATTTATCTCTGTAAACCTTGTATATAGCAAATGTTTAATAAAAATGCTTGTTGAATGAATGGGAAACTGCTTTCATTCTGACAGTCTCCCAAAACGAATGTTATTTAAAATTACACATGACCCCAAATACCTGCAAAGGTATTCGATCACATGCTGCAGCACAATAGGGAGTAGGATGATTTGGAAGGTGAGAGCAGGCAGATAGTGGTAAAGGAATAGCGTCTTCTCCATCAGAAAGAAGGGAAGATAGTTCACAGCCCAGCCTCCGCAACACACAGTCCCAGCTAATACCCAGAATGACCAGGAATCTGAGAGAGAAAAATCAAGGAGGAAAAACAAGAAAATGCAAATTCTGGTGAGTTATTTTATAAATTTAGCTTAGCCTACTTGAGTCATTTAATTCTCTTTAGACTTCGGTAACAAAACATGAAATAATTTATTTCATTTTCCTTTCCAAATTCTCTGGAAAAAGTGGGATGTCTGACCAGAGCCCATTTTTTCCAACTTGAATTGATATAAAATCCCTGCACCAAGAAAGCTCAATCCTTAGGCTGAATGCCACAACGTGCCTCCACTAAGAAAACTCTTTCTTCCCTTGTTTACCCAGCACTGTAACAAAGAAGCTTGCAACAGAGGGTGGGAAATGAATTTCCAAATCCCCCTGGGGGAAAAAAAAAAAAAAAAAAAAGAAACAGAAAATTTACCAGGAGGAGATTCACTGTCCTCTGCTTTAGGACTGTCACCTCAAGGGACACTGAAAACTCACTAAGATGAAAAAAGAACAAATAAAAAAAAAAAAAAAAAAAAAAAGAAAACTACCTACCTTCAGGGATGTCACAAACATTTCTCCTCCGTCTGAGCAGATACCAGAAAAACAGAAGCACATAGGCCAAAGTGGCAATATTGGCTGAAGACCAGGTCAAAGCGTTTCCAAGTAGGTGGATTTGAGCCTAGAAACACATGGGGCATTACCTTGGCCATTTGGCCTTTTACATATAGGGTAGAAAAAAAATGATTAAATAAAAAAATCCACTTATTTTTAGCACCATCTGAAAACAGTTCCTAGTCAGGCTTCTAAAAGTAGCCAAGTGTTCAGCTTTACAGAATAGTAAACTAACGAGTAAGTTGTATATTAAAAATGATGTCCTTTTTTTTCCTCCAATATAAGGATTAAGGCAACTGTCAGACGATACTGAGGGCAGAGAAAATGAAAAAAAACCAACAAAACCAAAACCCAGACTGTTCCTTAAGGAATTTCTGTAAGAAGAACACAGAGTAAAAAATTAATAAGTATTTTCTGACAATTTTTCACAGGATAATTTGAGTGAGGCTTAATGAAAATTGCACCTATAAACTCTAGGCCTTTATTGTAAACACTGCCTATGTCATTCTCTTTATTTCAGGTCCAACTTTATCTTAAAACAGATCCACTTATGCCCTGGTCCGATGCAGACATCCTAGAAAGCAATCTGGACGTATGCTGACAATCACTAGAATGTCCCACCCTCTGACACTGCTATGCCATGAGAAGGGTCTGTGCTCAAAAGAAATCACCAAAACTTATTAAAAATACTTACTTCTATATTCAGGTCTTTTTGTAGCCCCCCCCCCCCCAAAAAAAAAAAAAAAAACAGGAACTAAGGGAGGAGCTAAACAGTGATATATGAATGTAATGGGATATTTTCATATCATATCATATCATATAATGAAATGGACACAGAGAAATCTGGGAATATCTCATGACATGATGTAGAGTGAATTAAGAACTAGGAGAAAGTTTATAAAATGTTAAGAAAATTATAGAGAAAAACAACTTTAAAAAAACTCTGATATTCTGAACAATGCTATGATAAACCAAGAATCCCCAAAAAGGAAGATGAGACACAGTACCATTCACTTCCTGACAAGAAATGCAGAAACATACATTTTCAGACATAACCAATGCTCCCAAACAGTATGAAGTGAGGTTTTTTTTTTTAATTTTAAGAATTGTATTAATACCTTTTATTCTCATGCTACATTTATTTCTTTGAAAAAAAAAAAAAAATCTGTCCCTCCCACTATATTTCTCCACTACCACTGGGCATATTTTAAAAAAAACAACCAAAAACTCCCCCAAAATAAAGCTCTCGGTACATAGCGCATAATATGGTAAAACTGTTTAGGAGGAGTCTTCATTTTTAGTTACCCAAATGAGTATATTAAAGAGAGTCACAGACCTCTGCTTTAAAGAAACATAAGGCAATGGACAGCATATTTTTTCAGGTGTTACCAGCTAAATAGCATAGGCATAGTTAGTATTTGGAAATTTGATACTACTCAGATTTCTGTCAGAAAAGGTAAACTTTCCCTCATGAATTATTCCTGAGAATGTTTTTAGCACCATAATACAACTAAGGATGCTTTATAAATTAAGATGTAAAGTGATGAGTATTGTTCTGATTCATATAAATAAAAGCATGGAGACTGAAAAAAAGAAATATAAACCTATTAAAAAGAAAAAAGAATCTCATTATCTTTGTCACTCATTTCAATAAACCTAAAGGAAATTATTCAAAAAAAAAAAAAAAAAAAAAAAAAAGAAAGAAAGAAAGAAAAGAAACATAAGGCTCGAACACAAAATTCAGTCACAATGGAATTCTTAAAGATATAAATCACTAAGTTATTCATGTGGTTTGTTAGAAGTTTGCATCCAATGTCCCTTCCATTTTCCCACTTACACTGGTCTTGGGATGTAGCCAGTAGGCAATATTTGTCTCTAGTGTGAGCCATTCCAGGGGCGAGGAACTGTACTTGTGCTCAGTTTCTTCACTCCTTAATGTGAGCATCTTCCACTAAAATAAAGCAGTTATGCTAGATTTGAATTATAATACTATATTATTATATTATAATGCCATAATGATCAAGAAATTGTTCATGGATTTCCTGGATCATTTTAACATTGATCTTTTAAGGGTATATACTGGGTGCAATTCTTCTATTCATAAGAGCTTGAAGTTCATTCTAGATTAAAGATATTCAAATTCATGGCCTTCAAAACTTCTGAGTGGAACCAGAAACAAATTAAAATGTAAATGAGAAATGTTTAACAAATGCCAACATATGGCTTTCTAAGTCACTATATGTTAGCAGGGATCCATTTCTACATTTACAGAGAGAAGCAACATGGAGTAGTAGGTAAGATAAGGAGCATCAAGGGAATCTAGATCTCAGCTCTTTGATCCAGTTATATCATGAACAAGCTTTGTGAATGAATAAGTAAGTCACTTATCTGTGAACCTTAGTTTCTTCTGCTGATCTGCTGAATGAGGAGACTGAATAGACTGATGATGTCTAAGAGATCCTTATCACTTCTCACATTCTGTAATTTTGGAATTTTAGCTAACTAAAAGTTTCCATTTGATCACTTAAGAAGGAGGTCAAATATGCCATTTAGCAAAGTATGAATTATGACACAGTTACAATCTTCCTTCTCAAGTATATCACAAATCCTACATGCAGAAAATTCAAACCATGCATGTAGCCCAATTCAACTGAAGGATCAACAAAAGTTCTGTTTTCTACTTATATTTAAAAGGGAACATGGAACTCCTAGATCTTTAGTTCAGAACTTACAAGACAATAAATTATTTAAACAAAGCACAATAGGCAATTTTTAGTAGAGAAAAGTGCTATAATTAGCCAGTGCCCAGCAAGCAGACTGTTTCCCAAGTTCACCCTACCCACCCCACTCACCTGCAATTCTGTGAATCTGGCCATAAAACTGAGGTTTTTGCTGATATCAATATGAGTAGGGGAATGCAACTCCAACTCTCTCTCCTTCTGCTCCTGGCCTGAAGAGTTACAAAATAGGCTAGTCATTCATCTATGAAAAGAAGTTGTTAAACTTTTTTTTTTTTTTTTTTTTTTTAAAGCCCACCTCTTGGCTTCCAAATGATTAGTGAGCCAATCATGGTCAAAGCTGTATCATTCAAGGTAAACTCCCCTCCAGCAAATTAACAGCTGAGAGAACCATGAATTTATATTTCACTCAGGCTTAAAATTCATCCAACACTGAAAGCAATCAGTTATTTTTCCAATGATAATTAAAAAGACTTTTAGTTATAACTTTGGTTTTCTTTTGGAGGGCCACAAATGTTCTGAAATTTAAGTAGAGATAATGGAAAAAATATTTACATGGTGAGAGCAAAAAAAAAAAAAAAGCATCAGAACTCTCAGAAGAATGCAATAATTTATCTTTTTTTTTTTTTTTTAAACAAATGTATAGATAAAAAATATGATTTTCCCAAACAGGACTAACTTACACTGATGTTTTTATTACAAAAAAAATTCGTATACTAATATAGAATTCATAACTCATTCAGAACTTACTTTTCCCATATCGGTGTTCCTCCACATTCCATAACATGCTCTGGTGATAGCTCTTGACCGATTTTTCACCAATGATCTCCAGCTGCCAATAACCCCAGTCAGGTAATGATGCCCCACTTAGCTAGGAATGGGGAGGAAATCAAAATAAAAGAAGGTATTGAAAAAGAAAAATTTCCCAAATCTGCCACAAGTGGTCTAAAGTATTAGGATTCTCAAAAAGGTGCATTTTAAGGACTAATCTCATGGTTTCAGATAAACAACATTGAAAAGGCTCGTTTAGCCAGTACATTGGCAAAGATGACAAAAGATGGAAATAGTAGATTTTGGAGGAATTGTGGAAAAAATAGACAAATTAATAGATTGTTGGTAGAAATATGGAAGAGTTCAAACATTCTAGAGAAAAGTATGGAATTATGCTAGTTAACTAAAATGTCCACATCTTTTGACTAAATCCCACTACTAAACATAAATCCTAAGGAGATCAAAACCAGAAACAAAGGCCCTATGTACACCAAATTATTCATATAAGTTATTTTTTGGATGGAGCAAAGAATTGAAAATACAGTATGATTGGGAAATACCTAAACAAATGCCATGTAATATTACTGAACTGTAAGAAATGAAGCATATGAAGAATTCAGAGAAAGGCTTAAAAGAACTGAGATAGCATTAAATAGGCAGAACCAGGAAAGTATATAAACAAAATGAAGGAAAAGAACAAAAAACCAGAAACTTAACCTTTTGTAAATATAGTGCTTATACTTGGCCCTGAAGAAGAAACAAGAAAAATTTTACTTTTTTCTTTATAGAAATGCTGAAGATTATGGGTGCATAACATTGGGTTTAGTTGATATGCTGGTTAAGTATTATGGAAATGTTTTTTTCTCTTTCTTTTAAAATCTGTTACATAAAATGATTGTATAAGGGAAGGGGAAGGATATACTCAGAAAAAAAGGGCAATATAAAAACAAAACGGATTAGTAAAAAAGATTTTTAAAAAAAGAAATAGAACCAGATTCAATTTTACATGGGTAAAAAAAAAAAAAAAAAAAAATCTTGGTAAAATATTCCCTTGTATTTTCTCTGCCTTTTTAAAGCTTGTTCAGACTGAAAAGTTAAGCTAGAAGAAACTGTATACCCTACAGCTTAGGAAAACACAGGAGTCCTTCAACTATGAGAGCCTTACCTTCAGTACAGCTGAAGTGTTGACGTGTACAAACCGAACTTCTGACAAAATAGTCTTCCATATATCTGAATCTGACTCACGGTTTACGATATCCTAGGGAAAAAAAATCAGATCTTATTGCATTTCTCTTCTCCAGGGGTTTTGTGATTTTCATGTGCAGAAGGTTCAAAGGCCTTCTATGAGAGAGGCAATATGGCATAGTAGAGAAGGAGCTGACCTCAGAGTCAGGCAGACTTGCCCTGTATGGGCTTGTGTGACTGACCAAGTCCCTGAATCTCTCAGGGTTCCTGACAATTCCCCAGACTACAAGTCTCAAAGCAGGCACAGTTCTGTACAATTAAAGGAAGTTTTCTTATCAGGAGTCTAATATATCAATTAAATCATAGGTTCAATAGAGGGGGGAAAAAAGCTATAATCATCAGATCCTACAATTGGCACTCAAAGACAACAGGCAGTTCTTTTTGCTACCACTAGCATATGCCCTAACATATATGCAAATGTAAATCACTTAGAAGGGATGACTCTTCAAGGCTGTACACAGAGGCCTGTGGCCCAATTGGGAAAGACAAGGCGGCACATTTTGAAGTTTTGGGTTTTTTGTTTTTTTGTTTTTTACTATTTTAGATTTTCTGTACTATCTTCTCACAAATGAAGGCTAAGGAACCAAGCTATTTTAATAAATAGATTTCTTAAACTTCTTTAAGTGAAGAGGGAGTGGCAAAAATCAGTTGCTGTCAACAGCTGGCACAAAGATTTCTGAAGCTGGATTTGACTTTAGTTACTTAAGCATTTGGCAAAAGAAAAAATATTCTGTTTATTTTTTAATAACCTCACTTCATCCTGTAAACATACTGCAAGAATGGACTTGTAGGTTTTTAAGTAAATGAATATGATTTCTAATTAGAACCATAAATCAGAATTCTTCTCACAGCTCACATTTTGTAAAGCACTTTAGGTTGAGAAAGCACTTTCCTCAAAACAATCTAATGATGTAGTTAAGGCAAGTATTATTATCCCCACTTTACAGATGAAAACATTAAAGCTCTAAGAAGGCACACAGCACTCAGGCAAGATTTGAAACCAAGTATTAGAATCTTCTGGGTGCAAGTCCAGTGTACTTTCTGCCATCCCAAGCTGTATCTCCACAGTGGGTTCAAATATACCATTCAACGTAATTCAAAAAGCATTTACTGAGGGCTCACTGCCTGCTAGGCACTGGGCTTGACACTGGAGATATAGAAACAAAATTGAAACAGTCCTTCCTGTTCAGAAACTTATCTACCAGGGGGTGAGGGGCAGAAGGGGCAAAATGTACACAAATCAAATACAATTTGTCATTTGAAGGGTCAGGAGAGATATGGAAAGGCTGCCTGCAGATGGGGGGAGCTCTGGAGGAAGCTAGGAGTTCTAGAAGATGAAAGGATGAAGAGCACTTCAGACACAAGGGCTCCAAAGGCCCAAGACACAGGAACCTTGTTTCCTAAGGACACAATAGGCTAGTTTGTGCATGAGACACATATATAGTGCATGAGAGCGAGTAATGGGAAATCTGTCTGGAAAAGAGGGTGCAGCCAGACTGAAAGGCTTTGAATGCCAAACATGATAGTTTGTATTTTATCCTAGAATAAGGTAACACTGGTTTTTGGAGGTACTCTTTAACAATAATTTTATTAACTTTATCAACAAAAGGCTCTTGTTCAAAATGATGTCACTTAATATCTGACATAATAAAAAGAGCACTGGGCCAAGAGTTAGAACACAACTTGTTGTGCAACTCAAAACTTGGTGGTGCTCCTACTCAGCGATCTGGGTCAAATGACCCCTCTGGGCCACACGTTCTTCATGTGCAAAATGAAAAGGTCAGATTAGGTACTATCTAGAAAATTCTCTTTCAACTCACCACTCTCCAAAGGTTCTGGGCCGGCATGGAAATGTTATAGTCGATGTAACAGGAAATTTCTTGAGAGTGTGGACTTAGAGGTGCAGCAACATCATGCCTGAATCAAGAAAAATAATACTTTATGGAGAAATTCCTTGGCACTGTTTTGAATGGAACTTTGTCCACTTTAAGATAACTTTGAGGAATGTGTGAGATATAAAGTCTGATTTTCAATGACAAAAATTTGGCCTCAGGAAAAAGTGAATAAGTTATTCACAATTTTTAACTTAGATATACATAAATGGCATGCTTACCTAATTTTCAGTAACATAAAGCCAACATGTTGCATGACAAAGTAAGAATCCCCAAAATGATACTAACAGGTTAGAATACTGGTTTAAAAGGAAAAAGAAATGATAGTTGTGAATGTAAAGTCTTATAAATGAATTAAATAAAGCTTCACACATCTAAGATAAGGAAAGACATAGGCAGAGAACAGCTTATAAAAAATTATCTGGGAGTTTTATGAACTGTAAGTTAATTCCACTTGAGTCTCTAATGTGACATAACAACTAAAAAGAAATACAATCTTAGCCTGCACTGATAGGAGGACAGTGTCCAGCTAAAGGGAGGTGACAGTACCAGTGGTCTCTGTCCTATGTCAGACTATGTTTAGTTCTAGTAATCATATTTTAGGAAAAAGATATGGGTAAAATAGACTAGTTCTATGAGAAGAGAAAGGATAATTGATGGACAGTTATGTCTTCATGATGTATTGAATGAACATCTTCAAATTTGAAGAAGATTCAAGATTCCATGTATTTCAAGTGACTATGTTGTGAATTTGTGAGAGAACATGAATAAGAGCGATACAGAATGGGCAAGGATGAACAAATGGCCACCTTCATTACCTGAAGAATTACTCCTATTAGTGATACTTTGGAAGGCAAAAATAAAACCAAAACCCCCTATGCCCTCATTAAGCTCTACAAATCTCAGCATGAAATAATAATAGACTAAGCTAAATACAAGTCCCTTGGCCTGCTTGTCTGATGCTGGATCAGTGCTATCACTGAGCTGTGACACCAACACAGGCACTTCCCTTTCTGGCACAGATCACAATACACTGACATCTTCTTTCTCACTCATGTTAATTGTACAATCCTCCTCTGGGGGATCTACTTAAAGGCCTTCCCTACTCTGCTAAGTCTTTCCGCATCATGATGGTTCATCTTTTTACCCCATGACTAGGCTCCCTCCTATTCCAGATATAAATCTTTCTCAAGGTCTTTTATTCCATTTTTGAACACAAGCCACTGTTGGCAATGTCATGTGATTTATCCTCCTCGTGAGGAACTCCACTGCCCCTTGGGCCAGCCGCAGCGGTGAATCTTCCCTGACTGCTGTCTCACAAAGCCCTGCCACCAGAATAAGCAAGATTTTGATGGCAGGTC
The DNA here is from genome assembly GCF_902635505.1 of Sarcophilus harrisii. Taxonomy (NCBI): domain Eukaryota; kingdom Metazoa; phylum Chordata; class Mammalia; order Dasyuromorphia; family Dasyuridae; genus Sarcophilus; species Sarcophilus harrisii. Next base: position 483,234,244 of record NC_045427.1, on the reverse strand, counting down.
AGGACCGCTGAACTTGCTGTGCTACTCGCCGAGGGCATCACTCTCTGACTAGGTCAAGTATTAAGCCCAGATCAAAGACTAGAGAATGTTTAGAAGGACCTCCGAGTCCCTCTATTCCATCCCTGAACAAGAACCTCTGGGACAGCAGTTCCCGACTTTCCACCATCATCAACTCTCTGCATCAGTTCTGAAAGAGAAGCTGGAGACTATGGGCATTTTAAATTAGACATCCTGTAGGCATCTCAAAATCAACATGTCCAAAACAAAGTATTTCCCCCTAGACCTACCCCACTTTGAATTTTCTTATTTCTGTTAAGAGTACTATCCTTTTAGTCACCTAGATTCACAATCACACAGTCATCCTCGACTTGTCAGAGCCTCGGAGTTAGCTGATGAATGGGTAGTGGTTCCAGGTAGCACTCTTACATGACTTCCTCGATCACTGCTTAATAGCACTTAGAAGTAAATAAATGGTGAAGTGCTCCATGGTGGTGTTTGAAAAGGCACAAGCGACAGTAAGAGAAGGGGAACAATTACAAGATTCACAATAGGAAGGCGAAATGAAGCCAGAGCAAGGGTGACAAGTCTGGCAAGGTCCTAAAAGATAAAAGGATGAGATGTCATGGTGAGCACAAAGAACAGATGCAAAAAGAACAAGACATAGTGAGAGCTGGAATAAGAAGAGTCAGATAAAAGAATATCAAAAGAGAAGAACTGGTTTGGGTTTTTTCCCATCATAAAAGGCTGGGAGCTAATAACAATATTAAGTCAAAAGGCACCACAAAGCTTAAAAAAAAAAAAAAAAAAAAAAAAAAAAAAAAAAAAAAAAAAAAAAAAAAAAGGAATATAACAAAAGACTGCCAAATGCTTTGTTAAAATGTAGCTAAATTATATCACTGATATAAAGTATATTTATCAATAATATTCTCACAACTGTCCAATCTAGCAACTGTCTTAAAAAAAAAAAAAACTTGGGAAGAGCTAGCTCCTAATGAGCCATGCTGGATCCTACTTATTAAATTCACTGATATGTTGTTTTGATACTGATATTTTCCAAAGAATGGTAAAACAAACTCCACTATAAATTACACTCTCTGAAAAGTCAATTTGATTACAAGCAGAAAGGATGTGCCTATTCACTCTGATTTCTCATCTGACCAATTAATTGTATTGTCTCTCAAAGCCTAGTTTAATTGTATTGTTGTGGTCATTATATGTAAATAAGTATTGGGGGATGATTTCTTCATATTCATCATTCCTTAATAATCCATTACATTCATATAACAGCTTGTTTAGCCATTTTCCAATAAATGGAGAAATGTTTTTTCCCTAGCTTTTTATAATCAAAAGTACTGCTGCTATGACTATTTCCATATGTATTGATTTTTTCTAACCTTTTGGGGGACAAGATCCTAGTAGTGGGATCTCTGCTTCAAAAGCTTTGAGTAATTTGGGAAATATCCCTCTAGAATTAAAAATCATTTTCAAGAATGACTGAAGCAATTCACAATTCTGTCAATAGTAAACTAGCACAGTAATCTTCCCCTGGCTGCATGTTGGCAATCACCATGTCCTTTTCTAGGTGTTCAGTAACTGTTCTCTTAATAATACACTGCCAAATATATTGAGTACATTTTTGTAATTAAAATGAAAGTAGACTACATATAATGACCAAGGTAGGCCCCAAAGAAGAGTTAAGGAAATATACCTTTACCTCCTTTTTTTACACAAATAAGGGGAGTAGTTTATATACATTCAAATTAGTTTGACATTCTAGTTGGTTTTGCTCAAATACTTTTTTTCTTTTTTCTTTATTCTTTTTTCAGGGGATTAGAGTCAGGAAGCATATATTGAAAATGAAGGTGACAGAAAAAACAAAAAATTCAATAAAATAAAAAATTCTCATTAGCATTTACATAGTGCTTTAATGTTTGTAAATCAATTAATATCTCATTTTATTCTCACAAGAACCCTGGAAGGTGGGTATTATCCTTATTTTACAGCTAAATAAACTGAGGTAGACATTAAGTGGTCTGCCCAGAGTCACCCACCCACCAGATGTCAAAATCTGCATTTGAACATAGGTCTTCCTAACTATAAGTCCAGCACTGTGTACCCATCTCATTGTCCTGATTGAAATTAATGATTTATTCTAGGTTTTTGCTAGAAATAGAAGCCAAGCCTAACAATTCACACTCTCAATTACCCTCTGGTCTTTCAGAGGTTACTGACAACAGCTCAGCAGTTATACCCCTTAGTTTTATTCAGTACCCTGAGTCCTGAGCTCATGTGGGCCAAGTGACTTGGGTCCAGAGGTCATTCTTATTTAATCTCCTTGTTTATCTTGGCTATTAACTCCTTATTTCCAATATTTGTGTATGTCCCATTCAGTACAAAGATTGCTCTTCTAGACAAAGAAAACAGAAAAAATCAGCACCGAGAGGTCCTTTCTCTTTGTCACTATTACCCACAAGCCATCTGTCCTGGGCTGCCATTTCTTTCATCTTTGTGTTCTCCCTAACTTTGATCACCACTCTCAACTCTTCCAGGGTCAAATATAAAACCCTCTGTTAAGCTTTTAAAACTGTTCAGAACCTGGCCCCTGCTTTCAATCCAGCAACAATGGCCTCTGACTGTCCATCTCCAGGCTCTGGCTGTTTCAACTGGCTGGTTCCCATATTAGGAACTTTCTACCTCCTTGTCTGCTAGCCTGAGTAGACTTCCTCTTAAGTGTCAGCTAAACTTCTTTCTCTTTGGACAGGTACGTTCCTTAATCTTAATCCTTTCCCCTAAGACTGTTTTCAAGCGATCACATACACAGATACATTCCTTTATATAGATTATACACACACACACACACACACACAAACACATACAACTACTTACAAACTATAGGTGTAATTTTTCCAAACAATATACACATATGTAAAATTTGTAAAGATTGTTCACACAATCTAAAGCGGAGGGGCTATTTTTGTTTTTTCTTCCCTGCTTTCCTCTGCATTCCTAGTGTTTAGTATAGTGCCTGCCAGTGTAGAATGTACTTAATAAATGCTTGTTGACTGCCGTCCGACTGAAAAATAAGAAATGCCTAATAATACCATGGCAGCTATAGAGCTTGGCTGTCCTTTAATAAACAAGGACTAAACAAAGGATATGAACAGACAATTCTCAGATGAAGAAATTAAAACTATTTCTAGTCATATGAAAAGATGCTCCAAGTCATTATTAATCAGAGAAATGCAAATTAAGACAACTCTAAGATACCACTATACACCTGTCAGATTGGCTAAGATGACAGGAAAAAATAATGATGATTGTTGGAGGGGATGTGGGAAAACTGGGACACTGATGCATCGTTGGTGGAGTTGTGAACGAATCCAACCATTCTGGAGAGTAGTTTGGAACTATGCTCAAAAAGTTATCAAACTGTGCATACCCTTTGATCCAGCAGTGTTACTCCTGGGCTTATATCCCAAAGAGATTATAAAAAAGGGAAAGGGACCTGTATGTGCACGAATGTTTGTGGCAGCCCTTTTTGTAGTGGCTAGAAACTGGAAACTGAATGGATGTCCATCAGTTGGAGAATGGCTGAATAAATTGTGGTATATGAATATTATGGAATATTACTGTTCTGTAAGAAATGACCAACAGGATGATTTCAGAAAGGCCTGGAGAGACTTACACGAACTGATGCTGAGTGAAATGAGCAGGACCAGGAGATCATTATATACTTCAACAACAATACTATATGATGACCAGTTCTGATGGACCAGGCCATCCTCAGCAACGAGATCAACCAAATCATTTCTAATGGCAGTAATGAACTGAACCAGCTATGCCCAGAGAAAGAACTTTGGGAGATGACTAAAAACCATTACATTGAATTCCCAATCCCTATATTTATGCCCACCGGCATTTTTGATTTCCTTCACAAGCTAATTGTACAATATTTCAGAGTCTGATTCTTTTTGTACAGCAAAATAATGTTTTGGTCATGTATACTTATTGTGTATCTAATTTATATTTTAATGTATTTAACATCTACTGGTCATCCTGCCATCTAGGGGAGGGGGTGGGGGGTAAGAGGTGAAAAATTGGAACAAGAGGTTTGGCAATTGTTAACGCTGTAAAGTTATCCATGCATATAACCTGTAAATAAAAGGCTATTAAAAAAAAAATAAAATAAACAAGGACTAAAGAACCCTACAGAGCAGCAATATTAAATGATTAAATAATAAATACTTCTTGCTATTCCTTGATTTGGAGCTCTACCACCCCTAACATTCTTTTGCCAAGATTCAACCTCCATCAACCTGCTTTAACTCCCTTCTGTATGTCATAAAAGTTTAGACCATTCTTTCTCTGAAAGTCTTTTAAAAAATAGTTTAATATGCACCCTAAATTTTGGAAAAACATGTCAGAATTTCTTCTTTTCTATCACAGAATCAAAAATGGAGTAGTCACTAACCTCCAAAGTTCCCACCATTTCCATTCTAGCAATCAGTTCCTCTTTGCCATGAGAATAAGATCCAGACATTGATGCATTGTTGGTGGAGTTGTGAATGAATCCAACCATTCTGGAGAGTAGTTTGGAACTATGCTCAAAAAGTTATCAAACTGTGCATACTCTTTGATCCAGCAGTGTTACTACTGGGCTTATATCCCAAAGAGATTATAAAGAAGGGAAAGGGACCCGTATGTGCATGAATGTTTGTGGCAGCCCTCTTTGTAGTGGCCAGAAACTGGAAACTGAGGGGATGCCCATCAGTTGGAGAATGGCTAAATAAATTATGGTACATGAATATTATGGAATATTATTGTTCTGTAAGAAATGACCAACAGGATGATTTCAGAAAGGCCTGGAGAGACTTACACGAATTGATGCTGAGTGAAATGAGCAGGACCAGGAGATCATCATATACTTCAACAACAATACTATATGAGGATCAGTTCTGATGGACCTGGCCATCCTCAGCAATGAGATCAACCAAATCATTTCCAATGGAGCAGTAATGAACTGAACCAGCTATGCCCAGAGAAAGAACTCTGGGTGATGACTAAAAACCATTACATTGAATTCCCAATCCCCATATTTATGCCCACATGCATTTTTGATTTCCTTCACAAGCTAATTGTACAATATTTCAGAGTCTGATTCTTTTTGTACAGCAAAATAACATTTTGGTCATGTATACTTATTGTGTATCTAATTTATATTTTAATATATTTAACATCTACTGGTCATCCTGCCATCTGGGGGAGGGGGTGGAGGGGAAAGAGGTGAAAAATTGGAACAAGAGGTTTGGCAATTGTTAATGCTGTAAAGTTACCCATACATATAACCTGTAAATAAAAGGCTATTAAATAAATAAATAAATAAGTAAAGAGAATAAGATCCAGAATAGAAGTTCAAGCAATTGGCAAACATTTCTCAAGCATTACTATTAAGCTCCAGCTACTGGGCATATAAATGCAAAGAACTCACACTTCTAGTGGAGGTGACAATAATATATATAAAAAAGTAGAAACAGAATAAATAAAAATAAATACAAGCTAGTTAAAACACAAGGTATTTTAGGGAGGGAGAATATTAGTTGTTGGAGGGGAATCAGGAAAGACTTCAAGTAGAAGGTGGTACTTTAGCTGCAACTTAATGGAAGGAAGAGTATCCATAAGGTACAGATGAGAAGGTAGTGAATTCCAGATATACTAGATGAGATAAAACAGAGTATCCTGTGTGAGGAACCACAAGAAAGCCCATTTGGCTGGACTGAGTGTGCAGGATGGATAATGAAACCGGAAAGGTAAGTTGGGGCCATGTTGTGAAGACCATCACCACAATGTCACTCCTAAACAAGATCATCAGAGACTTCCTTTTTTACTTAGGCTTTGCCCAGGACATTCTCTATGACAGTAGCAAACAGCCACAGCAGATGAAGACAGCAAAGTGGCACAGCGAACAGAGTACCAACCTGAAGTAGCTTCAGACACTTTCTAGCTGTACGAGCCTAGAACTTAACCTCTGTTTACCTCTTTCTCATTTCTTAAAATGGCGAGAATATCACTTCCCTTTCAGGATTGTTGTGAGAATCAAATAAAATTATAATTATAAAATGCTTAGCACAGTGCTTGACACATAGTAAGCACTATATAAATGTTGGCTATTATTATTAGCAGCAGTAGTCAGAACAGATCCTTAAATAAAGTTATCTCTATAGTTACATCTATTTTGTATGGCTTAACATAATTAGATGACAGCATTTGAGGCTCTGTTAGGTTTTTTTAGGTTAAGAATGAATGCAAAAAACACCTTCTGATATTCTTAGTCTACCTTACCCATAATATACAATAATAAAATAAAATAAAATAAAATAAAAATTTTTGAAGGCTTAGTTGCCCTCCCTGATATGAACCTCAAAAGATCAGGACTATACCTTCAAAAAACTGCTTTTTAAAATAAGTGTTCACAGCTTTATCACCCTTTTTGAATCCCTGTAATATTTCAAAACTGTCAAATTGCCATTTCTTGACATGCCATATAAAGCTGAACTTTTCTTTGTCTTAAATAAAAGGTATCTTCTTCAAAATTCGAGGGATATTCTGCAGTTCTAATACTCTTAGAGCTATGAAAAAGTAAATACATCAATTAGGAAAGTTAAGAAGACAGGAGCTGCAATTTCTTCCCACTAACTGAATTATGTCTGAACAAAAGGCGAATTTGGAGGGTAACAATAAAAAGGAGAGAACAGCAGGAACACTTACGTATTGAGGAAGCGAGTGGTAATTCCATGGACCAGCTGTACAATATCCCCATGCCGTACAGGCCTAGGAGGATTGGTCACTACCAATTGATGCCTAGTTAACAGAGAAAAGAATTTCTATATCCATTCAGAAGGAATAGCTCAGACTATGTCAAATGACAGCTAGCAAAAACACTGAGCCACATGAGGAAGAGAGAACTTAACTCATGGTAAAAACAAATTAATTTTGTACCTTCCAAAACCAACAGCATCTTTTACATAGATAAAATATGGGCAACACAAGCAATTTAATATCATTATTGAATCCTTGGAACTTGTTTTCCTGCATTTCCAACTTCTATTCTAGTTTATAAATAAATAAATAACTTCATAATGAAGTTATTTATTTATAGAGACCTTGAGGGTACTTAAAAGCAGTTTTTCAAGGATTAAAAAAAATTCCCACAGAAATAATGCTTATTTGTCCTATATATGGAGAAAGTTTGTGAAATAAAGTTAAACTTCAGCTCTATTCCTTTCAAAACAAATGTTTTTAATTTATGTTTATGTAAATAAAAGGAGAGTAAAAAAGTTAGCTCCAAAATAAAACTAAAATAAATATTACAAAAAAATCTGAAATTAACTCATCTTCCTCATATGAAATGATGCCAAAAAGTGGGGGGGGGAGGGAGAGAAATGAGGGCCATCTTGTTTCACATTTTCAAATGGAAAGAGGAGAGAGATTTGAACTAAGAGGATTTGTATTCAAATGTTTGATAGGCCTTTTATTACTTGACCTTTAACTTCTCTGGGTCTCAGTTTTCTTATCTGTTAAAAAGGAAGGAGTTGGACTAGATCATCTTTAATATCTTTATATTGTTATTGTTGTTGGTCCTTGAAGAGGACCCTGACATCAGGGAGGTGAGACTGTGACATGCAAATGAATTGGATTTCAGTGAGGGAGGGCTGTGTGCAAGGTCTCCTGGCTCACTTTCTCCTCCAGAACCATATGGATCCAGTGTCAAGATATGGATCAAGATGACTAGAGATGGCCCAGATGAAATTTCCCTTTTAGCTCTAAACCAATGATCCTATGATCTTTTCTTTTACCAGAATTAACCATGGTTTTGTGGGCTCTACGTATCTTACTAACAAGTCAGCAGAAAGAGAATTTTTCATTACCAGAATATATACTATGATCGTCAAGAAGCTACTTTTCTATTTATCAGATAGAAATATTAAAAATCCAAAATGTTCAACAATTATAAAGAGATGCTAATTATTACAGCAGACCAAGAGCTTGGTGATGCTCCTTTAGGAGTTTTCTGTACTCACTTCCCAGGATCTTTTACAATCCACCAGTTATTGACATCTTTAAAGGGATAACAAGTCACTTGTTGTTGATGAGAGCTGCCTCGGCCATCCTCATACCTAGAGAGGGAATAATGAAGACCAGAATGACAAGGTTTTAGTCAAATAAGCAGCCAAGCTACCATTTTTCTCATTTTTTAAAACAAGTAAACAAGTACTTGCTTAGTCAACTAACTCTTTCCTATTGTCCTTCACAAACACGAAGTAAAACCTCATTTGTACTGAAAGACATCAAGGCACTCAAGTTTAATTGTATTTCATGTAATTTCTCCATACATAGCATAAATTAGTAATATAAACAAGAATGTAGTATTTGATAATAAATTGCTTTCAAGAATCCTAAGTTCCAATTTTTCTGGACTTCAAAATCATGTGTCTACTGTATATTTCATCCTGGAAATTCCCACAGTGCCTAGGGCCTGCTTATCCTAGAAAATCTAATCACTCTCTTATTCTGCTTATCCTGGAATATCCCCTTTTTAAAAAAAAAAAGCCTTTTTTTTTTTTTTAACAACACCATACACCAAGATAAGCAAAATGGGTTCATGACCTAGGCATAAAGAATGAGATTATAAATAAATTAGAGGAATAGGATAGTTTACCTCTCAGACCTGTGGAAGAGGAAGGAATTTATGACCAAAGAAGAACTAGAGATCATTACTGATCACAAAATAGAAAATTTTGATTATATCAAATTGAAAAGTTTTTGTACAAATAAAACAAATGCAGACAAGATTAGAAGGGAAGCAATAAACTAGGAAAACATTTTTACACTCAAAGGTTCTGATAAAAGCCTCATTTTCAAAATATATATAGAATTAACTCTAATTTATAAGAAATCAAGTCATTCTCCAATTGATAAATGGTCAAAGGATATGAATAGACAATTCTCAGATGAAGAAATTCAAACTATTTCTAGCCATATGAAAAGATGCTCCAAGTCATTATTAATCAGAGAAATGCAAATTAAGACAACTCTGAGATACCACTACACACCTGTCAGATTGGCTAGAATGACAGGGAAAGATAATGAGGAATGTTGGAGGGGATGTGGGAAAACTGGGACACTGATACATTGTTGATGGCATTGTGAATACATCCAGCCATTCTGGAGAGCAATTTGGAACTATGCTCAAAAAGTTATCAAACTGTGCATACCCTTTGATCCAACAGTGTTACTACTGGGCTTATATCCCAAAGAGATCTTAGAGGAGGGAAAGGGACCTGTATGTGCACGAATGTTTGTGGCAGCCCTGTTTGTAGTGGCCAGAAACTGGAAACTGAGTAGATGCCCATCAATTGGAGAATGGCTGAATAAACTGTGGTATATGAATATTATGGAATATTATTGTTCTGTAAGAAATGACCAGCAGGATGATTTCAGAAAAGCCTGGAGAGACTTACATGAACTGATGCTGAGTGAAATGAGCAGGACCAGAAGATCATTATATATGATCAATTCTGATGGACCTGGCCATCTTCAACAATGAGATGAATCAAATCAGTTCCAATAGAGCAGTAATGAACTGAACCAGCTAAACCCAGCGAAAGAACTCTGGGAGATGACTATGAACCATTACATAGAATTCCCAATCCCTCTATTTTTGTCCGCCTGCACTTTTGATTTCCTTCACAGGCTAATTGTACACTATTTCAAAGTCCAATTCTTTTTGTACAGCAAAATAGCTGGACATGTATACATATATTGTATTTAACTTATACTTAATATATTTAACATGTATTGGTCAACCTGCCATCTCGGGGAAGGGGTTGGGGGAAGGAGGGGAAAAGTTGGAAAAAATAGGTTTTGCAATTGTCAATGCTGAAAAATTGCATGCATATATCTTGTAAATAAAAAGCTTTAATTTTTTTTTTATAGTAACTTTTTATTGACAGAATCCATGCCAGGGTAATTTTCTTTTACAACATTATCCCTTGCACTCACTTCTGTTCTGATTTTTCCCTCCCACCCTCCACCTCCTCCCCTAGGGCAAGCAGTCCTATATATGTTGAATATGTCCTAGTATATCCTAGGTACAATGTATGTGTGCAGATCCAAACAGTTTTCTTGTTGCACAGGGAGAATTGGATTCAGAAGGTAAAAATAACCCAGGAAGAAAAACAAAAATGCAAACAGTTCACATTCATTTCCCAGTGTTTTTTCTTTGGGTGTAGCTGCTTCTGTCCAACATTGATCAATTGAAACTGAATTAGGTCTCTTTGTCAAAGAAATCCACTTCCATCAGATTACATCTTCATACAGTATCGTTGTTGACATATATAATGATCTCTTGGTTCTGCTCATTCCACTTAGCATCAGTTCATATAATTCTTTCCAAGCCTCTCTGTATTCATCCTGCTGGTCATTTCTTACAGAACAATAATATTCCATAACATTCATATACCACAATTTACCCAACATTCTCCAGTTGATGGGCATCCGCTCAGTTTCCAGCTTCTAGCCAATACAAACAGGGCTGCCACAAACATTTTGGCACATACTGGTCCCTTTCCCTTCTTTAGTATCTCCTTAGGATATAAACCCAGTAGTAGCACTGCTGGATCAAAGGGTATGCACAGTTTGCTAACTTTTTGGGCATAATTCCAGATTGCTCTCCAGAATGGTTGGATTCGTTCACAACTTCACCAACAATGCATCAGTGTCCCAGTTTTCCCGCATCCCCTCCAACAATCATCATTATTTTTTCCTGTCATCTTAGCCAATCTGACAGGTGTGTAGTGGTATCTCAGAGTTATCTTAATTTGCATTTCTCTGATCAATAGTGATTTGGAACACTTTCATATGAGTGGTAATAATTTCAATTTCATCATCTGAAAATTATCTGTTCATATTCTTTGACCATTTATCAATTGGAGAATGGTTTGGTTTCTTATAAGTTAGAGTCAGTTCTCTATATATTTTGGAAACGAGGCCTTTATCAGAACCTTTAACTGGGAAGATGTTTTCCCAGTTTGTTGCTTCCCTTCTAATTTTGTTTACATTAGTTTTGTTTGTACAGAAGAAAAAGCTTTAATTTTTTTAAAAAATGCCTATTTCCTTCCTTTCTTTAATTTTTTCTTTTTTGCTGAAGCAATTGGGGTTAAGTGACTTGCCCAGGGTCACACAGCTAGGAAGTGTTAAGTGTCTGAGGCCACATTTGAACTCAGGTCCTCCTGACTTCGGGGCTGGTGCTCTCTCCACTGCACCACCTAGTTGCCCCATTTCTTTAATTCTTCATAAGCGTCCTTTATATATAAAAGTTGGATATAGATAAAATCTTTTTGAATAGAAGGAAATTATAGAGGTCAACTAATTCAATTCTCTCATTTTACAGATAAAGGATATGATGTTCAAAGGGTTCTGATCACAATTCATTCTTCTCTATTCATTTAGAGCATATTTAGCAGAATTTCTACCTGGTAAGAATTTGGTGAACTATTATTTATTTAAATTTAATTTAATTTTATTTATTTATTTTTTTTAATTTAATAGCCTTTTATTTACAGGATATATGCATGGGTAACTTTACAGCATTAACAATTGCCAAACCTCTTGTTCCATTTTTTCTTGGTGAACTATTTTAAATATAATACCTACTTTCCAGCATTTCAGATTAACTACTCAATTAGTCCAAATTAGTAAACTTTAGTATATATAGAAATGATGTGACTTCTTTACTTGTTGAATTTAATCTCTACTAGATTTTCTTAAACAGATTTTTCTTAAACATCATAACATCAGCATAACAAAGTTATCCATTAAATCTCTCTGCAAAATTTATAGCAGAGCTAGAATTTTCAAAGTAATTAGCTTGTCAATTATCAAGCAATTCTACTCAAACACATTTCTAAGATTTGTATCTTTTTAAAGATGTAAGATATTCATGTTTGTTACCTGATAGGGTAGGTGTTCTTATGTGAATGAAGCCAGCAAGGCATGGGTTTACCTAAAACATTTCTCAGGGTGATCTGGGAACCATAGGCTACCTCTAATGGCTGGCCTTGCGTGATCCGAGCTAATCCACCCTAAAGAAGACCAAAACAAAACAAAACACTAAATATTTCAACTAGAGATAGCAAAGAGTCTGTAAAAGAAACTTATAGAGTTATTCATTTGTAACTAGCAAAGCTATTCTAAGTGGCTGAAGCATGTTTGCTTAGTTTTATATTGATAATTACCTCTAAGAAGAACAAGGCAGTAAGATTTTTGTGCATTCATACATTTTTTGATATTTTCCAATAAGTTCTGCTCTGCTGAAGCAAACATTTAAAAAAAAAATCAATAATAAGCACCTGACTATAAATATTTGTTACAAAGGTTTTGTTATTTTCATTTTTCAAAAGGAGAGGTAGAAGGAAAATAAATAATTGCTAACTTCTAAATAATTTTAAAATAAAAAATAAATATAAGAACAGTGGAATATTGTAAACTCTACATCTTTTAGACAATTATGGGATAGTAAAGATGTAGTCTACTATGAAATACTGCTTGTGAAAAAGCCTGTTTTTTCTTTATTGATATATTACTATGCTTTCAATGCATGTAAAAGTGATGTTCCCTCCCAAAATCTACATTTGAGTATACTTATGAGTGTAAAGTATAAATAAATACCAAAACAATGTTGCTGGGGAAAAAAAAAAGACAGATTTGCAGCATTATACCCTGAAATTGCCCAAAGCAGTTATCAATTAGAAAATCTAAAAATCATCCTTTACTCATACACTAATCAGTATATATGCTTAATGCTATACAAATAAAAATGGAGAACTTTCTGCCAGAATAACTATCTGGAACAGACGGCAAGTCACCCAATTCTTACATACCTATTTTATCAAAATCCTAAAGTTTATACAAGACTGGATAATTATCAACAAATCCAAAGAAAAACTACAGTAAATGATTTGTTCTATTTCAGAACTGCATAAAAAGGAGAAGAGGGCAAACAGTAGGGAAGGAGCAATAGGTGCCAGTACAGAATAGCTTCTCAGCATAAAACATGTTTGGTGCAAGTTGAGGTGTCCTGAAGGCAGAGCAGTCTTAGAGTAGTCAGAAGAGGGAGCAAGGTTTCAAGGCTCCGACAGATAACCGGTTAGGATCCAACACTTTTCAGTCTAGAAGATCGCCAAGATCCAGAGGGAGGTAACCCTCACAGACCGACATCAGCATAATAATCCAGGAGACTCAATGAAAAACAAAACTGAGCTACCTCATCTGAAAACAGCAGGGAAAATAGTCTGCTGTAGTACAAAGCCCCAATATAGGACCCAAAACTGGAAAAAAAGTAAAAAAAATCCCCCCAAAAAAAAAAAATTATTGAAACTACCCAAATTTTCCCAGAGACTAAAAGAAAAAAAACATTTTTCAATGGTCAAAATAAAGACAATTCCTCAGATGAAGAAATGAAAACCATTTCTAGTCATGAAAATGTCCAAGTCATTATTAATCAAGAAATGCAAATTAAGACAACCTAAGATACCATATACACCTGTCAGATTGGCTAAGATGACAGAAAAAATAATGATGATTGTTGAGGGGATGGAAACTGGGACATTGATGCATTTTTGGGGAGTTGTGAATGAATAACCATTCTGAGAGGTTTGAACTATGTCAAAAGTTATTAAACGTTATCCCTTTATCCAGCAGTGTTATACTGGGCTTATATCGCAAAGAGATTATAAAGAAGTAAAGGGACCGATGAAATGTTTGTAGCCCCTTGTAGTGGCAGAAACTGAAACTGAGGGATGCCCATAGTTGGAGAATGGCTGAAAAATTTGAATGGATTTATGGAAATTATTTTTTGAAATGACCAACAGGAGATTTCGAAACCTGGAGATTTAATAATAGCTGAGGAAATGAGCGGACCAGGAGATCATTATATACCTTAACAACAATTTATATGATGACCGCTAACCCGGCCATCCCTCAGCAATGAGATCAACCAAACATTTCCAATAAGTAATGAACTGAACAGCACCAGAGAAAGAACCTGGGTGATGACTAAAAAACCATTACTTCTTCCCAATCCCATATTCATGCCCACCTGCATTTTTGATTTCCTCAACAATTAAATATTTCGATCTGATTCTTTTGCAGAAAATAACGGTTTGGTCATGTATACTTTTGTTACTAATTTATATTTTAATGTACTTAAATCTACTGGTCTTCCGATCTGGGGGAGGGGGGAGGGTAAGAGGTGAAAATTAACAAGAGGTTTGGCAATTGTTAATGCTGTAAAGTTACCCATACATATAACCTGTAAATAAAAGGCTATTAAATAAAAAAAAAAAAAAAAAAAAAAAAAAAAAGAAAAAAACCATTTTTCACAAGCACAATATCTCCAAGAAATGAAACAAGAGATTTTAAAAAATGGAATAAAAGCTCTATAGTAAAAAACTTGAAAGAGAATAGTGGAATAAAGAAAAAGATGAACTTTGACCCAAAAAAGAATCTCCAAAAACCAGAATAAACCAAACCAATTAATTATTCTAAGAAATTTCAAGAAATAATGGAATAAATTTAAAAACTAAAGAATAGAAGAAAATGAGCTAGAATACAATATAAAAACAAAAACAAATGACTGAGAAAATAAGGAGAGAGAATTCTAAAATCACTAGGTAAGCTGGATTACACTTGATTGTAAAAAGTCTGGCCATGATAGCTCAATAAAACATAAATATAAATTGCCCACTTCTTTTAGAATCTGAGGGCAAAATGAAAATAGAAATAACCCACTGTCTCCTAAGAAAATCTCCCAAAGAAAAATCCTAAGAATGCTATAGCCCAAATCCAGAGTTTCCATGTTAAAGAAAAGAACACTGTCAACATCCAGAAAAAAGCAGCAGCTCAAGTACTAAGGAAACACAGCCATGATCACAAAGGCTTGATTGGCAGCTTCTATTTTAAAAAAAGAAGAAATCTTTGCAATATAGTATTTCAAAAGGCTTAAATCTTGCAAAACTGAGTTTAATCCTATAGCAGGAGAAAAAAGGACTTTAATGGAATAGGGGACTTTTAAACATTTCTGATGCAAAGACCATAATTAAATCCTTACTATGAAATACAAACATAGTGGTCTAGAGAAATCTAGGAACCAAAATAAGGAACCTTAGTGTTTTCAACAGATATTTAGGTAGGTGGGGAAGGGAATTGAAGGGAGGGACAAAATTTGGAAATGAACATAATTAAAATATATATTGAGGGAGCTAAATAAGAAAAATACTGATCTTGGAAATAAACTGTTATATGGTTTTATGAGAAAGGTAAAAGGAAGAATATACTAGTATAAAAAGGAAGAAGATTAGAAACACTGGCATCATTTTTAGTTGAAGCAAAAAAGAGTTTCAAACACACACACACACACACACACATACCATTTGGTGTAGAAATAATATCAAAATCAACAAGAAGCAAGTGGGAATAGGGAGGACAGTTAAAAGGACAACTTCAAAATAGATTTCCTGATCATGAAGAAAGGGATGAAAAGGTTGACAAAAACAAAATGAAAATAAAATGGGTTTTTAATATTATAATAACTTTTCAATTAAATTCTCATTTAGTAAAATAAAACTTATGAAAAGTACTTTGCAAATCTTAAAATGCTATGTAGATGTTAGTTATTATTGCTTAATGATGGTTTCACAGGACAAAATTCTAGGTAGCTATTTTAATTAAAATGTCATTCCTTATTTGTACTTCTTACCTCCAAGCTGGCTTGAAAAGCACTAGACATAATTTGATCATGGGGTCCAGAGCGATATAGCACCATTAGATGGATGTAGAAAAAAGATAAATACATAAATATTGGTATAATCAACAAGGCCACTCCTCTGGCTAACAAATGACAAAATACACGAGCCTGTTGGAAGATTTAAAAACACATAATTACTTCTTATCAAAGTTAAACTCCATCATCTAGTATTTGATTAATGCCCAAACTCCAGTTTCTGGAATAAGAACTCACTATTTGACCAAAATTATTGGGAAAACTGGAAAATAATATGTCAGAAAGTTGGCATATACTTACATCTCACACCCTATACCAAAATAAGGTCAAAATGGGTCCATGATTTGAATATAAAGGATGATACCATAAACAAATTAGGAGAGCAAGGGATAATTTACCTATCAGATCTTTGGAGAAGAAAGAAATTTATGACCAAAGAAGAACTAGAGAACACGATGAAAGGCAAAATGGACAACTTTGATTACATTAAATTAAAAAGATTTTGCACAAACAAAATCAATAGAAACACGATTAAAAGGAAATACATAGCTGGGGGAAAAATCTTTACAGTGTTTCTGGTAAGGGTCTCATTTCTAAACTATATAAAGAATTATGTCAAATTTGTAAGAATACAAGTTATTCCCCAGTTGATAAATGGTCAAAGGAAATAAACAAATAATTTTTAGATAACGAAATTAAAGCCATCTATAGTCATATGAAAAAAGTGCTCTAAATCACTATTGATCAGAGAAATACAAATTAAGACAACTCTGAGATACCACTTCACATCTTTCAGATTGGCTAAGATGACAGGAAAAGATAATGATGGATGTTGGAGGGGATGTAGGAAAACAGGGACACTGATACATTGTTGATGGAGTTGTAAAATGGAACTGGAAAACAATTTGGAACTATGCCCAAAGGGCTATCAAAATATGTATATCCTTTGATCCCAACAGTGGCACTACTGAGTCTGTATCCCAAGGAAATCATAAAGAAAGGAAAAGGAGTCATATGTGCAAAAATGTGGTAGTAGCTTTTTTTTGTGGGGACAAAGAAGTGGAAAGAGCAGATGCCCATCAATGGGGGAATGGATGAATAAGTTGTGGTATATGAAGATAATGGAATATTGTTTTTTCTCAATGGTTCAGTGATCCAAAGCAATTCCAGTAAACTTTGGACAAAAAATGCCATCTGCATCCAGAAAAAGAACTATGGAGAATGAATGTAAAACATGCTATGTTCACTTTTTTTTTTTCCTTGTTTTTTTTCCTCTCCCATAGTTTTTCCATTTTGCTCTGATTTTTCTCTTCCAACATGATTCATAAAGCAATGTGTATTAAAAATAAATTTAAATTCTTTTTAAAATTTTTAATTTTTTTTTTTAAACTCTGAACTCTGAATTTCTTATATTTCCTACTTGGGAAATATCAAATGCGTTAACTTTAATGACATTTTATTTTCTTATTAAACAAAGTTGTAAATAGCCAACAAACTACATTCACATCAAAACATGAATATATTTTTGAGATATTTTATGTAAAATTATGTTTTCTAGCCAATAAGTCTGATAACTAATGGATTTCAATACCTACATTTGATAAAGCTTGGTCTCCAATCAAGTGCCAGGCATGGACTGAAGCAACGGTAAGTAGCAGAATATAAGTGAAAAGGCCCATATATTTTACCCTGAAAACATACCACAAAGAAATAAAACTGGGATAAAAAAAAGTAAAGTAGGGGAAGCAAATCCCATCTAAAGAAAAAAAAAGTACACTTACCCAACTGCACAAGAACAAGAAACTCCAGTGAGAATTAGCCAAACCCACCAGCTCACAGAGAATGAGCTAGGATAAAAGAACAAAAACATAAAAAGTTTGCATATTGGATTACTGTAAAAGTTACATAAAAATCAAATACAACACAAAGGGTAATCTTTCAGGATTTGGCTACAAATTTACACCAGGTATAACAGTTCATAAATCTATCGACTAAACTATATAAACTTAAAACTATCTTGGAAAGATTTTTCCCAGTTCAGAATTCCTAAGTACATATAGAGTCCATATTTATAAAGTCAGATGAGCTTAATTTAAAAAACAACAACAAAAACAACAAGAGTAAAAAAGTCTTTGTTAAGAATTCAGCTGTATCTAATTTTTTGTAACCCTGTGTGGGGTTTTCTTGACAAAAATACCAGAGGGGTTTTGTCACTTTTCTTCTGTAGTGGATAATGATAAACAGAGGTTAAATGACTTGTGCAGGGGTTAAACAGCTAGTGAAGGTCTGAGATCAAATCTGAACTTAGGTCTTTATGACTCTAGACCCAATATTCTTTTCACCTCGCTGTCTCTCCAAAAAATCTTAAAGCTTTAATTCTAAAGCTTTAATAAGTATTTTAAATTTAAAGTATTCTAAAGCTTTAATAACTTCAGAACATAAACAGTTCAAGCTCACAAAATTTCCACAACATTTGAAAGGTTAATTATTTAAATTTTATAATAGTGATGTGTCTAATTAAAATTCAATGTAACTACCATTTTCTGATATACATTATACTAGTTTTAGACTTTGTAAAAACTTTAAACTACTGTTCAGTGAATAAATCTAATTTTAAGATCACCAAAGAACAAGGTTCTGATAAATATATGACAGTTTTGATATTATTTCACAAAAAAACTTGAGGTAAAGCAAGAGAACCTCCTCTTCTGATACACTTTCTGAGAAAATATCCCCAGAAATGTCAGATATGCAATGTAAAATGATTTGAAATGCATAAAACTAAATAAGTATAAAATAAATTTAAATAATAAAATTTTCAAATTATGTTTTTTGTAAGTTTGTAATATTAATGCTTAAAACTGCAGGAAGATTTTAGGGTTAGGGACTGTATGTGTATATATTATATAGAAATATATATGCATATACATACATATAAACAAGCAGGGTACAACATATAGTATAAGGGCCAAGTTTTGAAGGTATAATAATGTAAGTATTATAAAAGAAAGATAAAATATAACTATAAATATTACATTTTGAAAATTAACATTAATTTAGCAAGCATACTCTCAAAATACAAGATACAAAAGTCCAAATGGGAAAAGCAACATATGGATCATTTCTATTAAAGGATTCAGGAAAGTAATCTTACCTGTATTTTTGGAAATTGGAGAACTTTAGGTAGGACAATACCGCCAAGAGATTAAAAAAAATTAATAATGACTCCAATAGCATCAGCCTAGACTGAGTAATTAAGGAATTCTCTAAGGAAAAAAAAAAAAATAAACCATGACCAAATCTGTGAAAACGAGCCCAAAACATTTGGGATTCTTTTATACTGTCATAAGTGTCTCATTATCCCACTCACCAAAGTAATTTTTCTAAAACTTTTTATTCCTTTTCTAACTTTCGATGATTCTTCCTCTCCCATCCTCTCAGCTAATGCCTTCTATTTCACTGATACAATTAAGGCAATTAGCCAACAGCTCCTTTTCTCCCTTCTTTCTCATCCCATATCACTCAGATGCCTTCTACCACAATCTTTGCCTTGATCCATCTCACATAAAGAGACAGTCCTTCTTCACAAGGCAAATCCCCATGCCTACACAAGTGGTCCCATTCCATTTTGTCTCCTCCAGCAGAATCCCCCCTACAATCCTCTCACTTCAATCATTCCTTGTCTACTGGCTGCTACCCAACTGCCTGCAAACTTGTCTATATCTTGCCTATACTCAAATAACTCTCAATTTATCTATCCCTGCTTTCTATCTCCTTTCCCCCTCCATCTTATGTACCAAGGATGATTCTACTTCCTTTCACTCTTTTCTTAATAATCTATGAGATGACGTCTAACCTCATCATTCAATTGAAGTTGCTCCGTCCTAAGTTATCATGCCTCTTAATTACCAAGTCTAATGACCTGAAGCCAAGATGACGAAGTAAGCAAAATGAAAAGCAAAATGAATTCCCCACCATTCTATGTCCCACAACTCTTCCAAAACTCTAGCACACACACTAGGTTGAATCCCGATTGGGAAATTCAAGAAAAAAAGTTATAGTGAATGAATCATTACTCCAACCCAGAGAGGTCTTCAGACACAGGGAACAGGGTCTGGCCAGACCACAAGCACTCCAGTGTAGGGCAAGGACACATCCAAGATAAAGGGGCCTACAGTTATACATAGTACAAGAAGTCAGTCACTCTTCAGCTCCAGGCACAGATCCATTGTGAACCAAGGAAGGAGATGCACCTAGGGGTTACACTGTAGGATGAAGAGCAGGCCCTGGCCCCAGGCTGGGAACTGGGCAAGAAGCAAGCTCAGGAGCAAGCAGCAGCTATGTGGCTTGGACCCCAGGAACGGAGCAGGGGTCTTGTTTCATCTTCTAGCTCAGCATGTAGAGGAATAACCAGACCAAAGTAAAGCTTGAAGTTCTGTCACTCTGAATCACAAGTTTCCCAGCATCTACCAGAATGCCACAGTAGATAAGTCCACAGGCCTACCACTTAAATCCAAATCCTGCATAGGAACTTATAGAGCTAAGATCAAAGGGACTGAAGGCAGATTCCCAGCCTGAACTATTCCAGTCATCCTAGAATAAAACAACACTCAAATCTACAAGAAGCAGCATCAGGACCAGTCATGTACAGAACATGGCTCTAATATAAAGTCTAAAGTCAGGAAATAGGCTAGAAGCATTCTTCTAGCAAACAGAACGACTACAAAATATCTACAAGTGAAGTTTCAAAGAAAAATACAACTTGAGCATAAAATCAACTAGAATTCCTAGAAGAGATGAATCAAGAGTTTAAAACTGTTTTTTACAACAGAATAGAGTGCTAGAAGGAAAAACTGGAAAAGAGAATGAGTTATTTCAGGATGAACTGGAATGAGAATGAACAGTTTGGCACCAAAAGTACAAAATCTTGTCCAAGCAACAAACTCCCTGAAATTAGAATGACCAAATGGAAACTACTGACTCCATGAGACAATAAGAAAAATCAAAGTTAAAAGACTGGGAAAAAAAAAAAAAAAAGAAAATATAATGTATCTGATATGGAATAACTATTGAGGAAATACAACTGAAGAATCACTAGACACTGAATGCTATGACAAAAAAATAAAAAAGTCTCTTCCCTCTCCCTCCCCCCCCTCTCTCCCTCTCCCTCTTCATTTTCTTCTCCCTCTCCCTTCTCTCCCTCTTCCTTCTCCTTCTCCCTCTCTGCTGAGGCATTGGGGTTAAATGACTTGCCCAGGCTCACACAACTAGGAAGTATTAAGTGTGAGGCCAATTTTGAACTCAGGTCCTCCTGACTTTAGAGCTGGTGCTTTATTCACTGCACCACCTAGCTGCCCCTGCCCATATTTCTTTAAATCCAGAGAGGAAAATGGAAATAGAATTTAGTGGCCATCTCTTGAAAGAAACTTCAAGTTTAGTAGCCCTGAGCTGAAAGGAACAAAGAACTTAGATACAGGGGTCCTCAAACTACGGCCGCGGGCCAGATGCGGCAGCTGAGGATGTTTATCCCCCTCACCCAGGGCTATGAGGTTTCTACATTTAAAGGCTCACAAAACAAGGTTTTTGTTTTTACTATAGTCTGGCCCCCTCCAACAGTCTGAGGGACAGTGAACTGGCCCCCTATTTAAAAAGTTTGAGGACCCCTGGCTTAGAGTATGGTATTGCAAAAAGTAAAAGATTAGACCAAGAACTTAACAAGAAAAACCGAGTATAATCTTTTTTTTTTTTTATAATAGCGCCTTATTTTTTGAATGCTAAGATAATTTTCAACATTTACCCTTACAAAACCTTGTGTTCCAAATTTTTCTCTCCTTCTCTCCCCACCTTCTCTTAGACAGCAAGTAATCCAATGCAGATTAAACATGTGAAATTCTTCTAAACATATTTTCACATTTATCATTCTGCACAAGAAAAACTAGATCAAGAAAAAGAGGAAAAAAAAACAAACGAGCAAACAACAACAATAAAGGTGAAAATGTTATGTTATGAGCCACATTTAGTCCTCATAGTCCTCCCTCTGTATAGAGAGAGCTCTCTCCATCTCAAATCCATTGGAATTGGGCCTGAATCACCACATTATTGGAAAAAGCCATGTCTATCACAGTTTATCATCACATAATCTTTTTGGTGCTGTGTACAATGCTCTCTTGGTTCTACCCACTTCACTTAGCACCAGTTCATGTAAGTCTCTCCAGGTCTCTCTGAAATCATCCTGTTGGTCATTTCTTATATAACTATAATATTACATAACATTCATATGCCATAACTTGTTCAGTCATTCCCCAACTGATGGGCATCCACTCAGTTTCCAATTCCTTGCCACTATAAAAAAGGCTGCCACAAACATTTTTGCATATGTGGGTCCCTTTTCTTTTGTTATGATCTCTTTGGGATATAGATCCAAGAGACCCTGCTGGATCAAAGGGTATCATAAAAACTGATCTACAGGGGAAAAATGGATCTTTAATGAAAGAGAAGATTTCCAAGCATTTCTGGTGGTTGGATTTCACAGAAGCTCTGAAATACAAAAACAGAAATCAAATTATAAAAGACTAAGCAAAGACAAAAGGATCTTAGAAGAAAGGAAAGGAAAATACACTAATGGAGAAAAGGAAAAAAAGGTTAAGGGAAATTATTACCTTATCTTATTATATCATTAATATTAATAGAGTCTATACAAACATCAAAAAAGGGATGAGGGAGAACAACACTTGAACCCATTATCTGAATTGGTCAAGGAAGGGATTACACACAGAGAGTTGGATACAGAAATACATTTTCCCAACAGAAAAACAGGAGGGTAAGGGGAAAAAAAAGGCTGAGAATAAGAGAGAGAGAATATATTAAAAGAGAGGTTAGTCCTAAGCAAAACAAACCCTTACCAAGAATAGACAAAAATATTTATAGCAATTATTTGTGGGATAACAAAAAAATGGAAACTGAGGAGGTAGATGCCATCAAAGGGGGAAAAGCTGAACAAGTTCTGCTGTATACTTGTCATAGAAATGACCATGGAGATGGTTTTAAAGAAACATGAGAAAATTTGAATGAATTGATGCAAAATGAAAACTGAGAAGCAGAATCAGAGAACAATTTCTATGATAACAATATAGTAATGACAAACAAGTTTGAAAGATTAAGGGACTTTGATCAGTGAAATGACTAACTACAATTCTAGAAGAGCTATGATGCTAATAGAGAAGTAAAAGATTCAGAATGTATACAGAATTTTTTGGACACGGTCAATGCATGTATTTGTTTTGCTCGACTACATGTTTTTAACTGTGTCTCTTTAGGACTGTCTGGGCCCACTTCTCCTCTCCCTCTATCCCATACTTAGTGATCTCATCATCTTTCATGGATAAAATTATCACCTCTACACTGAGGATTCCCCAAACTACTTCTCTAGCCCTAGCTCTCTCCAATACTGTTTACTGAACATCCTGAATTATTAAGTCCTATAGGAGAAATCAAACTCAACATGTCTAAAACTGAACTCATCACAAACTTCCTTATTATTTATTGTCAAATGCATCCTCCTCCTCACAGTTACCCAGTCTTGAAACCTGGGTCTCATTGTCAACTTCTTACTCTTTTCCTCCTCAGCTCCACATCCAATCTACCACCAAGTCCTGTCAGTTCTACCTTGTAATACTCCTTCTCTCTGCTGACACTGCAACCCCAGGGTCCAAGCCAACATCACATCATGCTTGGACCACTCAGTAGTCTGCAACTTGGACTCCCTCCCTTACCTTTCTTTCCCATTCCCATCCACACTCTCAATCAACAGTCAAAGTGATCTTCCTAAAGGACAGGTGTGACCACATCCCTCTCTTCCCACCCCTCATCCTATAAACCCAATACAAAATCTTTTGGCATGCTAAATCTTCCGTAACCTGGACTCTTCCTACTTTTCCAACCTTCTTATACCTCACAGATGTTCTGTGATCCAATGACAGCAATCACTTTGCTGTTCCTTATAAAAGACACTCCATCCCTTTACTTGGGGCATTTCCACTGGCTGCCCCCAAGGCCTGGTTACCCCAATCTTCAAATCCTATCTTCTATAAGAAGCTTTTCCTGATACCAATGAATTCTATCTCTCTTGACTATATCTTATTTGAAAATCATTGTTTCCATGTTGTCTCCTCCATTAGACTGTAGGGCAGGGACTGTCTTTTGCCCTTCTTTGTATCCCCAGTACTTACCCCAGTGGCACAAACATTGAGGTGCTTAATAAGACTGACTTTAACAAGACAACAGAACTTCATATTTTATTTGTGAATAGATTTGAGATCATTTAAAAAATAAAAAAGGAAGAAAGGCTTTATGAAAAGTATCTGGTTCATTATTACTCTGTTTAAGGAAATTTTGAGGAACACAGACCTCATTCTGGATGTAAAAAATATTGTGGAAAACTGATATAACATTCAGGCACCCAACTTATGTATTTGGCCTCCTATAATTCCTCTGACTGTTGACTGTAAAGTACAGCAATCCCCAATTCTCACTTCCAAAAGCTGAAAAATGAAACCACTAGGTCTTTGTGAAGCTTTTGGAGTTAAATCATCCTTTGGACTTTTGGAAACAAATAGATAGTGTTACAAGACAAACACGAATGAAAACCTGCCCCAGTATGTCTAGTTTAAGCTGCTCAACTCCCTTTGGAAATGTGATGATATTCTATCAAGAATGACTCAATATACCATTCTTACCTATCAGAATCAGAAGTGCAGCTCCGAGAGCGGAGTAGTGGGAATAGTGGAGTTCTAATACAATCTGATAAGCTAACGGGACACAAAGGGCCCCTGCTAGCGCTGGCAACAGGCGCAAAGACCACACTGGCACATTATTAGTATACTCTAGAAAAGATAAGCAAACATCAGCATGTAGATTGTAGCACAAATGACCTTAGCATATAGCAGGCATATTTTTAAATGGAACAATGGCTAAGCTTATACGATAGCCAAAAAACAGTTTATATGATTTTAGATTAAAGTAGCAAATCAGTGTCATCTCCTTTGCAAATCAGAGTGATCATACATGAGAAAAGGGAAGATGCCTGGAGAGCCAAATATCATTTTTTAAGCTTTTTCAAGAAGTTGTATGGACTCTTAACACTTCAGACTAAACATTTCACCAAGCAAAAAATCCACATGCCAGTTTTTAAAGTTATTACAACTTACTTCCAGTTTGTAGAATAAATTGAAAATGAAAAATAATCTTTACCTGCTCCAATTCTGTTCCACAAAAAGTTGCCATCAAATCCTCCCAAATAACCTAAAATATAAAGCCAATTAATCAATAAATATTTGTTATTATTTAAAATAGTGACTAAAATTTATAGAATACTTTTAAAGTTTGTAAAGGATTTTATATGCATTATTTTATTTGAAACTCATGACAACTTTCTCAAGTATTACTCCCATTTTACAGATAACAAAGCTACTTTACCTGAATTGTCTATTATCCAAGGTCTTACCAACTTTGTGCTATCAGCAATTTTTTCCCCCCCAAGACAAATTTTTTTTTGGGTTAAGTGATTTGCCCAGGGTAACACAGCTAGTATTAAGTGTCTGAAGCCAGATTTGAACTAGGTCCTCCTGACTCTAGGGTTGGTGCTCTATGCACTCTGCCATCTGGCTGCCCCACAAATTTTAAGAATGTATGATCTCATGTATCCTATCATATATGCTGATCATCCAAATCCAAGAATAAATTATGCTTTTGTGGATTTTTTTTTCCTAGAACATTCTAAATTACAAGGAAAACTAAACTCAATCTTATCTTTTCCTATATATTTTCTAACAGAGCATTTAGATGTTCAAACCTTTAAAACTACTAAGAATCTTTTATTGGCTTTTGTTTTTAACATTTGTACTTTGTGGACTAGGCTAGAGATAAATTTTAGATCATAACTTACCTTATAAATCTAGGCTCATATTAAACCTCATAAATCTATAAGATTCCACTGATTCCAAGAAGTTCCTTGAAATATTTTTTTAGAATATAAACCTTATCTCTCAGCTGTAACTCTGCCTTGACCCTTAAACCTTAAGTCCACAGGCTCTCAGTTTCTAACTAAGCTTAAATCATTCAAATTAAAGATTCTCATTTTATTTTACCGAAAGTAAAATGTTTCCTACTAAGAAAAATTCTGAGAAAGAAAATTTAACTTTTTCTTAGGTTTCAATGTCAACAGCTATTTTAAAACTACCTCCCCAGAAAGTCTTACCTCCAAAAGCAAGCAACATGTGGCCAAGTGGTGGTCCACTACCATCCACAAAGAAGATATGCTTCATGTAAAGTGACACAAATTGCCCATAGTAGACTTCATCAAAGCTGGGGAAAAAAATAAGAATAATACTACATCTAACTAGACTCCTGAAATGTGAACTTAATAATGCTATAATGTATTTGCACAATGCAAAAGATTTGCTAATTCTATCTCCTCAACATTTCTTACATCCATTCCATTTTATTTATATCATAACTAATCTAGTTAAGGCCCCTGTCATCTTCTGACTAGATTACTGCAATAGCCTCCTAACTTATTTCCTTGCATCCAGTCTTTATTCTCTATAACACCATCAAAATGATATTTCTACAATATAGTCTGACCATACATTCTCTTGCTTAAAAAGCTTCCATGACTCCCAGTTGTATTTAGGATAGTCTATGAGCTTCTATTTGGCATTTCAAGCCCTTTACATTCTGGGTCTGGTGCAAGAATGGAATATCCCTTGTTCCCCATGGCCTTCCCAGGTAGCCCTTTACTGCAATTCATTGAAGACTAAGGTCTATACAACCCAATCTTCCACCCAATCAAAATCCTGGTAGCTGTTGTCTAAGGACTTCCAGGATATTCCTCTTCCTTTCTCTTTGAGCTCAGTACCTGACTCCAAGTTTTTCTCTCCTCCTTCCTTGGATTCACTACTATGTTACCTTCACTCCTACACAT
Organism: Sarcophilus harrisii; assembly: GCF_902635505.1. Lineage (NCBI taxonomy): Eukaryota > Metazoa > Chordata > Mammalia > Dasyuromorphia > Dasyuridae > Sarcophilus > Sarcophilus harrisii. The sequence goes on along the minus strand of NC_045427.1, from coordinate 483,207,425 downwards.
GTGCGACTGAAGAAAAGTGGAGAAAGTCACCCAGCTGGTTTTGATTGGGCCTACAAATTTACGTTTCATAATTTCAGCTGGGCCCTCATTGATAAAGGCAATTTGTCTACACTATAATCAACTCACCCACTCTCCACAGGGGCTTCTTCACTTTTTCCCCCTCTTCAACTTCCCATGGCTTCTGCCATTTTACTGGAAAAAGCTGAGACCATTTCTGATAATTTCCTTCTTTCCTCCTCACATTACCTTCTGCCACCACTTTCACCTTGTCTCTCACTCCCATGAAGAAGGAGCCCTTCTTGCCCTGGCTGGTTCCTCCCCCTTCACCAGGGTCCTGCTCCGTTCCATCCCATCTCCTCCAAATCTCACCTTCCCTTCCTCCCTAACTGCTTCGCTGCTTCTCTGTTACCTACAGATATTCCCAGATCTCTTAGGTGCACCATCCTCAACAACTAGAGTCCTACCGTCAGCTGCCTTTTGGGGCTAAATTTCTTAAGAAGGACTTTTTATAATATGTGCTGCCACTTCCTCTTCTCACTCTTAACTCTCTTCGTTCTTGACTTCCAAGCTCATTGTTCCACTGAAACTACTCTCCCCAAAGTTATCAATCATCTCTTAATTGCCAAAACTAATGGCCTTTTTTAAATCCTCATCCTTCTTGAACTGATGCCTTCAATCCTGTGGATGATTATCTTCTCCTTGATATTCTGATTTTTCTAGATATTTAAGACTTCTTTCTTCTACCTACCTGACTGCTCTTTCTCTCTGGATATTTTGGTTCCCAGCTCATAAGTGAGAATATTAAATTCTGAAGGATATCCACCACCTGCTGTTATCTAACAGGACTTACAAATTGCTGTCTTATTGCAAGCAATTAAAAAAAAAAAATCAAGTTATTCATAGGGTATGTTTCTCATAATGAAGAATTATTCTACTTGTGATTGTATCACTATGCAAAATAATTTTAAAACAGAGATCCTAGGCCAATTTTGGTCAATAAACCAACAGGTTTATTCCTGAGACAACAACTGTGTCATTCTACAAGCTAAATCTTGTAAACATAGGACAAAAATATGAGAAATTCAGGACAGTTTTAAGTATAAAAGGGAAAATGGCCTTACCCAGGAAAATATTTCTTTCATTGATTCAAAAAGCATTTATTGAGCATCTATGTACAACTCTTTGTTCCTTTTTTTCTAGTTATTAGGTGACCCTTCTCCCCAAGCACCTTTTGTATGTTCTATTAATCCCATTCTCCACTATTTTCTGATAGTTCTGTCAAACATATGCTCAATCTCTCTACCTTCTCCTTTCTCTGTGCCCCTCCTTCCCTTCCTCTCTTCTTCTCCTTCCTCTCCTCTTAGGATCAATTGCTACCTCGACTTAAATCCCTGAACAGGTTGTGGCCTCAGACAAACTGGAACCTTAGCTTAAAAAGTCCAAGGTCTCCCCCTGCATCCATGGCTAGCTCCAGCCATCTTGATCTATATCTGGCTACTGGACCCAGATGGCTCTGGAGGGGAAAGTGAGGCAGGTGACCTTGCCCAGCCCTCCCTACTAAAATCCAATTTACTTGTGTGTCATGGTATTCCCTCCCTAATGCCACGGTCCTCTATGAGAAACAACAATCTTCCCACTTCTACCTATTGGATAGCAGCAGGTAAAATATATCCTTCAGAGTTTCACAAATTCAGTTATGGGCTAGAAACCAGAATGCTCAGAAATTTAAAAAATGTTTTTTCAATATATCAAGTTCCGAATATCCTTGTTCTACGCCTGAAATCTAATTAGAGTTTACACTCACTTATAAACAAATTAGTCCTGATTCTCATTCTCAAAGATATAAACTAGCTGAGAATCATTTCTTCTCTTCAATATTTTTAAAAAGCTCTCCTCCCTTCCCCCCACAATGAAGTCCTGAAACAAATGCGATTCATTTTGGCAGTATTCTGGAATTTGAGAGATGCAGAAGTTGGCTTACACTACTGCCCGTGGATAGGAGAGTCTCCATAAGCGACTCCATAAAGCCACCACCGTCAAAGCCACTAAGTTCAAGTTGATCTCTGCAGTTACAAGAACAGGACGTTTCAAAAATACTAACATCTTGTTGGAAAGTAGATCGAATCACCCTGTAAAGTGGAAAGAAACAAACCAGTCATCAAACAGGAACCGATCACCAAAGCCTGGGGGAAATATTTTTTAACCGTATCCCATCTGATTAGAACTGCTGCTGCACTAATGATGATGCAATGAATAAGCTTTTTAGAGGCATGTAACTGGGCAAGTTCCTCTCTCTAGCGCATTCCTCATCTATAAAATAAGGAGGCTTTCCTCCCTTTCTCTACCAAGGTTTCCCATCTATAAAATAAAAGGAGGTTCAACTAGATGGTCTCTAAGTTTCTTTCTAGTTCTAAAATTCTATACGCTTCAATGGTAGGATCACAGGAGTTGCGATGGATAAAGATGTTCTGGATCTCTCTCAGCGGATTCAGGATTTGAATTCAAATTCTGCCATTCTAGCAACCTGGGTCCCTTTACCTCTCAAGGGCCAAGGATGAATGAGAATCATCTGAGCTAATGAGGGGCACGTGCTGAGAATGTAAGTTCCTTTAAGACAGAGCTGCTCTGCCATCCATCTAACGGGACTTGGCACAATGGCTGATCCAGAGGAGGCATCACATTAAAGTTATTGGAGGGAGTGTGCATAGTAGGGACTTCTCTCACACATGAAGTCAGGAGGTAGGGGAAGGCCAGTCAGATGAGAAGAAAGACCGTCACAGAAGGGCATTGCAAAGTCTGGGCTTCTCATTCTGACTGCCCCCAATAATGCTGTTTATGCTTCACTTTTACAAGGACGCATGACCGCCTTAGGACAGGCTGCAGATCACCGTTCTTATTTTGGGAGATGAGAGTGTCAGTTCCCATAGCCAGCCTTCTCCTGGGATGACGTCTGCTGGCAAAAGCGCTCCTCCGCCGGTGCCTCAGGAACGGAGGTTTCCCGGTTCGGAATCATTGGGGCTTGTGCTTTGTCAGCCTGGCCAGGGTGACCAGTGAGAGGGATGTGGAGGAACGAGACTTTAGGCTGAATCACGACAGCTGATCCTCAACAGCAGCAGCTGAGGAAGGTGTGGGGCAGTTACGCCCGTTTTACGGGCGATGGCCAGACGAGGGATATCGGAGAGGGCTGGCCTCTAAAAGCCGAGCGCTCTCGGGCAGGCCACTCAATCTCTCAGGGCTTCGAAATGCTCTAAAGCGGGGGCTGCTAAGCGATAGTGAAAGGCCGTTTCCAGCGCTCTGCCACAAGCCCTACTAATGCTTTAGGGCGTGTTGTTCCTTAGGGAGACCTGGATAAGCGGAAAGAAACGCCAGGTTCCAGCTAAAGCCCGCGAAAATAAGGAATCGGGGTTTCCCCCGACCCACGGTCACCAACCCCCTGAAATCCGTGCGGAGGGAGACCGTGCGGAGGGAGACCGTGCGGAGGGAGACCGTGCGGAGGGAGACCGTGCGGAGGGAGACCGTGCGGAGGGAGACCGTGCGGAGGGAGACCGTGCGGAGGGAGACCCCGCAGCTCCCGGCCGCGGAGCCCCTCCCCGCTCCAACGCCGCCAGCTGCAGAGAAGGGCCCAACCTGCGCGGGTGCAACGGGCGTCCTCCCCGGGAATTCCCTGCAACAAAAAAGCCGCAGGCCCGGCGCCGACGGATGCGGAAGCTGGGGCTCGGGCGAGGCAGGGGGCCGGCCCGGAGGGGCCACCAGCCGCTGAACGGCGGAGCCCGATTCGCCACAGAGGAGCTCCCGCCGCCGCCGCCGCTCCCATCTGCTCTGCTCGCTTTCCCCCGGGCCTCAGTTTCCCTTCCTGGTCAGCAAGGGAGTCCGGGCGCGGCGGTCTCTGCCGCCCGAGATTCTGCGGCCCTCGCCCGAGGCGGCCAGGAACGCCGAGAGCCGGGCCAGCTTTAAATCCTTCCGGGAGGACATTTAAAATGCCGCCTCCCGCGGCTGCACGCTCGCTCGCTCGCTCCCCTGCCGAAGCTCAGCGATCGATCCGACAGACCCCGGCACCAGGCTCGATTAGCCGCGCCTGCGATGCGGCCCAACGGCAGCGACGCGACAGATCATCACATGTGCGCGGCGCTCCGCGCCTATTCGGCCAGAGAGCACGCTTGCAAGGAGGGGATGGCGTCCGTCGCGCATGCGCACAAGAGATAAATGCACCTCCTCCTAATCAGGAAGACTATTTATTCACGAGCACCGCCCCCTCCACCCCATCCCCGGACGGAAAGTAAACTGCCCACGCCCACGGAGAAAGCAACAGTTTGGACCAGCTTGGCTCGGGCCTGCCCTTCCTGGGCCTGTATTCCATCCGTCCATCATTTCTTAAGGCAGCTGTACAGGACGGGCCCGGGACACCCGCCCGTTTTTGCCCCCCTCCTTGTAAGCCGAGCTTCGGGCCCACTAACGATCTACGGCAGCGTGCACTCAGTGAGCAGCGCCGCCGTGGTCCTCGGCCGAGGTCTTATTCTCACCCCCCTCCTTACTGTCCGGGGATCTTTGACCTACAGTTTGGCCAGGTACGGTAGGTGGTCAGGGAAGAAGACCAAGGGACAACTGCAGTTCTTAACGGAATGGGGAGAGATTATGTGTTGCCTTCTTATCTGCTCTAGCGTCAGGTTCAGGGACCATGTAAGACAAACCTAAATGAGAAACTTTATCAAAAACCCTGGTGTTTTTACATCGCCACCAACGCAGAGTGAATTCAGAAGGCTGTGTGAAACTTAGGGATACTTATGACATAAGGAATTTGTTGTCTGCGATGGTGCTTTTTTCCAAATGGGGAGAATTTCATGGTCTGTCACTCCCCCGATGTGCGCTATGAATCCTTCCTTTTTATTGTACTTAAAAGTAAAAGCTGGCCAAAAAATTATGCATGATTTTCTTTTGGCATTTTAAGTAAATTTCTGAATCAGCTAACCAAGAGATACACAAGTCAATCTGTCTCACCAAGCAAAAGTACCAAAACAAATTACACAAAATTTGAGAAAGCACATATGCTTTATTTTTAATTTTTTTTTATTTAAATAAGGAGAATTCTTTCATATGGAAAGAGCTAATACAATCACATATTTGAAAGGAGAAACAATAGGTACTGAAACGGAGGGAAAGGGCAAGAGTGTGCCACCAACTGGCCTGGTGATTTCGTGATTCTAGTTTCCCATCCAAGTTAAAATAGTTTCCAAAAAATAATATATAAACAGGTTGCACATTACACTTTTATCCATCGTCTGCCCTTTCAAATATCTGGTCTACATGAAAAGACAAAAAGAGGAAAGGCCAAAAAAACAAAAACAAAAACAAAAAGAAAAATCCAAACAAAATCTTTTACTATACAGGGCATGTTTAAAAGCTTTAAGGAGTACAATATCCCCAATTAAAAACAATGTCATCCACAGAGCCTAAACGCATTTACACTAAGAGGTGCCTCCACATGCTAATGTGGCTGTAAGCCACTACTACCATTTCCAGGACCACCATAATAGAGTGGGTAAGAGAATTAGGGGAAATGAGGCAACCATTAGATGTTGATAAGTCAGAGAAATCGCTGCAGCAGTATTTGCTGGCAGTAAGAGGAGGAACAGCTGGCTGGGTGACCACCAGATAGGAGTTATTACAATCCTAAACTAATCCACTTGTGCTTGGGTCACACCAATGAGAGAAGGCTCATTTTCCTGACATTTGTGTTTCCCATTCCATCAGAAATGTAACAAAAGAAAATTTCAGTGCCACTGGCTTTCATATGTAAATTACAGAGCATTGTCTCTGAGCTTATCCTATGATAAGCAAAATAGGAGGGAAAAGAGGGAAGGGGGGGGGGGGGAGAGAGATGTATGGAATGGGAAGCAAACATGCCCCAGCTCCCCTGCTTACTGAGGAAAGAAGCTGCAAACAAAAGTAGCTGGGTCATGGGGACCTACTGTGTTGCCTGGGAAAATTTGCCACAAGATGACAGTGCATTCAGATGTAATTTACATGACAATCAAGTGTACAAACACACATAAAACACACTGCCTCATACAGTCCCACAGTAATAGCAAGAGTCTTTTAAGATTTGCAGTAAAGATCTAGAAGGCAGATCTAGGAGTGTAGAAAGGCCAACACATAACTGGGTATAATTGATATCCAGATTTTAAAATAATATCCTAATGTCCCCAAATGTAGTTCTGCAATAGTTGTGAGGAAAGACCTTTTAAGTTTCTGAAAATAGAAACTACACCTTCTGTCTGTATATCTGAGCATATACTAATTTTATCCTTTGTGTTTTTCCCCAAGATGAAATCTAAAGCCAGAGTTTAATGCCAAACTTTAAAAAAAAAAAAAGTTTTTTTTTTTAAAAGTCCCGACAAGAAATGAAACCAGATTTAATGTAGCTGATAAGACAACGAGTCACTGAATAGACAACATACTACAATTACACAGATATATACTCTGGACCTTTGCTTAATCAGGTAGATAATAGAATGGTAAAATACCACTTTCTATGACCATTTGTGGAGGAACCCAGTTTCCCTTCTTCCCCATGCAAATTGCACTTAATCAACATCTGAGGGCAAAGTCAACTAGCATCCAAGACCAAAGAAAATCCTTAAGCAAAGATTCAATGAGTTAATTGTGAACCCTCACTTCAGTAGCAGAAAAGTTAAAATCCATTATTACCTAAAAGGAACTGTAAGCTTATTTTTTGTTGCTGCTGTTGTTTTTAATGTGTAATTTGCTCTGTTCCCTCCAGGGAACTAATAAAACCCTGACAGAACCCCTTGAATGCATCTACACTGAGAGAACAGGAGTTTAAACTGCAAGGGCTGAAAGTCACGCTACCTGGAGCTTTAGCTCTAAAACCACAACAGGGATATTGCACCTTAAAATATTTCTGCACTAAAAATTGCTTTCCTTCAGACAAAGGGACAAAGGAGCAGCAAGACCTCTTACTGTCCCTTAAAAAGTCTGATTTTAAATCTGTATCTCAAAGGAGAAAAGAAACCGCAGTTCAACAGTTACACAGTGGTGGTGAACGCAATGAAATTCACATGCAATTTCTTGGCCTTTCCTGCACAGAAGAATTCAGACATTATATATAAATAGAGCAGTGAAACATTTACTTTTTTTTTTCACCTAGACCTACAACATCAAATACATATAAATAAATTCTAGTGTTTTGGGGGAGTAAAAGAGAAAAGGGTAGGGGAAATGGTGACCTTGTTGTCTTGTTTTTTTTCCTCTTCTCAAACAGGAAGTACGCCATTTTGATGGCATTGTATGCCCGGGGGATGTACTGTTTTCAGAGTCAACTCTGTAACAGCATTTACAACTGTCATGTGTAATAGGATAATGAGAGGAACAGTAAATGTTTTTCCCTTTTTTAAGTAAAAGTAGTAGTGTGCACCTAAATCTGGTGTGAATAGATTTAAATGAGTCTAAACTACACAAGTAGACTTGAATTTGTGTGGTCTGAGCTGAGACTCAGCATAAGGACAGCTCAGCAATGATCATGGTGTGGAGGAGCAGAGGGAGAAGTAATAAAGGTAGAAGACTATTCATATGCTCACACAAGCTCCAAGGCATGGGGGAAGAGAAGGAAAAGTAGATGATATATGCATGGGGCAGGCCAATGCTGAGTCGGTCCAACAAAAGAGCATTCCTTGGAGAACAGGCTCCTGGGATAAGGCTGTTGGGAATGAGAGAGAAAAATAGTCAAGCTGGTGTAAGGTCTGAGAGAGGCAGGTTGGTGAAGGCTATGGAAAAAAAATGAAGGATTCTTAACCAAATTTCTCTATCCCAGATGTTACCGAGTATAAGACATACTGACACTCCACTCTAAAATTATAACCATCATCAAAATAACAAGGAACTGAGAAAATAATGTGGCAGAGTTCTGTAAGGACTTGTTTTCCCACATTCTGTAAGGGACAGAGGAGATGCCATTACTTATGTGAGGAAATAGCTTCAAGAATTGTGGCTACTGTAAAACATCCAAAATTATACATCTAGTTTATAAATTTAAATGCATCTCTATAAAACCTTGGAGGGTTAAGAGTTATAACACCACCTAATTGTCCCTTTTACAGTGCTCTCTTCATACAAAACTTTTCTTTGGAACCACCAGCAGATAGATAACCAGACCATAATCATTCCTATCAGCAGATAGCTGGATGATCATCAGAACAATATGGGAAAAATTTAAACTTCCTCCCCCAATCTGTGACAAAAATCACAATTTGTTTTGTTGTTGCCTTGAGAAAGAACATAGCTCAAGCTCACATAGACATTCGACTGGAGGCAGTTCAACTGACTTAAGACATGGTCCATTTTCCAGAGAAAATAGTGATGATCTTTAAGACACCTGCTGTAGAGTCTAGGTTCCATATGATTCAGGAGTAACCTAGGTCTGCTTTGCTGAGGGACGAAAAAGACTTAAAACTGCCCTGCAGACCATACATTTTGCTAAAAATGAAAAAAAATTGTGCACCATTACTGCTATGCAGATCAACAACTTCCATTGTTTTTTTGTTTTGTGTTTTTTTTAGTGATAAGCTCTGTACAGAAGACAGGAGAATACAGAAGGACCAGAGGCCTCTTAGGGAGTAGCAAAGCCCAGAAAGGAACTTCAGAAAATAAAGCAAGTGCACACATAAATTAGCCCAGAGGGGCAAGAATGAGGGAGAGAATTGGCCTACACAACACCAAGACTGATAACATCTATAAGGAGCTGCCGGAGGAACCTCAAGGGGCAGCTCTTCTCATTCATGCAAGAGGAGAAGTCTGGAACACACCAGTGAGTCAGCAAATAAATGATTTATCCCTGGCTGTTTTGGGAGGCAGTCTCTCAGATGGACTGAAAATGTCATCCTGTTTCTCTGAGCAACAAACTTCCTACAGTAACCAGAACAGGAGTCAGGATGCAGTCAATACACCAATCTGTCTTATGCCTTAGTTACAAATTCACTTTCAGTGAGAATCAAAAATGCCATATTACCAAAAGTTTAAGAGTTCTCCATTTCTTTTTTTGTTATTTGTTTTGCAAATAAACTCATGGAAAACAAGTGAGGAAAACAATGGTTTTAGAGTCAGTTCTTAAGGTAGCATTGCAACATATAAAATGAAAGAAAGAGGTCAAAGGAAACTATTTTGGTTAAAAGTGATGGATGGGAAGGAGCAGAAAGAACATATAAACGTTTTGCTATATATAGATATAGCTTGGGTGTTTTTTTTTTTGTTGTTTTTTTTTTTTGTTTGTTTGTTTGTTTTTTCCTTCGTTAAAAACCTCAGCTGCCTTTTAAAATGAATAGCCTCAAACTACAATGCCCCTGCTACTACCATACTCCTGTGCCTGGAGATCACTCTTCTGGGAGACAGATTGGTGAAGAGAAGGCTGCTGTTGCTTAATGAGCTGTATGACAGCAGGGGGCAGAGTGAAAGGGGGGACTGGGAGGTGAACCTGCACTGCACAAACCCTTTGAGCCACTCAACAGTCATGGTAGGGGATGAAGGGTGGAGGGCAGGGCTGAAGGGATCATTTGCCTGTTTTGTTATGAAAGCAGGCAGGTCAATGTCATATCCATAATTGAAAGGGGAAGGAAGGTGGAGAAGGGAGGGAAATCTGGAGATGTCACTTGAGTCAAGTCCAAGTCAACTTGTTGGATGATGGATCTGGCGAGATCTCCAAGCATCCAGCTGCGTAAGGACAGCGGCGGTGCTGCATGTGAGTGGGCCTGGCAGGCGTGAACAGCCCCCCTTAGGCCTTGCTCTCCTCAACTTTCACTGCCTGAGGTTTGATGGCTCCAGTTCGTTTCATCTGTGTGGCAGAGGCCGACTCCTGCAATTTCACAGCTCCCAGGCTGGATTTATTTTCATCCACTCGTTTTGCCTTTGGAAAAACAGAGGGGAAAATAAGCTTGATAAGCCAAACTCTTCACTGGATACAAAGCTCCCACCATCCCCCTTTCCTGATTGTAGGGCTGAAAAGAAACAACTGTGTGATCCACATTTTTAGCTGAAGTGCTGGACTCAAAGTACTTTTAAAAATTGTTGCAAAGCTGGCCCATTACTATCTAGTTCCCTGGAGGAGGGAGTGTGGTGATAATCTAAGTATGTTTGTGGGAGAAATACTGGCAAAGTGAGCCTTTGTGAATTGTTGATTTATCAATCTGATGGCTTCTTTTCAATTAATGACATGCATCTCATGGAGATGTATAAACACTTTTGAGGAGACCTCCTGGACCTCCACCAGACTATGAACACTTTCCCACTGGGATTAGGGTGAGAGAGGAAGAAAGGCAAGAGATAATCCAGTAACTGTCAGAAGCAGGCATTCTCATAGGATCACACATAAGAGTTGGAAGGGATCTTAGATTCTCTCTAGTTGAGTTCCCTCATTTTACAGATGAAGGAAATGAGGCCCAGAAATTTTAAGCTTGTCCAGCATTCCAAAGGGCAGAGCAAGGATCTGCACACACACCCTTAGATTCCAAATGGTGTTCTCTTTCACTCTCCCATGCTGCCTCTGACATTTACTCCTTTCAGATATTTTCAGTTAATACATCTATAAGTCATCAAAGCTCTAAACCTCAAGAAATGACAGTCCAATTTATAAAGTGTTTTTCCCCAGATCAACGGTCAGACAATGAATGTTGCAGAAGTCTAAAGATCTATACATAACCCTGTTACAAATTGTAGCTAATCTTAACCATGTCCTTTCCTTACTCCCAAAGAGCAGTTCTTATATGGGAAAAAAAAAGCTTTGAAAGTTAATTCCATTCAAATCAAGAGGTCACTTCAAAACATTTGATGAAGTACCAAGTTTTGTAACTTCTTTCAGTCATGTGTAACTCTCTGTGTCCCTAGTATGGGTTTTCTCAGCAAAAACCCTGCAGTGGTTTGCCATTTCCTTCTCCAGTTGATTTTACTGATAAGAAACTGAGGCAAACAGGATTAAATGCCTTCCCCAGGCTCACACAACTAGGAGATGTCTGAAGCAGATTTGAACTCAAGAAATTGAGTTTTCCTGATTCCAGGTCCAGTCCTCTATTCACTGACCCACCTAGCTGCCCCAAAGAAGTGTCAAATAGGGACCAATACAGCCCTCATGTGTTAAGTTTTCTGGGACTTTCTAAGGTCCTACATAATTTAAGAGTTAACAGTCAAATATGGTAGTGAAAATATTTTTTGTATTTTCAAAATAGGAAAATAACTCCACTTAGACTAGCACACCCATCAATGATTTCATTCACTCAAAGCACTACACTGAGGCTAAAATACACAACACTTATTTATTTAAGTCCCTTTCTTTGGCTGCTTCCATTTCCTTCTCTCTCTGCCCCTCTTCCCCCACCCCCACCCCCCCCATACATTATACTACACTAAAGGTAACACGAAAATCTAATAGTCTCCCAGAATGCCTCTCTTCATATCAAGATCTCTACATACTTATAAACATTGTACCTTGATAAGCATCTCTCTTGGAAGAGGGTTTAACATCATCCCTTATTCTGGGAAGAAAAGGAGAGCCTGAGGCCTAGAAAAAGAAGTACCTCAACCAAACTACCAGGAGAAGAGATGGGAAGAGAAGCCAGACAGCCTGACTACTAATCCCATACTCTAACCTCCTGCACATATCTCCTCCTTTTTAAAAAGAAATATTCTCAATAGAATGAAATGTTCCCCTCTCTTTGGGCACTTGGAAAAATGCCTAAGAGTACAGGACAAGATCTGGAAAGCCATCTTCTACCTGTTGAACGTAGTGTCCCTGCACAGAGCCCATGTTAACTGCTGGTCCAGATGGCTTCCCACTGGGGCTAGCAGAGCTAGGCCTGAAAAAACCAAAGGGAGTGGTTGAGAATACACAAAGTATCACCACAAAAATGGAACAAAAACCTAGTATATGGAGGAAGCATGAAGAAAGGTCCTCTTTGGCCAGGGGCATCTGGACCCATGTGGGCAGTCTGCAGAACACATTAGATGAAAAATTTAAGGCCTAAGGCAACAGAATGGATGGAGCTAAAAACCAGGAGAGGTGTTCTAAGGACAGAAAAGGCAGAAGTATATGGGCAATAATTCTCAACTAAGGAACTGCAACCTTAATATCTAAAACAAATTTCAAGAAACTATGAGATATACATACACACTTTATATAAAGCGATGCTCAGCAATAGGACTAATGAAATTGACATTCCTCTGACAAATTGTGTATTGGTTTGTGTAAACTGAAACACTTGAAAATACCCATTTTAAAATGAGGTTTTCTTGGTATTTTGGTTTAACCTGATTAGTAAATTAACAGCTCCTTTTGGCTAATGTCTGGCAGCTCAACAGTGAATTTAACCTGTGACATATTGATATATATAAGCTTTAACTGAAAAATAAAAGCAGGATACCCAATATTTAATTTTGAAAATGTTATGTTATAGAAATAATCACCAGAAATCTACCTAAAGCAACTAAAAGGAAGATGGATAATGAAATAAAATTTCCCAAATACTCCAAAGGAGGCATTAAAACATGGTATTTTTTAACAATGAATCAAAACAAATATATAGGTCCAGCTTCAGATACTCCTTTCCTTAACCCCAAAGACTTACAGAAAGCAACACCATATTTTGATTAACTCTAAATGTCTTACCACCCATTCAAGTTAGAGAGCTGCCACAGAAAGAGTAAAAAAAAAAGCCAGATTGCTAGCTTATTTAGTGATAATTGGAAAAAGTGCCCTCCCAGAGGCATAACTGGCCATTTATGGTGAGAAGATTCAATTAAGAGGCAATTCCTTCTCAATAAAATGAGGCTTCCATCTCTAGACTCTTTGCTGTATTATAAGACCCCTTGTTCCCTTTGGAGAAAGAGGGAAAAATATCTCACTGTCTACAAAACTTTTAAACATTTGCCACCCTGATTTTCCAGGTAATCCTTCAACTTGAAATAATATTTAGGATGATCAAAAACTTCTAAGGCTTTTCTTTGCTTAGGATTTTCTAATGCCATCTGAAACACAGGTTGTAAGGCACAGAAACTAATATAATCTTGTTTTAGGGAAAAAAAAAATCAACAAACAATATGTCATCATTAATGTTCTAACTTGACTTCTCCTGGGATCCCAAAAAACATTATTTAAGCCACCCAGTGTTTTTCACAAGCTAGTGTTAAATCACACAGAGTGTTTGGCTGTTCAGGATCTAACAACCATAGCTTCTTTACCTGTAGGTCTGTGGTGATGGAACAGACCCTCCAGAAGGGATGTTCTGTTTACCGTCAGCGAAGTGAAACCCCTTCATCTCCATCTGAGAGGACTAAAGGAGACCAAGAGGTAAGAATCCATCATATGGTGAAACCAGGAGACACCTCAGCCCTTGCTGTACTATGTCAACAGGGACAGACTGGGGCTTTTGTAAGCAATAGACACGAGACTTCCCAGGCCAACATCTTTGGAATTAAATTAACACTTTTAAACTCTAGGGAGATTAAAATAAAGGATTTCTTAGAAACAGGAACAATCAAGTAATGGACACTTGGGATAAGGTAATGGAAAGCTAGTTTCATAGCAACAAAGAAATGACCCAAAAGAGAAAATTTTAAGATACCTTCTACTCTAATGGACTTGACTGTTATTTAAAAAGATCAAAGTAATGAAATCCAAAACCAAGACTTTCTTTGGTACTACAATCTGATTAGGATCTATCTTTACCTCTCTGCTGGTAGCAAGGACAGAAGGCTGGGATCCAGGTGGAAGGATTCTTCGGGGAGCTCCTACAGAAAGATTCTGCCCCTGAGGCAACTGAATGGACTGTGGTAAAATCAATGGTTGCTGACCGGAACCATAACGAGGCAAAGGTAGTTGGGAACCAGGCAATGGCATCGTTAACTGCTGAAAAATATTAGGCATTCATTCAAAATGGACAGGTTGAAAATACTCCTGTCCCCTCTTATTCTCAAACTCAATGTTTGAAAATTTTTATATACATCTATACATAAAGACAGGTAGACAGAGAGCTAGCTATAGAAAATGTCTATGGGGCAGCTAGTTGGTGTAGTGGATAAGAGTAGCAGCTTTGAAGTCAGGAAGACCTGAGTTCAAATTTGACCCCAAACATTTAACACTTCCCTGGCTGTGTGACCCTGAGCAAGTCACTGAACTCCAATTGCCTCAGAAAAAAAAGAAAAAGAAAATGTTTACATACATGTGTTCCTTCTCCAGATTTCATTTCTGTTTTCTTTAGTGTAATTACTAAGCCTGGTACCACTAGCCAATTTCTACTGGGTAAACTGTTCTGACAGAGACATAAAAGCCTTCCCTACTGGGCCTTCTGCAGGGTTTTGCTTAGTGGCATAAAACCAAATTAAAACTGGAACTTGGGACTTCATGATAATAAGATATTGCAGAGACACAAGGCGACCTGAAACATCATGTAGCACTGGCTTAGGGGACTGCAGACACCGAGAGTAAGGGCTGATGCTTTCTGAAAGCTTTGATTTTTTTCTTTTACAAACCCAAAATATTATCTAACATTAAATCAATCATTTCATTAACGATAAACCTAATGGTTCTTCTTCCACCAAAAACTTCTTGAATCTTATATAGACATGAAGGATTTCACCCCTGATTTTTGATCTTCAGATATAGTGCTTGAGATCAAAATTGAAATTATGTTTGACAATCATTTAGTCATCATTAGGATGCCCTAGGGATGAAATGGACATAGACGTGAACTTGCACTAATTTTGATAAGAGGCGCGCTCTCTCTCTCTCTCTTAAATCATCCCTTGTCTTTAAATCTAGCATCTAACAAAACACCTTGCACAAAAACAGATGTTTAACATTTGTCATCAAATCCCACAATGTCAGGAAATGGCTGAGATGAATCTATAGCAGGAAGGAATTAGAGGAACTCAGTAGGATGAATAAGAAGTGTCTTTGCATATAAAGTACTATATAAAATCCTGTTCATTAATAAGCATCCTGCTGTTTATTATTATGCAAATATACAGATTAAATCATGACCCACCCTTTCACACAATGAAATTTAGCTCATATCTTTAATACTGAAAGTTTTAACCCAGGTATTATTATTATATTAAATTCTGGCATGCACATTATAATGTGAACATGATCCTAAGGAATGATATTTGTTTGCCCCATAATTTCAGTAATAAACTCTTGGTAAAGAAATTATCAATGCCTATCCACTCAGAAATGGTAACTGACTTTCCCCGGATCACACAATCAGTATTTGTCACAGACAGGACTTAAATTAAGATTCTTTCAATACTACGGGTATCTACCACACCATGCTCCCATTCTAGAGAATGATAATGCAGGAATTGATTCTTTCTTTTCTCTTTTCTATATCTGTTAAAGCTTAGTACTAAAGGGTCATGGTTTATGACAGACAAAAGGAAGAAATGCTTCTATACTCCTTAGCCTCTTTCAACTAAAAATAACATAGCTACTGAGATGTTACAAAAGCTTTAAAGATAAACAAACTAGAAAAACTTAAAAAAAAAAAAAAAGAAAAAAGAAAAAAGTATGTTCCCCTGATGCCAGCTTATTTCTAACCTGTGTTAGTTGGGAGTCCATCATCTGGGAGGCCCCCATTCCAGCTGCCTGATTGAGTTGACTCTCGTAAACCAAAGCCTGGCTTCCATTCATTGGTTGATAAGGAGATCCAGACTGAGTCTTGACCATCTCTAAGGGTTGCATGCCCGGAAAAGCAGAATAAGGAGGCTTCAAGGCAGTTCCTCCAGTTAGGACCATGGTGTTGGGCTGGGACAGGCTGGGGTGCATGTACACCTGAGATCTAAAGAAGGAATCTTTTTATCAGAATGAGTTCATTCCTAGAATTACCACTCCCATCCCCAAAATCAAGTTTTACTAAGTTGACCAAGCATTTGAAATTAAATTTATGAAATAATCTAGCAATATACAAGGCACTGAACTTTTAACAAAGCTATCAATCAGGCCCAAGATATCTCTAATCCAATAATTAACAATTAAGGTATATCAGAAAAAATATCAGGCAGAATAAGGAAATTTAAGTTTCATATTCAAGGCCCTATGCACAAACTGACTTCAGAAAGAAATACAGGGTGTATTATGTAGTATGCATGTACATATGTTACCTGAAGGGCTGTATGGAACTATAGATCTCCTGAGACTGGGAGACAGGAAGTCCACCTCTCAACCCAAGCTGAGCTTGCGCCTGTAGAGACGTATGGAGAGAAATTGGAATCTGTTGGGCAGCTGCAGCCTGGGAGAAGAGAAGAGGAAAAAAAAACCCAAAAAACCAGCATGATGATAAACAGGAACAAGTTTTTTTTGTACCCTAAATACATTCCCCAAGTATTCCACAGGAACTAAGCGGAAGGTGCACTAACTCAATGAGGCAAAACTCCAAAATTAATCCTTAAGACATCTGAGATAAAGACCTTCTTGCCAAAATTAATGTTAAGCTCACTTCTATGAGAATTTCATCCTAAGTCACCACCCTCATGATGGCTAATAGAACTTCTTTTCTGTCATCACACCAAGGAATAAGAGGGCCAGTTTCAAAAGGAGTTATAGGTTAGGAATCCCGACTGAAGAAAAATTTGATTAAAAAAATAAAAAAATTAATCCAGAAGTATTTAACGTGATATTGTCCTTTCATTCTCACATTGTGCTGATTTCTAGGCTGCTTTTTTACCTGTTGGTAACTCTGTTGCTGAGGTATTGTTTGGGGGACCAGACGGGGTTGACTTGCAAACACATGGCCATCCAGATACAAAGGTGGGATGTGGTTACCTAAAATTAGAAATCAAAAAGAAAATTCTGCAACCTTCCCATTTTAGTCAATCCTAATTAGACACACTTAAAAAAGGAGTAACAAAAAGAGGTGCCTAGGCACTAATAAAATTCATCAACTTTTTAAATCAATAAATTTGTTATATGTAAGATGTACCCTCTATAAATATTGTCTGTCTAGAAGTGTTCATGCTGGAAATGAGATGCCAGACCAGGCTGGTTGTCATAACCAGACAACTTGCTAAACTATAGCTATGTATTTGTATTTTAGATTCTAGTACCTGAAGAAGCAAGTTTAGCTAATATGTATAACAGGAAGACTTAAGACTTGAGGTGGAAGACCTAAATATTATAGAGGAGAGAAAATTAAATTTAACCTCAACATTCCTTTTTCATAGTCCTTGTTTTTAGCCAGACTTTAGGAACCTAGCAAAAACCAGATAAAGTATGGTAAAATGAAAATAAAAGCAGCCTTAAGTCTCTCAGTTATTGTCTCTTCATTTCCCTTTACTGAGTACACATTGAAGGGTCAGAAGGATCTATTGGAATACATCATAGAGACTCAATGCTGTTGAGGGGAGTGAGGAGGAGAGAGAAGCACAGTACCAGGCTCAAAATTCCCATGATCTACATTCATAGAAAGCTGCTCTTCTGGGACACCAACATGTAGAACTTTACCACAAATGCTCTAGGCCCCATATTTCTCAAAACTGCCTTTGAAAAGGGACCAGTAAGCAAGTGGTGGTCAAACTCATCACAAATAAAGATATTTATGACAATCTGGACTTAAGAAATTCATATTTATACAGACTCCAAAAACTCAAGGCAAGAAAGATCGTCGCTACAATGAAGTTCTCCCTTGGTAATCTGAAAGGAGCACTTGAAATCTGATTGGGATGGGAATAAGATACCTGGAATAGAAGAAGGTGCTACAGATGCCACAGGCATAGGTGGCATGGAAACTCCGCCAAAAGAGCTGTAGTTGACACCACTGGAAGCTCCAACACTGGAAGGAGGCTGGAGGCCTGAACCGGCTCCTCCTGGAGAATTCTGCTCAGGCAAACTGGGTGAGTTCTCCCAAGCCTTGCGTGCAGATTCCATCTTTGGAAGGAGGGAGGGGAAGATAAAAATTGCTAGTAGTGATAGCAGTAGATAATGAAAGCAGTTTTTTATTTTACTCAGGGAAATTTTGAGAGTTCAAATATAAGAGGAAAACCAGGATAAAGACCAGTTATCTGGGATAATTTGTTTTCCCTACTGCCTTAAATAAAGTTTCATTCAAAGAGTACCAGGGCCCTGATTACCTTGAGAGTAAGGTCAGCTGTAGGGAAAGACATTGGGTTCAGGCTGATACCCCGCTGGAGGTGATGGTCTCGTCGGAGAATGGGAATAGACTGTGTTAACCCTGCCTGGAAAGAGCAAAAATGGAAGGTCATGAGTACAGCATAGAAGAAAAAAGTGTAAACAAAAAAAGAACACAAAAGAGGAGGAAATTAGAAGAAAGCTTTAGTGAAACAATAGTCTTAATGTTTTAGTACACATATCTCAAAGCTGATCTGCTTGTGGCTAATGGAATGTAATAATAGTCAAAAGTTAGAATAAGTTTTCTTTTGCTACAGTGGACTTCCTGGGAAGGACCTTCCATACCTCACAGATTCATAGATTCATAGAACCCCTCAAAGGGTTCAATACGCAAGTTCAATATTGCCTGGGCTTCATGAAATATACTCAGAAACTGGTCCTTGGGCAGGAATGGTAGATTTCACAGATGACTAAAAATCATGAAAGTGCCAATTACTAATGTGCCACATAGACACTGCAATTGGCCTGCATCTATTCCATGGTCCAAATCCATCTGCTATGGATGAAACAGTCTAAGGAGGCCCTTATAGAAGGACAGATATGCTCTAATGCAACTGTTCAAAGAATAGCTGAAAAATTCTCTTGAGAAAACTTCCAAGAAAATGAAAATGCTTTTAATATTTTTTTTAAATCCCTACCATCCAAACTATGATAGGTAGATTACTAGAAGGCAGAAGGAGATGGATTATACTTACATTACTGGCCAAGGCATCCTGCAGTTTGACAACTGGGTTTGCTGCAGTACTAGAAGCAGAGCCAGGAGGCAAGCTGAAATCAGAGTCCTGAAAGAAGGAAACATTCATCCCACTCAGACCATCCCAGAACCAAGCTTTAGGGACATTAAAAAAATATAACTGATTTTTAAAAAATATAACTGATTTCCAAACTCAGCAAACCAAAAAATCCACTAAGAAGCGCTGAACAAAGAGCCACATATTCAGCCAAACATTCACCCTGTGCTCAACAAAATGACATGTTTTCTAAAGGCTCACATGAAAGCACGGAGTTCAGGAATTTTTACCTGCTCCCATTCTCATTTGTTCTCCTGAAGGAGACAGTGAACATTCTTGTGATAAAATAATTCTGAGAACCTGGTTTGTGTCAGTAATGAAATCTATTAGGCAATTTAATTCTACCTAGAATTCATGCTATTTAAACTTGACTGTGATCTTCTCTCCTTCCCATCTTGAAGTTTCCCTCATTCTTCTAATTTCCAGAAGAATACCCTTATTCTTTATATCAAGTTTACAAGCTACCAAACTCCCACCCCCAAAATAAGAAATGAAGAGCAAAAACAAAATCCTCACTTTAGGATTCACTCCAAATTCAATGGGTGGAACAGGCAACACGGAATCCACATGAATTTCCACCCCATTAACTGGTGGGACATTCCCTTCCAGCCGCTCGCCACCCTCAGAGCCCTTTCTGTTTTTCAGAGAGCGCTCGTTGCCGATGGGTCCAGGCTTGTGCTCCTTGTTCTGTCCTGAACCTTGCTCTGAATCCTTAAGGGGAAAGCAAAGAGGCTAAGAAACAAAACCCAGAAAGGCCAACACTCTCACTTCTACACAACCCCCAGGAAAACAAATGTCCATTTTATTCTCAGATTGGGCTATCAAATGCAAGTTACCTTTTTCTCAGACTGCTTCTGAGCCTGCTCCTTCTGGCAATCAGATTTGGGTTCCACCAAGCCAGGCCCATTCATCTCCTCTGGTTTGAGAGTGCCATAGGGGGAACTTCTCTGGGAGGAGGTCGCAGAAGACTCCCGAGACTCTGCACTCAAGTCAATGCCACTATCTCCCTGGCTGCTTTTAAAACCCTGCTATGCAAAGCACAAAATGGGTTAAGATTCTTATACCCCATCAAACTTAAACATAAAGCAAAAATGCAAGGGGAGGTATATATTTATAATTAGGATAGAAGGGAGAGAAGATCTTTTAATTAACCCCAAACACCTCACTGTACCCCTTACCCATTTAGATCTCTAAGTGACCTATTATTAATACCCAACATCTCCAGAGAGATTACCAAAAGCACTAACCCCACTCTATTTTCATAACCAGATGGTCCTTAAACTGAGGCTGCCAAACTCATTTCACTTATGACCCAAACCAGAAACTCCAGTGTCCTCAAGGACAGAAACTTCTATGTCTAGCAATCCCCTCACCTCACTGGTGCTATTTTATTTTATATAAGTATTCTTTCCCAGTATAAATAGCCACAAGAAAATACTTCTTTAATATGAAAAGCACCACAAATAAAGACTGCAAAGCCAATTCTGAATTCTAGTTTGCTAGAACTCAAATCAACTCAGAATCTGCCTCTATTTCCAGGGACACAAGTTTTTCAGGTGGTAGAGCTCAGGGAGAATTGCCAAACAGAACAGAAGCAGCAGCCTCAATCAGCTAATACCAATTTCACAAAAGTGCACTGAAAACAATAAAGAAGGGAGGGACCACTCACTTCTGTAGAGCTAGACTCTGTACTGGTAAAGGCATTGACAGCTTTACTCCAGGAATCACTGCTGGTAGACTGAACTGGAAGAGCTAAAAAGGGAAGAGAAATTGAAGTAAATGAACATAAGCCTACAGACTAGAAGAACTTAGGTCTGTAGGCTCTCAAGTAGTTTAATACAAGTACATTCCCTTACACAGAAACCCAACAGAAATTCAAATATAAAATAAACCAGGAGACCTGATTTGCAACATGGAACATGATTTTCAGTTTCTCTCAGTTACGGTACATTACTTAATGTGTTCTTTAGATTGGTTTCTGGATTATTGACTCTGCTGCATGGTACCTCCTCTTTAATCAAAATATCCTCCTATAATTATTGTCAGTAGCCACCACAGAGGCTCACCAACTCAAGAGTCTAAGCAAACAGAGCTGTGTATTTTTGAAGTAGCATAAGAAGTTTGATAGAAAATGCATGCTTTGCCTCTTTTCAATAATGAGATGATTCAGGCCAGTTCCAATGTAATGGAGAGAGCCATTTATGTCAGAGAGAACTATGGGAACTGAGGGTGAATCACAACATAGCACTTTCACTCTTTTTGTTGTGGTTTGATTGAACATATATATATATATATACACAAACATATATATATATATATATATATATATGTTTTACTTTTTAATCTGATTTTTCTTGTGCAGCAAGATAATTGTATAAATATGTAAACCTAAATTGGACTTTACATATATTTTTACCATGTTTAACATATATTGGATTATATGCCATCTAGGGGAGGGGTAGAGGAACACAAGAGTTTTCAAGGGTCAATGTTGAAAAATTATCCTTGCATATGTTTTGAAAATAAAAAACTTCAATAAAAAATTTTTTTAAAAAAGAAAAAAGAAAATGTATGCTATTCAGTTTGTTATTCAGTAAACCTGGTATTGTTTTTTCTTTAAAAATTATGCAATTATGTTAAATAAAAAAAAACACCTAATTTTTCTGCATTGATATTTAAAAATTTAGAGTATCATGGAATATTTTGTCAGAAGATAAATATGGAATTTTAAAATTTCTTTCATTATCAAAAGTCATTCAATGATGTCTTAGAAACAATTTTTTCCACAGCAATAAAACAAGCCACCATATAGAATACTAAGAGGAATGAGTTCAGACTTAGAAGACCTTGGATCCATGTTCCATCCCTACAATTTATGGCCTCTATGTCTCAGAGGTTCTTCCATTTGTAAAATGAAGAGTTAAGAGCCTTCCTGGGCCATCCATGCTTCTCCAGCTTTAAAACTATGATTCTAAGATATTAAGATTTACAACAGGAACAAAGAAGAGTTAATATGCAGAAACACAATTGGCTTAGACATTTATTTCCTAAAGTAAAGTGCACAGAATTTATGTTTGCTATCACATGAAACAGGCTAGTCAAAAACTGCCTGAATATTATAACTGAGATAGAGCTAGAAAGGGCATATTGTAGATATAAGGATATCAGACTCTGACAGAAAACAGTAATATATCTCCCTCCCTTGTTATTTCCCTCTTAAAATAAGGTGAAGAAAATCACTGGCTAAAATCCTGTCAAGATCATAAACTACAAGAGAACTGTTTGGTTCTGCACACATATATTGTATCTAAGATACACTGTAACCTATTTAACATGTATAAAACTGCTTGCCATCTGGGGGAGGGAGTGGAGGAAGGGAGGGGTAAAATCAGAACAGAAGTGAGTGCAAGGGATAATGTTGTAAAAAATTACCCTGGCAAGGGTTCTGTCAATAAAAAGTTATTAAAAAAAAAAAAAAAAAAAAGATCATAAACTATTTTGCTAAGCATAGTGAGTAGTTTTTCCAGGTAATAAAGTATCTTTAATAAGCCACTGTTAAACCAAAGTAGCCAAGGAGAAATTGTTTTTTGGGTTTTTTTAAACTTATTTAAATCTGGCTCTTTTGTGTACCCCTGGTAAAAAAGGTCTAACGTAGCATATTATCTAAACTTAGGCTTCATTAGAAGCTGTCTCTGCTCCTAGTAATTGCCCAAATTCTTCCCACATGCATGCAGGAGAAGTAAGATGTAACCCACCCAGGTGATCTCCTGAGCTCACCTTGGCTGTTATTTTCCCAGATTTCTGTGCCCAAGCTGCTGCTGGGCACTGCTCCATCCCCTTGCTCTAAACATAGATTATTGTGCTTCTTAGCAAAACGAGGAGGAATCCGTGATGACAGAGCACGGCCTTTTGGGGGCGCCTGAGAAAAGAGAGTTAAAAGGTAATAAAAAATAAATGCCAGAAATATAAAATTCAAGCCCTTCCTGTCAATTTCATCATGACGTTCAACTCCAACTCAGATTGCTCAGAAGATCCAGATCCCTGCCTCTCTCTACACAACTCATTCTTGGTTATAGTTCCTTCTTTTTCATAAGACTTCATCAAAAATCTAACGTGGAAACAAGCAGTACAACTGCATTCATGAGAACTTATGCTAAAAAGTTCTATGTCTCTGGAGAAAGAACTGATGGCATCTGAATGCAGATCAAAACATACTTTTTCTTTGCTTTCTTTAACTTTTTTATCTGTGTTTTCTTTCATAACATGACATACATGAATTTGAAACGCAAAACTTAAAAAAAAATTGTTAAAGATTGTTTCTGCAAATAACTGGAAGAAAAATAAAATATTAAATATTTTTTTAAAAATTAAAAATACAAAAATAATTTTTAAAAAACCAACTGAATTCATGCTATCAGACTCACTAGGTAAGAAAGGAAAAATCTTAGACAAGTTTTAGAAATTCAGTGTTCACACAAAACTCCCTGGTCTTTTTGCATTCACTTGCTATATTACTTTGCTAAGCACAGTGAGTAGTTTTTCCAGGTAATAAAGTATCTTTAACTTTATCACACATTTATTTTGGGGAACTAAATGAAGCAAGACACCTTCTTAGCCTTGGCATAGGAAGCTTTTACTCTATTGCCTTATCTAAAATCTTATCATTTACTCTCTGCTCTCTTTATCTTTTTAGGATAACACTGCTTGTCTGCCCTCTTTCTATTCCCTGCCCTGTTCTTTTTTTCTTTTTCTTTTCTTTTGAGAGGTAACCTGGATTAAGTGACTTGCCCAGGATCACACGGCTATTAAGTGTCACGTGTCTGAGGCTGGAGTTGAACTCAGGTTCTCCCGGCTCCAAGTCCCGTGCAGGACCACTGCACCATCTAGCTTCCCCTGTATTTTCCCATCTCTACTCACCTGGACAGCCTGCTCTTTCTTCCTCCGCTCTTCCTCTAACAGGCGACGTTGCTTTTTAGTTAAAACCTCAATGAATCCTTCACTCACCATGGAACCCACTTCATTTTCTTCTCCAGGATTTGAAACCCTATTGTCTATGATGTTATCTGAGTGGCAGTTCCACAAGAAAGGGGGAAAAAAATATTTTTTTCCATTAGAGTCATTAAAAGTTCCTCCATAAATGAAAATGCCTTCATCTCAAAACAATAAGGTTACTCTCTTAGGTTAGCAACTTAGGTTGCTAAGACCTCATCTTTGTCTATAGTACAGATACTAACCCAATTGTATCAAAGAGCAGTCTATAGCATCTAGACAAAGATCTCCTGACGTGTATCTTTGTTGCATCAAAGAGATAACCACCCCCCTCATCTATCATATCCAATATAACTGAAAAATGATACCTAAGTCTTCCATTAGGTGAAGAGAGAGACTACCAAGTAAATCACAGGATTTCCTAGTTCTTGCTTTTTTTTTGTTTTGTTTCATTTTCTCTGTACTTCCTAATTTCCAAGACTTATCAGAAACTCACTTCCATAACTTAAGTCAAACTGTGGAAGGGCCTCTCCTTTCTCGCCTGCCCGCTGAACAGCCAACTTGGATTCTTTCTCTGGCTTTTTCACTGGTGATTCAGTAATGTCAGAATTGGTGTGGGCAACTCGCTCCAGACTGTATGTGGAATGACTGCTCCCACTGTTAGAGTTGCCAACGCCTCCAGGTAAAGCCTCTTCTGGAGACCTGAAAAGGCAAGAGAGTATGAGTGAGGTCCAATAAACCATATGCCAAAAGAAGAGAAATAACCTTAGGAGGTACACACATGCACATAGTATGTGTTATTTTTAACTTGGGCAATTTAGCCATGTTCTCACTTTTGCTTATAGTTTTATTTAAAAACTTTATGAATTAACTGATAGGGTCTGAATATAGATTGAAGCAGAATTTTTTACTTTGTTTTTTTCCCCCTCTTTTTTTGGTATCTGTTCTCTTTTATAATATAGCTAATTTTATATGAATATATATATATATATATATATATACATACATACATACACACACACACACACACACACACACATATATAGGCAATCTATCCTAAAATACTTGCTTTCTCAAGGAGTGAGGAAGGATTTTGGAACTCAGAAATCATAAAAAAGTTTTTAAAAAATCATTTAAAAAGTTAAAATGTATTCTTATATGTAATTGAGAAAAAATAAAATAAAACCATATTTTAAAAAAATTAAACATTGACTCAGCAATATTATATATTCCTGATATAGGTCCTATAAAAGCTAGGTTGCAAAATGGACAGAGTGCTAGATTTGAAGTCAAGAAGACATGAATTCAAATTCGACCTCAGACACTTAGCTGGGTGATGCCCTAGGCAAATAATTCAATCTCTGTCTTAGTTTATTCATCTGTAAAATGGAATTAATAGCAGCACCTACCTCTTTGGATTAAGAGTGTATTCACAATGTGTTTCTACAAACTTTATAATGCTAGATGAATGCTAATTGTTACTATTAATTATTTCCACAATTATCCCTAATTAAAAATACTTCTCTTTTCTACCATATGCCTATCAAATAAATGCACAAGAAAAGAGAATTAAAGGAATAAAATGCCCTTTCTGGACACATTTTACAATTCTAACCATAGTCTATTCCTTGGCTATTCCCTCTAGTAGAACCATATAGAAATACCAGGAAAGGAGCAGAGAGCAGAAATTCCTCCAAACATCATCAGCTAAGGACATTTAAAGCTAAAATAGACCAAAATTTGAGAGCATAAACTCCACTTTAGCATCTAAATTAATTGTTACTCCACAGATCTCAAAAATATTCACTCCCCCAAACCTATAAAGAAAAGGGATTTAAAGGAAATTAACAATCAAGCCTGAAAATAGAACATCCACTTCAAAATTTCTACCAGAGATATGCTTGTAGAACTATAGGCAATGCAGGCTCTGAAGCAACACCGGAGACAAACTCTAACAGTTACTTTCATTATCTCCTGTACCTTGCTGTATCACGTTAACATTTCAGAAGGAAAATCTGCTTGCCTTCCTATTGCTGGGAGGCAGGATTCCTAGAAAAGCTGACTTGGTGGAGTTAGAATGCTACAAACCTCTCCAGACAGAGCTGCTGACCAGAGAAGCTTTTGAGGAGAAAAATCTGGTAAACTAGCTACTGCTTATTATCTTGTAAAGAAAAACTGCTTTCTTTCCCTTGGGCAGGGCTTATGATACCAGCAAGAATGCTAGACTTTTATCTTCCAAGATACCTGGAGTAAGTGGATGGGTGGATGGATTTGGTTTAGCTTTAGTCACAATGGTAACAATTACCTTTGGTTAATGGAGGAAAAAACCATGAAAAGTGATGTCAGCAGTTAGCCTTTCTGGTATGCAACTTTAGACCAAGTTAGGGACCATCTGTCACACAGTAGAGACACAGACAGATTGAGAGGTGGATATAGCTAACTTTATGGATAAAGCTCCATGCGTTTCTTTGCAGTTGTAAAACAGGAAAAAACAAAAGGATTTTGTGTTTTGTTACCTTTTGGCTTTCAAAGGAGTTCCATTTTGTTGGGTCTCATAGCGGGCAGCAGATCCACTGCTTCCTTGCCTGACAGACTTCTCTCCAAACCCTCCAGGTTCCATCTTGCGGCTCTGTCTGTCTACCAGGGGTCTCTGGCTAGAGAAGCTCCGTTTGGCCAGCTCTCTCTTCTCCCCCAGGCTGGACCCAGACAAGCTATCTAACTGGGCATCAGCCTCGGCTGCTCCACCTTCCCGCCGCTCCCGCCTTTCGCTGAAGTCGCTGCTCTCAGAGGCGGTCTCCCATTCCTCATTGGCATGATCGGAAGAATTCTGATAGGAGAGTTCAGGAGTTCTCCGACCAGACAGATTGCTTTTTTCTGCCAGAACCAACTTTGGCCTTCCTGGCCACTGACCAGAAAGTAAGTTTGGCCCCTCATCAGTCCCCCACTGGCCTAAGGACTCTCGCTCTTGTCGGAGGCGCCTAAATCGAGGAGGCTTATCTTGCCTGGGGGGCCGCCTTCTCCGGAAGGGTCGGTTTTCCACATTTTCAGAATCTGCATAATCATCCTGGAAGAAGGACCTCTTATCATCCAGGTGACTGTCTTCAAAGCCTTTCCCACTGAACGAATCAGAGTGTTTATAATTATCTTGGATATAATCGCGGTCTGTTTGTCGACGAGCCCCAAAAGTATCTGAGGACATACCATTATTGTATTCTTGCCAAGAGCCTCCAGTACTTTTGCCCTGCCAATGGGATGATTCCTTTGACACAAAGCTTCTCCGTCCATACCCAGAGTTACTCAGCCTTGGGGGAAGTGTGCGACCAAAAGCTCGAGGGGCTCTATTCTTAGCATCCAAGCTACCATGGTCATCAGAATAGATCTTGTTAGATCGCCAGGAATCTTTGTAATCACCTTTCTTCAAGTCACTTTCCTCTCTTTCCACATGGGAGCCTTCATTCCCATTATCTGATCCCCTTTGTCGGCGTCGTTTAGGAAGTTCTTCATATTCAGAGCCTTCACTATGTGTCTCGCTGGCAATTCTGCGTCGGGGCTTGCCTCGAGAGAAGTCTTCGGACTGATTGAACTCCCGAAGACTGCGCCCTCGGGTACTTCTTTGGTTATTATATATTCCTCTCCCACCAATGATACCACCACTCCCACAAACACTGCCATTATTTCCACCAGTACCCCGACCTCGGAAGGTGAATTCTCTGAAACCTCTGCCACGGCCTCTATTCTGACCTCTGCCTCCAAAGGCTTGTTCTTCATCTATAAAAATCCAGTTGTTCCTCTTTGTTGGAGGAAGATCACTGGACTCCCTTGACACCTTGGTCTCCCAGGCCTTATCAGGTTTGTCTTCTTCCTCTAATTTCTCGGGCTCATGGCCAAAACTAGTTTGGGAGGAGCCCTTCTGAACCAGCAGGGAATGTGAAGAGTTGACCGATGCAGAATCTCCCTCATTATTCCCATCATTCTCAGTTTTACGGAGAGGCTCCTTCTCTTTGGCTTGATGGAATTTGTCTTCTCCCACTTCCTGCTTAATTTTCTCTAGCTCCTTCTCCTTTTCTTCAACCTTGAGAGCCTTCAAGACAGGTTTCTTAATAGGACCAGATCTCCGGGTCCTCCCGATTTGTTCCTGTTGCTGGTTATTAGTGTTTCGGTTCTCAGGGACCCATTCTGTCTCTGAGGCTGGCTGTTTGTTGACATTCCCCTCCTTTTTCCATGGGTCAGAGTTGAAGGATTGTCCCTCCTTAGTAACCTCTTCTTCCAGGTTGTTAGTTGTCTCAGAGGACTTTTGCTGATGTCCAACATCCCAACTGCTATATTCTGTTTTTTTATCACTTGGGACAAAGTCAGACTCCAATGGGGAGCACCTGAGATTTGTGTGGTGAACCCCAGAAGCAACTGCCTCCTGTACATTTTCCTGGGGTGAAAACAAAAGCTCCTGGCCTATTCTTTGAGAAGAGACACAGCTGTCAAAGTCTGTTTGGGCCTTCTTGTCAAAAGCATTTAAGTACTCATCTCCTCTCTCCTCAAAGAGATCATGCTGGGCACTTATACCTCCTGACCTTCCAGCTGAGGCAGAGTAAGAGCTTTCATTCCTGAAAAGGAACCAGGAAAAAAAAACAAAACAAAACAATAAATGTGATTCGAATCTGGTTCCAGACTTCCATTCTGAATATAGTTCCAAAAGAGGAGGAAAAAGTTTGGTATTTTAAATTACAAGCATCAAGATCATTCTCTATCTTTAAACAAAGTAATCACAAACCCGCAAGTCAGAATGTCTGAGCAATTTGTCTGTCACTGTCTTTAGAATCCACAACACGGAGGAATTCATAGCCCTGGGAGACACAATGTATCATCCTGGAAACATAATGAACTTAGGGAAAAGCAATAGTAGGCTGAACTCTATAAGTACACTGGGTAATCAGCATTGATTTCCTCAACTTTGTCAACTGGCGGCCTTGACCCACCCGCTCTAAAAAGGTCTTGAGGTACTAATGCATGAGAGTAAGGCAGCACTTGTTACTGCTTCCCTTTAGTTATCAAGAATTCCTGGTTGGCTTTCAATTCTGCCATCAGTTAGAATTCTCTCACAAAAAAAGCATCCAAAAGAAAATGCAGATGTCCAAAAGCCCCTTATCACCCTTTCTTCCCTAAGGGCACATAAAGAGGTCCACTGTTCCCCTTCACCTCACTAGCATCATCTCTCACTGAACCCTGATTTTCATCTCGTAAGCAGGGACTTGGAGAATCATCCTCAGTTAATCAGTAGTAGGTCAGTGGCATCCCACAGCCTCTCACCTGACATGTACTCCTTCAACTGTCAAAGTTGGGTCATTTTGCTTTGGGTTTGGGAGAGAATACCCCTTGTTCTGAATTGTCACATAGCTCTCTTGGCCCCACACAGGAGCAGGCTCCATTGACGCAGTTTTCCTTTCCTGGACTGGGGGTGGACAGTTCTGTTCCTCAGAGTGACAGCCAGTCCCATTGATGGAGTCCTGTGGCATCATTGGTTTCATCATTCCTAAAGATAGCAAAGAACTGATAACTATAATCTTATTAAGAACTCCGCTGCACAGTAGGGACTGGTGCAATCTCTTTCTTCCTTAAGGAAAAAAAAGGAAGTGGATATGGAACCCTACCAGTTAACTGGAAAGAACAGTCAAGAAATAGAAAAATGGAAAAAGGAATGGGAATGCTGCCACTCATCAGTGACTGATCTACAAGGCTTATTATTCACAACAAATACCAGCAATACATCAGAGATAACTTTCAAAGAAATGAAATGGTTTTATGATGGAGAACTAAAAGGAGTCCAATATTAGGACTCTTTCACTGCTAAAGAGCTAAGAAAAGTGAATTAAGGTCCCAAAAGCCTGCCTCAGGTAAACGATAAGCTACTTTGGCATTTCCCAGGCTCTACTCTTACCTAGCCATCATCCACCACAAGATAAAAGGTTCTAGAAACTTGAAAGAGCCTTAAAAAGTCAAAAGGTTTCCTTAGCTTAGGGAAATTAGCAGGGAGAAGGGAAAGATGAGATTCCTCCCACACACACCTAAGAAGATCAAGATAAAATCACTGATAAAATACATTGACCAGTTTGGTTTATAGTCACTTAACTTTGGGGGAGCTGGAGTTTCTCACTAATCAGACTTGAGTCAGCCAAAACTATCTACCAAGGTCTACATTCTAAAAATGTACGTAAAAAAAAATTCTAAGAACTTAAACTTATCCTCCACATCCAAAAACTTATAGGTGAGCAAGGGGGAGAATATTACTTTTTTTAAATGATAAAAAGAATCTGGCCAGTTGACTAATCCTGGGTTAGATTACAACCAGAAAGCTCTTACCTGAAGGATGTAGAGCTGAAGGGTAAAAGTCAACAGGGGTTCGAGCTGGAGGTATTCGTGGATCCATGTAAGGGGGCATCATCATCCAACGGGGATCAAATCCTAGCATCTGAGGGTGATGTGGGTAAAAGGTGCGCTGAGGGTGGGAATGGGAAGGTGGAGGATAAACCTGCTGTTGCTGCTGCCAGTGCTGCAACTTGTACAGCTGTTCCTGATCAAGAAGGAAAATGAATTTGGTAAGGTACAAGATGTTGAGAACTGAAAGCACCCACCCACAAGCATGTTCTTCCATTGCTGATCAAATAGATGCCAAAGTTTTGAGAGAACAAGAACTAAACAAAGCAGTATCCCATATGGAACAGGAAAATAAAAGCAGGAAACCTCAGGAGTGCTAGCCTTCATGGCCATAATTGGCCACAATTTATATGGATGTAAAAACTTCCCAAAGTGAAAATTGCTTTAACAATTTTCATCATCATCAAACAATAAGCATGTTGCTGCAATACAACACAGCACAGTATTTATTCAAATGTCTAGAACTGAGCAGTATCCAATCTTTGAAAAGAATCAGTGTAAATTGAAAAATCAAGGGATTTGCCACAAAGAGAATTTATTTCTCCTTTATCCTATTTTGTTCCATAAGTCCAACAGTTAGTTGTTTATGTTGAAAAAAATCAAACTTGAATCATGCATATGTGATCCTTGCTAGTAGGACATGTTTGTTTTTTTTCCTCCTGATCTTCCTTTCCATCTTATCTTTTTATTTTATTTTTTATTAAAACTTTTTATTTACAAAACATATGCATGGGTACTTTTTTCAGCATTGACAATTGCAAAACCTTCTGTTCCAACTTTTCTCCTCTTTCCCCCCACCTCCTCCCCTAGATGGCAAGCAGTCCAATACATGTTAAATATGTTAAGATATATGTTAAATCCAATACATGTATACATATTTATAAAGTTATCTTGCTGCACAAGAAAAATCGGATCTAGAAAGAAAAAAAAAAACCTGAGAAGGAAAGCAAAAATGCAAGCAAACAATAACTGAAAGAGTGAAAATGTTATGTTGTGGTCCACACTCTGTTCCCATAGTCCTCTCTCTGGGTGTAGATAGCTCTCTTCATTACTGAATAATTGGAACTGGTTTGAATCATCTCATTATTGAAGAGCCATGTAGTAGGACATATGCTAATGCAACTTTATTCAACAAAACTTCCACACAACCCTCCCCAAATAAAAACAGAAAAAGCCACCTAAAATGCCTGCTAATATTGCATGAAGATACAGTAGATTCCATATGGAAAAGAAGGTTGCTGATGGTCAATATGCATAAATAGCACATCCCATAAATTCTCAAGAAATATAGTATATCTAAAGATCTTGGATGCTCTAGCAAAACCTATTTTTTAGGACAATCTGATAACTGGTTAATGCAATAATCATAACAGACATGATGACTGTTTTCCTTCTTTCAAAAATAGAAGCAAGACACGAGAACTCAGCAGAGGTCCTCATGTCCCAACCTCAAATGTCCTCGGAGAAGCTAAGCACACAGCTTGTTTACTGGAATTTTTCAGTTCATCTATTTATCATTTTCAGCCTAGTGCTGGTCCATCCCACCTTTCAGTTAAGGGGTAACTTGAGTCACTGTTAATAATGTGCTATTTAAATAAAGCTATACAAGATACCATAATGAGACCCCTTGCTTCATTAATTTACCTTATTAAATTTCCAATTTCAGAAAGTACACCAAAAAATTCAACAAGTTATCTGTTCCTATACAAAGTACAGGCATTAGGACTAGTCCTTTAGGGTCTAAAGCAGGGGTCCTCAAACCACAGCTGCGGGCCAGATGTAGCAGCTGAGGACGTTTATCTCCCTCACCCAGGGCTATGAAGTTTCTTTATTTAAAGGCCCACAAAACAAAGTTTTTGTTTTTACTCTAGTTTGGCCCTCCAACAGTCTGAAGGACAGTGAACTGGCCCCTATTTAAAAAGTTTGAGGACCCCTGGAAAGTATACTCTTTCATTTATATATGGATAACCAAGCACACTGTCTTTTAACTAAGGAGAAAACAGAAGAGATCAAATGTTTCAAATTTCATCCAAAAGTCTTCCTTATTTTTAGTAAGTAATAAGCATATTATGATCTATCACTGTCTCCATTTTAATTGCCCAACTCTTAAAATTACTGTTCAGCAAAGACAAAAGGAAAAGGAAATTGGAATTGCTGCTTTGTTTTGTTTTGGAAGATTCTTTTAAATGCTTACTCTCTTTACCTGTTGCTGCTGTTGTTGGCGCTGAAATCTAGGGGGAAGTGATTTTTGGTATTTGTTGAATTCTTGTGTAGGAGATGTGGATTCTCTGAGCTCTTCATCACTGCTGCTCTGAATCACAGCAGAAGGGATAGCTGACTCTTCTTCATTATAAGTGGCAGGAGATTCCTGAGCATGTAGCTCAGGTGTTGCTGCAGAGCAAAACATAGAAGAATTTATACTGTCACTTCACAAAAGCACTGAAAACGTGATGTCAGGCATCAACTTTCAATGTTCAAATTGTGCTATATATATACACATTGTTCTCTCTTTTTAGCTAAAATCATTAAGAGAAAAATTTTATGATATGTGACTTTAATAAATTATAAAGAATTTAACTATACAAGAATATTCACATAATTTTTCAGCTTTTAAATTCAGGACTGAACAAAACTCATTTGGCCCCTAAAATGTCTTTTCCTTTGCCCCAGCTATAGACAGTTATTGCTAAGGAATAATCCTCTTTCAAATATAAAGTATTTGCTATCAAAGTCAAATGACACAATAAGAAAATTCCTGGCCTGGCCAGAGCAGTAGCATCAAATCTAAGAGCAAGTGTCAATTTCTCCCATCTCTACTAATAAAACTACTTAACCATAAGTCAGTTTAATTATCAGGGTAATAGTTTTTCCAATTAAAAAAAAAAAAACACACACACACATCGGAAAGTAAGCTTTGGCCTACAAAACTTCACCCAAACTTTGATGAAAAAATATTGTGAAACAAAGATATTGCTTATAATATGCTCCAAGGTCATCAGAGATTGTTGCTATGTAATTATAAAAAAATTTTACATTTACCAACTCCATGGAATTACCTGATGAGTGATGAAGCTGTTGGAGTTACATAGCTGAGGAACAGTTCATACCTTTGTGGAAAGCGTGGCCATTCTCCTGCGGGGAACTTTTCTCCGGGGCGGGGGATCGGGGGGCTTCAGTGTCTGGGTGTTTCTGTGCCTCACTGGCCTTTTGGGCTTGCTTGCACTTCTGATCTAACTGTTTGAGCTTGGCAGCACAGGCAGCCAATCTCTCCTCCCGAGCCCGACGCTCCTCTTCCTCTCGGCGTCTTCGAGCTCTCTCCACAGCCTCAGAGATTTCCGAGGGGACAAACTTTTGTCGTGGGGGCAGCTTATCTTCCTTGTCTTCCACAGACTGCTGCCGGAGCGTGTTATTCATTGAAGGCTTCTGTCAAAACAAGAGAGCCTATGATGAAATACTACTTCAAAAAACAACAGAAGTCACAAGTCTTAGCCCCACAAAAGTGGAGCTTATGCCTCCCAATTCACTTTCTGGAGCAAAAAGAACCACGGGTGACAAATCTAGACACTACAAAGCTTAGACTACTAGAGCACAGAGCCAAGGTTCCATTCCTTCACCATTCTTTAGGCACCAAAACTACTCAATTCCTATAGCCTTTTACAAATGGATAATCCTCCAAGTTTACAACTCCACAATTAAACTATAAAATTCATTTTCATTATACAAAAATTAAACTGATTCCTACTCTATCAAAAGAAACTGCAACCTTAATCAAACGATAATAGCTACTTTGACTCTGAAGATAAAATAGGAAAATCTGAGGATTTCTCTCTGAAGATGTTAGAGTGCAAATGGGTTACAAAGTTTGGTTGGTGAAGAGCAATTTCTTGGCCTATCAGTGCTCAAATACAAACAAAAAATGGCTATTATTTTATAAATTCTGACAATACCTGGACTAAGCTATTCATCACATCATAAGTTTGGCAAGAAGTATTAATTAGCTAGAAGATAATAGTATAATACTCATTCAATTTAATCTCCAAAATCAGGATGATACCTAACTCAGAGATATATGGAAGTAATTATTATTCACAAAATACAAAAATTAATTCAAGCAGGCTACTGTAAGATGATTACATATAAGCCTTCTCTTATATTTCTTATTACTTAAATTGTTAACGAGCCACTCACGTGAAACTAATAAAACATAATCAAATCTAGAATTATACATGAGAGAACAAAACACAATTATAAAAATATTTAAAATAGAATTCTTTGAAATAACTAGTTCCAAATGACATCAAAAATAATACAATTTGTGTACTTTTTAGGGACATATCTATAGAATTTAGTGGAAATAAAACTATATCTTCTGATTAATTAAATGTTCTATGGTTTATCTATGGTTCAACTATGAATCTTGTTCTTATTAATGGAGATGTATATATTTTCTTACTTGAATAGTAAGACACAGATCTCATAAGCATACAATCTACCTGATAATCAGGAGTTGGGGTCCAACTATTCAGCTTCCTAGAAGGTGGTTGAGGCTCTAGCACCTTACGGATGGCCCGAGATATGCCCATAGATTCACTCCAGTTTTTTCCTTCATCCAGGGTATGCTTGGCATCAGCACTGTCTGCAGAACTCAGTGACAACTGCCGCTGTCTCCTTGGATCCCAATTGTTCCTATAACAAAATTCCTTTTAAGATTAATTCTTTCAATCATTTTAAACAAATTCTGGTCCTTCTAACCAACTTCATCTGAGAAGTCCAACAAATCCCTACAAAGTCACTAACATCACTAGGTCATAATGAAGGAAAAAAAGCTAAAATCTAGTGGGAGTAAAGATTACTCACAACTAATTAGACTTTCACTTAAAATCCATAGAAGTCATCATCAATCAGAGAATTTAGAGTTAGAAAGGACCTTAGGGCTCAAATCTAATTTCTTTATTTTAAAGATGAGGAAACAGTTTTGGAGAGGTAAACTGACGTGTCCAAAATTATAAAGATAACAAATGGAAGAGCTATGATTCAAATAAGGTCCTCTGACTCAAAATCCAGTATTCTTTTCACTATAACAGCATATTTTCTAGTTGAAGACAGTTTGCTATGGATCTAAAAATCAGTCTAAATATGCATAAACAGGTAATTGTTTTCTTCTGCAGATTTTAAGTTAAACACAAAAGAATAATAGAATGTCATTTTAGGGCAGAGGATGACAACTCTGATGTAACCAAACTAGATTAAAATGTAATCAACAAGACAGCCTTCAGGATTAAATTTCTACTTCAATCTGATATCACAATTAGATTTTGATTTCCAATCTCAATACATGATTCACCTAAGTCTATAGAAAGGTATCAGAATTTTTAAAGGGCTTAAAAACAAGGGAGTGATCCACGACAATTTTAAAGCATTCTAGAGGGATAACTGAAGAATTCTGAGTACAGGGTTTCTTTTTTCTTTAGTTTTCTTGTCTCTATTTCCCCCTTTTCCCCCTCAATCCCACAACATAGCTGATGTGGAAATGTTTTGTAGGATTTCATATGTATAATAGGTATAATATATCTTGACTTCACAATGGGTGGAGAAAGGGTTGGAGGGAGAAGAGGATGCTGAGAATTTGGAATTGAAAATAAATTTTTCTTAAAAAGGAAAAAAGAGGGAGTTAGAAGAAAAATGAGGACTTTGTTTCCAAGACAGGCTTGAGATTATTAAAAGAACTGGAAAATTTTCCCCAAAGATGTGATGTGGGGGAACTTTGCTACTAATAATCCAGCCCATACTCCTGCTTCCCCCTTCCCTCTTCATGTTTTTCCTTTCTGATCAGGGACCCAATTCAAAACTGCAGTGCCTATTTCACATATCGGTTGTGTGACAAAAACTACTTCTTGTGTCATAGATAATAAACACTCTAAATCCACTTAGTGATTCCTATGTGCATAGTTAGGCCAAAATCTTGGGTCCCTGTTTAAGAAGTTCAACATGTTCTGAGTTTGATGTAATCAATGCAGTGTCACTCATAAACAGAATTACCTTAAGAGACTTGATACTATAAGGAGGGGATTCTTCAACCAAGACACTCTGAAGAACCCAGTCTATGTTCAACTCTGTTAAATACTCAACAATCATTTTTTTGCTTCAATTGACATTAACAATTGAGGAAGTTTGCCATTTTTCATGATTTTGTCTTCTTTTTTGTATGATAACATTTTGTATGACTTTGATATGCATGGGAGACATGCATATCATATCTTGTGTTTAAAACACCTTTAAGGTAATGGTTTTTGTTGATCAAATCACATAAACATAAGTCAATAAACAGTAAGTACTGTTTATTCTTTATAGTTTAATCAGTACTCTGTGCTCAATTCTCCTAAAAATTTTGATTAGAAAGTAGGCAGATGAGTCAGTACTTATTTTCTCATTCTGGTTTTCTTTAATAACAATGAAATCTTAAATAAATATTCTTCCCTCCCACACCTTGTGTATTTTCTCAAAGCCTTTCAATTGTATAACCTGTGCATATAAATATATTTCCAGTCCCTCCAGTGGCTGATCTAAGACTAAAATATCATTTAATTCAACCAACTTTTATTAAAAGTAGTCTACTAAATGTAAAAGTACTAAGAAGAGAAAAACCCCTGTCCTAGCCTTCTGTGTTAGTGAGGGAACCTAATTTGTACATGATTAAGTCACTATAAAGAAAATACTAAAAAATTAGGGGAAAAGGAAGGAAGGGGAGGAGAGAATATAAATAGGAAGAGATAACACACCAATCATTATATCACTGGGAAACCATTATTTGTTGTATGATTAAATCAATGCTAAACTAGATTTAAACATTGTCTCCTCAATTCCACTTAGTACCTTTTTTCAAGTTCTGGCCCATAACATTTCCTAGAAGGATCGATCAATCATACCGAACCATCCTAAATTAGATAATTATTGTCTCTATCAACTCTAATGAGTTAACAGTTTGTAAGGATTCCAACATAACACTGATAACTAACTTGAAAAGGGGAAAAAATTTATACCGTGCCAAAGCATGGAAAAAGATGTGATGCATGGGAACTATAATACTTAAGAATCTAGTTAGACTAAAAAACGATGGGGTGAAATAATAAAATAATACTGGAAACATAAGTGGGAACCTGATTTTGGAGAACTTTCAATGCCAAGCTGAGGATGTTATATTTTATTCCAAGAGCAACAAAAATCTGAGTAGATTCCACTGCACTAGGTAGTGCAGTGGAAGAAGCGCCAAGCCTAAAGTCAGAAAGAACATAATTCAAATTCAGCCTCATATATTTATTAACTATGTGACTCTGAGCAAGTCATTTAACTCTGCCTCAGTTTCCTTATCTATAAAATGAGCTGAGGAAAAAAAAAAGACAAATCAACCCAATGTCTTTGCCTAGAAAACCCCAATGGAATCAAAAAAGATTCAAACAACTGAGCAATAACAATAAGAGTTTTTGAGTAAAAAAGTGATGCTGTCAAATTTCTTGTCTTAGGAATACCTATCTGGCAACTGTGTGAAGAATGGAAAGGGGAGTCTAAAAAGCTATCAACCATCTTGTCCAGAAAAGAAACCCAAAGACCCTGAACAAGTGTTAAGGCTGTATAACAAGGGAGATTAATGATGAATGAAAGCAGTATTTGTGAAGGTAAAGCAACAAGATATCGAATGATTAGACTGGAAAAGGGTTGAGAAAAGAGGAAAAAGAAACTGATAATCACCTCTTACTGGGAAGACAACATAAAAACAATTATGCGCTAACAAAATATACATAGTCAAACTGAAGGAAATATCAAGAGAGGAAAGGCACCAGCATTGAGGTGGGGGCGAAGGGAATACAAAAACAGGTTCTTGCAGCAGGTGGAACTTTAGTTGATACTTGAAGAAAATCAAAAGTAGAGATAGATGAGGACCAAGAGTTGTCCAGAATTGGGGAAAAGCAAATGAAAATACCCAATGCTAGGAGAGCAGTGTAGGACAGCAAAGAAACTAGTGTCATTCCACAGCAGACTACACAGAGGGAAGCAAGGTAAAAGAAGACTAAAACGACAGAAGGGAGCCAGTATAGGGAGGGCTTTGAACTCCAATGCCAAAAAAAAAAAAAAGCCTAAAAATACTAATCCTAATGGTAGACTGGAAATGTACAATATGGTCAGATCTACTTTAAGAAGATCAATATGACAGCAGAGTGAACGATGGATTATTGTGGGGAAGAGACTTGAGGAAAAATCACCAATGAATAAATTACTGCAATAGTTCAGGTGTGACGTGATAACAGTCTATATTAGCATGATAGCACAATGGACTGGGGATTAGATAAGAATGAAGAGTCAAAGATGACCCCTAAGGTTTCTACCCTGGCGATTGAGTATGGTGGTGACTTCAACAATAAGATGGAATTTATTTAGACGAGGACTGGGGAGAAAGACAGTAAATTTGGTTTTAATTTATAGTAAACAGACAGTAAATTTATAGGATATATAGTTTTCATCTCTGTCATCATATTTTTACAATTTTATTCTTAAGTATGGGTTGTCTTTGCTCAGTTGGGCCTTTCGCAATAAATTTTTTTTTCTCCCTTTACTGCTTTCTCACTGTTTTATGGGACAACAGTACTCATCATCTGCTATCCTTCTCTTTAGATCTTGTAAGTGAATTTCAATATCCTAATACAACATTGCCTTTGGCTCTCCACATGGCAAGGACATTGAGTATTTCTACATGAGGAAGTTTCGTGACCTTTTGGTGTTCTTACTGATATCCTTTCCTCTATACATTTTCTAAGAAGAACCTATAAACTATTCTTTCACTTAGTTGCTTCTTCCTTTTTTCTTCTGATTTTGTTTCCTTTTAAAATGTCAAGACTGGCCATTTTGAATCTATATGTTTCACTGGCTGCTGCAACCAAAGAATTCAATTCTAATGTTAATGACCTTCACCATACTTATACAGGTTGGTTCTCAAAAAGCAAAACATGGGAGTGTTGCTAGGACTCCTGAAGTCTTTCCAAAATAAAAGAATCTGCCAGAATTTATGATTTAGTGATAGCCTTCAAAAACCTTCCATGCCATGATGAGGCATTACACTAGGATTTATAGGATAAATCTATAACTATAGAGAAACTACAGGATAATTTATTTTAAATATCCTCAAGGCTGGACAGTTGCTATTAGAGAAACCAAGCCAAACAGAGACTTCTTACCACTTCTGCCTTCCATCCTTAAGAGCCTCTTCCTCTTCCTCATCTTCACTAAATTTCAGTTTCTCTGAGTAATCTACTTCATCATGAAGTCCTACAGCAACAGGAGGACCAAGGAAGAAACAACACAAGAAGAGAAATTCAGCATCTTTCCAATGTGGTGGGGGAACAAAAGGCTAGCCTTCCAAATCAGTTGCTAAGCCAAAGCATAAAAAAGAACCCCCCAGTATTACAGATAAAGTCACATTCTGAAATTTCCCATTACTCTGAAACGCAAAACCCAGTCTACCCCATACACAAAAAGAAGCCCACCTAACTTCAAAAAATATCATGAAAGACAACTGCACAAAAAGAAACCCCAGTTCTGTTGCAATAAAATGTAAACTCTCAAAGCCACTCTATCCCTTTCCCCTTCACTTCCAAGCCAAGGGGGAAAACATGCCAAAAGGTATACAAAAATTCAGTAACCCTATCAAGAACACAGAGAATACATGTGATTTACTATTATTCCTACCTTTTCAAGCAGTCATTTGAAAACCAATCAAGCAATCAAAGTTCATACCTGCCCAACCATCATCTGCATCAGTATCAAGTTCATCAAGCCCTTTGAGGTTTTCAGCATTGATAATGGTGGGTCGTGGAGCCCGTTCCCCTAGCTGTCTTATAGGGCGTATTGGGCGGGACATTCCCATTCTGTTTTCTTTCCTATTGGAAAGGAGAAGAAGATATTGTAGAAGAATGATGATAGTGTATAATCCAGTCACACAGACTGGAGAAAAATAAACGATATTCAGTTTTCTTCCTTCTGTTTTAATTCCCCATTCTCAAGGGTATATACAATACTTAAAATCCCTGCCTGTATCCCTCCTTTAACTTATTTTCATGTAATAGCAAGAAAGGCCTTTATTTCATAAATGAATATACGGTCCGTCCATCATTCATTGCGCCTGGCATCCTGAGGAAACATGTAGCTTTGAAACAACTTATCCAATGCCTTATAATTAAAACTCAGTGTCCTTTGTCCATTATACATTAGCATATCAAAACTCAATATAACCCAATTGGTTTTCAATCTTTAAACTGTCTATATTCATTACACTCTTAAATAAAACTACATTTGCCTTATGTTTCCACACATCAAATATGGTATCTTACCCATCTTGGTCATTCATCTGGTATTGTCTAAAAGGAACTCGAGGTTCTAGGCGTAGTTGAGGAAGAGGAAAAGACCCTCGTTCCACTGTACCCTGGGTCTCTGGTGATTGCTGTGAACACATCTGAAACACAATATTGGTAAACAGGTTTTCAAATAATTATACAAAATAGATGATTCTTGTCAAATCTGACTTGCCTAGAAAAAAACAATTAAGGAAGACAACAGTAGGGTATCCTTAGCTTTTCTAATTAATCATCCCCAAACTGTACTATCCCCCACCCCTTCATTTCTTTCCTGCAGCAAGTTTAAAAAATAGGAATGAGACTGTCTTGGGGAATACCAACTTTTTTAATACTGAAAAACCAGTGCTGAAATATTTAAATAGTAGGAAAATGCAAAAGGGTGGAAACCTTTAAAATTATACATCTGGATAGAAGGCTTTGGATAATGTGCAAAAGAGTCAGCCATCTGAGCTAAGGTCTGCTGGACACAATCCAACTTCCAAGAAAAATTTTACACACTTAGGACTTACAAAAGCAGGAAGCATGTCATGGTATGTAGGTGGGTGGTATACATTTCCCATGAACTGTGAAGCCCCTTTTCGGACAGGCTGAGCCGGGCGGAGAGAAGGCTCCTTAGAATCGCTGGTACATGTCGAGGAGGGGGCTCCATCTCCTGTACTCGAGTTCTTGCTGCCCGGCTCAGTCGGGGAGGCGGTCAGAGATGTGGCAGAGGTTATGTTCCGCCCACCGCCCT
Organism: Sarcophilus harrisii; assembly: GCF_902635505.1. Taxonomy (NCBI): domain Eukaryota; kingdom Metazoa; phylum Chordata; class Mammalia; order Dasyuromorphia; family Dasyuridae; genus Sarcophilus; species Sarcophilus harrisii. The sequence continues at coordinate 483,165,902 of NC_045427.1, read as the reverse complement.
CCCTCCAGCTCGTCACATCTGGAAATTAAAAGGGGCAAAAAAGGAGGGAGGGGGAAGGAGCGGTATGAGGTTATGAAGGTCAAAGGGACCCCCTCTTTCATAAAAAAAAAAAAAAAATATATATATATATATGTATAAATTGAGGAATCAAGCTGAATTGGGTCAAGCAGATATCTATCACAAGAGTATGAATAAATGGGACTCTAAAAGGCATTTCAGCTGGCAACAGAAAATGAGAAATACTGCCAAATGTTAGGGTCCTGGTCCAAACATATAGAGCAGCATAGGCCCATAGAACTAGCCCTCCAAATAAATTAAAGCAGGTATAAAAACAAATTTGTCTCCAGTCAGAAGTAATTGAAATTTTTTAAAAGAGGTAAACAGCATTTCACTATATGATTTTGCTAACACACTGCTACCAAATAGCATCATTTCATTTTGCATTAAGAGCTACTGGGAAACAAGAGTTACAGGTTAAAAATCAATTGAATCAAGCTAAAATATATTTTTTTTCTTTAATAATAACTTTTAATTTTTCAAAATACATGCCAAGATAGTTTCCAACATTCATCCTAAAAGAATTCTTCTTAAATAACTCTTAATCAAAGGGCACCAAAACATAAAAGTTTACTGAAATGTGTTCCTGAAATGTAGAATTTCTCATATCTTAACCAATTCTATAAATATTTTGGTATTTAAAGCTAGAGTGAACCTCAGAGATCATCTAGTCTAATAATCATATTTTATAAGAATCTGAGACCTCAGGGCAGCTAGGTGGCGCAGTGGCTACAGCATCAGCCTTGATGTGAAGGGGATCTGAGTTCAAATCTGCCCTTAGACACCTAACCCTTAATAGCTATGTGACCCTGGGCAAGTCACTTAACTCCAATTGCCTCAGCCAAAAAAAAAAAAAAAGAAAAAAGAAAAGAATCTGAGACTTAAACTACTTGTCCAAGGACAAAGAGGTGTTAGTAGATAGAAGTCTACCTCAGATTCTCTGGTTCCAAGTGATTAACTCTTGCCCATCAACCCCCAATAAATACTTGGTCTGAAACAGAAGCTCTAAAGAGTCTACATATCTTCTGAGAATATTTATACAATCTCTAGGGAAAAAAACCTAAGCCTTGATCATATACTCTAAACTTCTAATTCACAGGAATCTACTTTACTGGGAACCAAAGTCAGCTAGAGGAACAATGGCGGCAACCCCAGGCCTGGAGGTAGGAAAAGCTGCATTCAGACCTGGTATCAAGTTCTTCAGGGCTGGGAGACCTTGGGCAAATCATTGACCCTCTGAATGCTTCATTTTCCTCAACTGTAAAGTGGGAATAATACCATCTACCTCTAAAAACTATGGTAAGTCGCAGATAGTATTTGTAAATGTGCTTAGCACAATTCCTGGCACATGTGAGGGGCCATCTAAGTACCTACTCCCTCCCACACCCCCTGCTCTATTTTACAACAATCAAAAAATCAATTTTTTAAAACCCTGCTGTATTCCAGGCACTGTGGTAAATGCTAGAGAAAAAAAATACAAAAATGAGATAAATTGTTCATAAGGAGCTTACAATCTACATATCAGTCAATTATTCATTCAGTTTCAGAATTATTAAATTTGTAACCTCACAAAGTAAACCATTCATTTTGGTGCAGAGCTCTAGTTTTCGGAAAATTCTATTAAAGTTTCAATCTGCCTCTCTTTTAACATTACCATCACTGATCCTTGTTCTGTCCTTTTAAGTTATAATTCAATTTCTTTTCCAACCAACAGTCCTGCCATTTAAAATTGGCTGTCATGTTCCCAATAAGCTCTGTTCATAACAATGGCTATAATTCTTAACCAAACAAAGAATAGAAGTAAATATTCTTTAAGAGGTTAATTTTGAATCTATAAAATTAAAAAGCTTTTATACTAACAAAACAAATTACTGAACAAAACAAGACAAATTACTGAAGAAAGAGGAAAACCTTCATATCAAAAATGAAAATGAAATCAGGTGTAAGTCCAAAACTGAAATTACATAAAAAGTTACAGAATTGTTCATACCTTCTATGTTACCTACCCTGCTGAGCATAATAGTCTAAGAATATAAAAAACAAAAAGGTCATACATATACCAAAATATGCATAAGAGACTTTTTATAGTAGCAGAAAATTAGAACCAAAGCTGTTACTAATCAATTTGGAAATGGCTGAAGAAAGTGTGTTATGTGAAAATAATGGTTTATTACCATTACATTGAATTCCCAATCCCTATATTTATGCACACCTGCATTTTTGATTTCCTTCACAAGCTAATTGTACAATATTTCAGAGTCTGATTCTTTTTCTACAGCAAAATAACGTTTTGGTAGGGTATACTTATTGTGTATCTAATTTATATTTTAATATATTTAACATCTACTGGTCATCCTGCCATCTAGGGGAGGGGGTGGGGGTGGAAGAGGTGAAAAATTGGAACAAGAGGTTTGGCAATTGTTAATGCTGTAAAGTTACCCATGTATATATCCTGTAAATAAAAGGCTATTAAATTAAAAAAAAAAAAAAAAAAGAAAAGAATGGTTTATTGTACCTTAAGAAATGATGACTGTAAGAATTATGAAAAAGATAAGATTTTTTATGAGTTACGCAGAAGAAAGAAAACAGAATCAATAAAACCTTTTATCATGGCCCATATATTTCTGAGCACTATGTAAGGCACTGGGGTTACAAAGAAAAACATGAAAATTCCATAATGAATTTCTAATAGGAGACACCTTATTCATATATAGGCAACTAACTGTAAAACATACAAAGCAACAGGAAGGCACTAAAAGAATGACAAAGACAAAGAAAGGCTTTTTATAGAGGGCGATGCTTGTGCCGTCTCAAAGTCAAGTATTCTAAAAAGTAGAAGTCAGGAAGCAGATCGGTCTAGAAACAGGGACTAACACATGCAAAGGCATGGAGATAGGAAATATGAGTATCCTCTGTAGAGATTAGCAAGCAGGCTAATAGGGCTAGAACCCGATGTGGGGAGAAGCAATAGGTAGGACTGGATCACATTGTGAAGAACTTGAAATAACAGTTTATATTTGATCAGAAAGGTGACAGGAAGCTGATCAATCACTAAGTATGTATTAAGCACTTTCTATCTGCCAGGAACTACACTAAAGCCTCAAAACCTTCAGTTACCGAATGAGGAGATAAGAGGGTCAGAAGAACACTTTGGGAAAATCACTTTGGCAGCCACATAGAAAATGGATTGAAATAGAAAGAGGGATGAGGCAAGGGACATCAATGAACTATGGTAACAGTGCAACCAAGAGATAATGAGGGTCTATGCTAAGATGGTAGCTATGGCAGGGAAGAAAAGGAAAATCATAGGAGAGTTGTTAAAGTAATAGAAATGTCTAGACAGTTCCGATTGCTTTGATACGTGGATAAAGGAGAGTAAGGAATCAAAGATAACACTTGCAAATTCAAGTGAAAAGAAAGATGATGGTAATATTAATAATAATAGGAATAGACAGTAATAGGGAAATTCACAAGAAATATGGATTTTAGAGAAAGAATGATAAGTTTCATATTTCCATTCTGATCATGTTGAGTTTGAAGTGCCTGTGGTATATCCAGTTTGAAATGTTCTATAGGATGTTATTTAGTAATGTAAATTTAGTTCTCAAGAGCTAATTAGGGTAGGTTCTAGAATTGGAGAGAACTAAAAGAACAGTATATTTTTGGATTATTACTTTTTAAAAAAGGGAAAAAAATTACACTAAAAGAGAAAAGAATTCAGATTAGTAAAATGACTGGTCTTGTTTCCAGGGGACTAGAAGTAGGTTTCCTTCTTATGGATGAAGGCAGGAGTCTACAAAGTACAGAATTAACTTTGTGTTTTAATCTTTATTAAGGGAACAGAGGAAGAATGATTAGAAAGTGACAGTGAGATATAAAAAAAAAAAATCAACAAAACAAATTTTAAAATCTTTATATTAATGCAAAATAAAACTACATAACATATTTTTGGCAGCCAGGCCACACTGTTGATTCCTACAGTCTTTTAAGAGTCAGTCATTAGCCACAGCTAAGTCAGTACTACCTGAACTTCAGCCTGGTACATTGTAAGCTCATAACAGTAATATTAATAACCACACAACCAAATTGTCATGGCATGCACTGCTTCCTATACAGTATAAGTATACATATGCCTCAGGTATAGTTACCATCACTGATTCATGGTCTTGCTGAAAGTTTGCCAGAGAGATATAGTTGAGATTACTGCAGATAGAGATAGTATCAATTCATCCTCTATTCAATTAGTAAGAAAATCCAAGGAATTAGAAAAATTTGAGAACTGGAAGGGACCTCACAGATCTTCTAATTCAATACTTATTTCATAAGTGAGAAAACAGACTTGAGAACCCAACGTTACAAAATTAGTTAAAAGGCAGAAGTGAGATTCAAATTCAAACTTCTACTTACTCAGTCTAGAAATTCCCCAGTTTAACTATACAGTTCAAACACCTGATTCAAAGTGAAGGCAATTCTATCACACCTCAAAGCCAGGAGAGGGAAGGAGTGGGAAATGGAACTGAACTAGTACATGAGAGTAAAAGCAGCTTAACCACTTAAACTGGCAAATGAATAAGCCACTTTAGAATCTTTGAATTAAATCCTAAAAAAAAAAAAAAATAGGTGCTTATAATTTTAGGTCTTCTGTCTAAAACAGGAAGAAAATGATATGCCATGTGGCCCTTTGTCATATTTTCCCAATCCCCTGGTGAGAACATAAAAAACCAAAACTGAGAGACGTCAACCTTAACTGTAAGGGAAATAGTAGCACAGACCATTACTAGGATCAGTAACCCAATCAACTGGCTCTTTGTCTATCAAAAGCATGACTACAAAGAAATTAACATTTGTCTGCCAGAAAGAGCATGTAATTCTAGGTATTCCATTAGCTTCTTTGAACTAATATTCCTCCTCTGTCCCTAAAATGACAGAAGAGAAGCAACTAGCCAGGGATGACAGAATCCAGTAAAAGCCATAGGCTCACCACAGGTACCTGGGGACCCTTTGGGCTTTGGCCACTGGAGAGAAACTTGCACAGGGAAGAAAGCCATAATGAAGAAAAACCACTGCTGCTTTAATGAGTGGTCAGATACAGGGAATCTTAATAACTTACTCTGTGGGCGGAGGCTTGGTCCTGGCCCATACGACAGATCTAAGACGCCCTTTTCTTTGCCAACCTTGTCCTGCTCGCCAGCTGCTTTCAGCGTCGGAAATTCCTCGGGAGAGAAGGATAATAGTCGGCTTGAGCCCCTTGAACCTGTCAAATAAACCAGGACGAAATCAGTGGAAAAAATGAGTTATAAACTAGAAAAGCTTTCTCTAACTATAAAATTCTAAATCTGAATCTGTGGCTCATTTAAAGCCTTGATACACTAAAATAGAATTATTTTTAAATGGGCCAGTCTAGGTAGACTAGAGGACAATGGTAGTGAGGGGCAAAGACCATGTGTTCTACCCTCAAAGCAAGCAAGTAAATATCTTTCTGGCTACAGACTATATACCACCATAACCCTACTACTGCAAACCATCTTGTTTATAAGGGAGACAAGTGATGAGATACGGCATGGATAAGCACAAATGCAATACTACTCTTGGGGAGAAAAACACAAAAAATGTAGGTTTCATGCTTTCTTGACGATGACGCTCATTAGTAGTATTATCTTTGAAAAAGGACAACATTGACACTGCATACATCACCTTTAGGAAAGTCAAGTGAAGTCTCTCTCCAAGTACTTTCAGATGGCACCCATATCACCAGGTATTTCCAGACTGTCCCTATCCTCTTATGTTGAGTCTATCTTTTCTCACTTCATTTTTGTTTACATTTCTTCAAGTCCTCTTACCTCAAACATTTAGTCCAGAACCCACAGTGGAATTTAATGAAATTTTCTAGAATTTCAGACCTCCTATAATTTACTGTAAATTTGGTAAGCCTATTACAATTGTAATAAGAATCACACACCAAATGCCTCACTGTGACCTACACTGTTCTCTGCACAGTTGAAGCACAAACTTCCCCTAGGTATAATTAACACTACTGATTCATGATCTTGCTTAACTAAGGCAGACTTTGCCAAAAGGAAGCGGCTTAGGCAGCAACTCATCTTCCACCACAGTTAGTAAGGAAGTCCCAAAGTCATATAAACCTGCCATTGTAATAACTGTACACATTATTCACAAACTATTAACCAGAGTGTCCATTTATAAATGTTACAAAAGAGCTACTGCTGTGAAGAATGTGTTTAGCTTGCAATTATTTCATTGTTTAAAAGGTCATTGGCAAGAATAAAACATGAAGAGATCTATTTTTTAAAATGAGAGATTACAGAATCTAAAAAATCAATGTTCAATATGGCTTTTTTGGGGCATTTCCTTTTGCACAGGTGGCCTTGGTTGCATAATTATAAACATCAAGAAGATGCCTGATTTCTGTAGTATTTTAGGAAGAAAGGCATTATATAAATCCAAGTTATTATTCATAGAGAATCTTTAATTTGAGAACATCTTTACATTATCTAGTCTAGTTCTTGCATTTTACATAATAGGTAACAGATATAGAGAGGTGAAATTATTTTTGCCAAAGGACAAATAATCATAGATTTAGGATCCAACTGGAGGAATGGATCCTAGAGGTCATCTAGACTAGCCCATTTATTTTACAAATAAGAAGACTGAAGTGCAGAAAATTAAAATAAATAATAATAAGAGGAACTGAAACTCCTGTCCTCTGATTCCACATACAATGCTCTTTCCATTGCTTCTCTTACTCAGACTATACTCTATAGAATCCACATAAAGAGGAAGACAAATATCACTGTTATAAATACCATGACATTACTTTACAGATCAGCCACTATTCCCTTGAACTAAGAGAAACACTGCCAATAACACATATTAGCCAAGTTCCCATGTACACATTCATGCCAGATGTGAACTCATCCTCAACTTTCCCCAACATATAAATTAACCTACTGCAGCTAATTCCCTTGCAGAAATGATGGGCAAAATAATAGATCAAATAATTCTACCACTAGACTACAATTATCTTCACAACAGCATTATCTAAAATGTAAACTACATTACCTCTCAATAGAGGAATTAGGGCAAAATTGAAACCAAGCATTTCTCATCAATGACTTCAAAAGAGAATGACAAAACATAAGATGTACTTTTTCTGTTGTGTGGACAATTAGTACTTCAATATCCAGTACTGTCTGCTAGGGTCTGTCAGGATCATTACCTTATACAATGAGCAAACTGCAGAGCCAGGATATAAATCCAGGTCCTCTTGACTTCAAATCCAGTGCTTTCCACATTAAACTACACTGCCTCTCATTATTAATGCAGCTCCCATTAAAATTTCTTTCAACTTCTGTAAATAGTGCACAAAACTAGTAAGCTACAAGGCCACTAACTTTAAAAAAAATCCAATCACTAATCTCAAGTAGAGATTCCCTAGCTCCATATGAATTGAGAAATGAAGTATTGATAGCAAATTCAAAGTTTTCCATAATCTGTTACTAGCCCACTACCCCCCCCCTTTAGTCCAATGTGATGTTATATACTCTCCACCCTTTAGCCAAATTTACTCTCTCCTTAATACATCTTATGCTTACCTTTGCTCATACTAGTTTGTATATGCTTTGAATTCCTACATAGCCTTCAAAGTTTCAACTCAAAAGTGACCTCCTCTAATAATATCTTACTAAACCATCCCTTTCCCACACCCTCTTGTTTCTCTGTGGCCTCTACTTTGGCATTGACCTCATATGGCACTTTCTTTTGAAACTCTCTAATGCACTTAAACAATAATATTTTTCATTATGGTTTATGTGTTTGTGGTTTATCCTCCATTAGACTATAATTCTCCTGAGGAAAAAGAACAGTTTTCACCTCAATAGAGCTTATTTCTTAATAGGGACATAACGTATTAGCTAAACTTTTTACTTCCCCAACAACTAATTAGGACTGTTCATTTTGTGTGTATGTTAATAAATGCTGGGCAAATTAATTGAAAATTGACTTTTAGGATCAAAAAAGTTAGTATCAATGCTGAACTAAGAAATCCAGGAAAATCACATGATCATATCATAGGTTCACATATCTAGAACTAGAAAAGACTCAAAAGACCATCTAGTATAGGCTGAGGCAATGTGATACAATGGGATTTTACTGGAACTGGTT